>NW_017728947.1:53954546-53996172 GCF_001723895.1 Crocodylus porosus | reverse complement strand
CCAGGTGGGGGGGGCACTCCTTGGAGGCTTAATCCCTGGTGGTGGGGGCACTTGATGGAGGCTTAAGCCCCTGGCGGTTGTCCGGGTCCTGCGTCCGCACTCCCGGTGCTTAAGCCCCTGGCGGTTGTCCGGGTCCTGCGTCTGCACTCCCGGTGCTTAAGCCCCTGGCAGTTGTCAGGGTCTGCCTGTTTGTTGGGAAACAGAGACGAGGGGGCTGTGGTGGTGGCCCCTGGGGCTGGTACAGCCTGGCTGCAAGGCAGAAGGGACGGAGGGAGGAATTAACCCTTCTCCCTGCCACCTTCACCTTAGCGGGGCTATGCTGAGGCTCTGTTCCATGTTGGAGGGGGGACTCTTCCCCCACCACCTTTCCCCAGGATGGTGGGGTGGAAGCAGGGAGGGCTCTGTGGAAACAACAAGTGAATCAATTCAGGCATTTTTGAATGTCTGCCCTTAGCCCATGTGTCAAGCTGTAAAATGCCATGGCATATGCTGTTGTCTAGAGGAGTCAAATGAGACCTCAAACACATTTCAAGGAAAAGCAGCAAAATAGGGATTGCTTTTTATTTCATCATCCTTTACAGCGCTTCTCCCCTTTCCCTTTCATCACTTGCTAAACAAGACAAAATGAATCAGGACCTACCCATATTATTCCTCAGGGCCTGTATCCAGTCATCCATCAGCTTTTGAGAAGGGGCTGAGAAGTAGAACTCTGAACCATCAATCAGCCTATGAATAGTAAAGATACAAGGATGGCCATACACTTAGTTTCAGCTTTTACATTATTACTGTTGAGTGTGATAGGAATTGCAATACCTGAAATTCCTACACAGCCAGCACCCTTCATGTGCATCCCACAATATCTGTTTCTAGGCTAGACTTGTATTAGTATGGCTGTGAATACATGCAACACTAGAGAGTATCCATACAGGTTTTGCTATCACATCTATCCATGTGGTTTACCGTAAACTGAAGGTGTTGTTTTTCCTGATGTAGCCAGTCAACTTCTCACACTGGGCACCCTCAACACTGACACTCAAGATTGTGGTTATATTCTGAAGAAGAAAGCAATTATGAATGAATGTTTTAAGCATCCTTTCTTTTAGAATTGAATCTCAAACCTGCAATGTGAATGTGAGTATATGCTGATACCGTCTCTCTCACTAATCTTAACACAAACTAGGCTGTAACCTACAAAAACTCATGCCTCTCTGAACAAGTTCAGGGGCACCACTTTGCCCTGCCATCTGACTAGTTCCCCTAGTAGCAAGAACTCTACAAGATGCACCTTTTATACATGATGAAGTACTCATACTTCATTGCATCTTAAAGGCACATATTAAACCCCCAAACATATTTCTCTATCTTAGTTAGAACCTATGCTTATTAGACAGTAAATTTTGATCAACTGATGTATGAAACATAAAAAACCCTTTCCTCAATCAACAGCAAAGACAACTGATTTGATTGTTTATGATTACTTTTAAAAATATTGACTATTTAGAATATGAAACAAATTTAAGGCAACTTTGAAGATTACCTGCAAGATCTAAGAAACAAATTACCTGAGCTGCTTGTTTTTCATTATTGTAGAAGTCAAGTGTTTTTCCGCTGAGTTTCACATAGCAGGATTTCCAAGATCTTGATGTTGGCTATGTGAATAAAGATCGTGACAATATAATTAATGGCTTTATCTGCAAATAGATTAGTATTATCTCTCCTATCTATGCAGTTTAAGCCCTGCCACCCTAGGCTGCACTCAGTCAATAGTCAAACAAAGCCGTCAGTTCTGAATTTCTCCACAGGGACAGTTGACTCTGACCCAGTCAAGTCCTTTAGCCATTTAGTCAGAAGTCAAGGAAAGGGGGCTGAACAGAAACTGAGTGCATTTGCTCTTACCAGTTTTCTTCCTGGAAGTAGCTGGTCTCTCTTTTCTAGTAACCCCTCCATGCTCCGGAGACTCATGGAAACCTGAAAAAAACAAAACAAAACAAAACAAAACACATACACACAAAGGCATTACTATTTGACTCTGAGGAAGTCTTCAAACGTATGTCAACAATTTCAGAAGCAACCAAAGAATTTGGAAACCTGTGAATCACAAACACAAATGTAGTTTATTACCCAAATGAAAATATTTTGACCTATCCTGAACAATGTGATCATGAGACTGCCACTTAAGGTTTCTTTTCCAGTCTGCCCATTCCATTTCTTGGAGTATAAAAATAATGTAACAATATCATGTGTTTCTGTATGAATCCTAAAAATGAGGATTAATTCAACACCAGATAGAGTGAGAATTATCCAGAAGTTGCCTGACCCAAAATCTGTGTAAGGATTTTGCTCTGGCATTCTAAGGCACACGAGAACACTAGAGAAATATAAACAGTTTTATGCATTTGGATGCCAACTTGCACACCTACAACTCAAAACCATTAATTAAATGGTCAAAGTATTTCATAACACTTTCTCAGTAAGTTCTTCTAATACATCTCCAGGACTTTTTATTATGTACTCATGGGGAACTAAGTCATTTATATTACTTTAAGAATGTAAGAAGTGCCATACTAGGTCAGGCCAATGGTGCACCTAGCCCAGCATCCTGACTCTGAGAGTGGCAGAAGCAGATGCTATAGAGGGACAGCATTGAACCAGATACATCTTAAGTGATCTATCCCATATATGAAACCCACTCTGGCCTCCACCATTATTGGTTTAGAGATGCCAGAAGAAAAACTGCCAACCATTCTATACAATGGCTATTCATAGCTCTATCATCCATAAATTTATATAATCCCTTTATGAACCTGGTAACGCTATTTGCCTCCACCATCACCTGTGGCAATGAGTTCCATAAGTTAAATATGCATTGCTTAAAATACTTCCCATATATTCACTTCTAATATTCCCTTCAATTCTTTTTTACTTATGTTCCATATCTTCCCTAGTTCCAGTTATCATAGATCATAAATTTTATAATAGAATTTAACTAGTTTAGGTACCTCTCTTAGTACTAATGATTTAGCATTGTCAATACCTCCCTTGTATGCAAATCCCTCTGTTGTTCATCTCAGTTGCCGTATTTTTGTTATCTCTGCATTCTGTTAACCTATTTTTACATTTATAACAAGGCAATAAAACCAGTGGATAATATATTTTAAGTATAATGTAAATAGTGTTTTGTTATGGGTCTACAAAGTAATCCTGGAATTCGATACTATAGGTCTCTTAATACAACTAAAGCTAACGTTCTATCATTGTTTTCTTGATGCTGTTCCAAAAAAAGTCCTTTTTTGATATTATTTAGCAATATAAATTTATGTAACAGTCAGAAGTGGGTGTTGGACTATACAGATATTGACAATAGAGAAAAAAAGAAGCCGTATATTCTTCTTTTTCAGGGGTTCAGGTAATGATGCTTGTACAATCAAGGCTGCCCAATATCTTCCATGATAACCTATTTTAATTTACTTACAGCCTTTCCAATTGCTAATCTTTCCAATTGAAATTTTCCATATTGTGCTTACGCTTCAAACTCATTTTTTGGGGAAAAAGAAGCCAAACTGGTTGAACTGTGTTTCAGAATAATATATGTGGAAAAAACATATGGCTCTGTTAATGTTAAAAAAGACTGGCAAAAGGAGTCAGGAAAGAGACTTGGACTGGGAAAAGAAGCCTTGTGGGTGTGGGAAGAGTGAAAATATGAGTGGGATGAGGAACTAAATGAATGGAGTGGTAGGTAGGCTGGTTTTGGGAGACTGGGGTGAACATAAAACTCAGTGTATACTTGGAGGGGACTGGGGTGGTGACATAGAGAAGCAACCCTGTGACCTCTAGAACACACTCGCCTGAGAACCTTGAACACAAACCAGCATTCCCGAATCTCATAATTCTGCTGTCAGCAAATAGATCTACAACTCACTGGGAAAAGGTGTGCCGCATCTCAATAAAAAAAGAAGCATGGGATTATGTAATCAAAGTTATATACACAAGAGGGCTAAATAAAGTGTTCACAATCCAATTTTCCTCCACTTGGAAAATGCTGATTTGACAAAATCAGACTGCTCTTAAAGAACACCTTGGTTTTGTTAAAAAAAATTATGGGAATTAATTAAAATGTTTTGTTTTAAATTTCATTATCTCTTCTAAAATTGAAACAATAAGGTTCAGATAAAATATATGTCAGATGTTTTTTCTCATGAGATGTTGACTTTTTATCCTGTTTTGGAATTAAAGAAAAATGTCAACCTCAGAAATTCTCAGGAGATGGAATGTCTTTTTTTTCTTTTCAACTAGCCACTCATCTGCCCTTTCTTATGTATGTATTTGACTTAGCAAACACACCACATTTATTTTTATATATAATACCACATAGAAATGTTTTTAATAGCAAAGGTTATTATTGGCTGCACAATTAATTCACTTCTTTTCATGTATCAGCTTCCTTCTAATCTTACACAAAGACCCTCAATACGTGTGTATACAAATCAAGTAATTGCAAGAAAACCTACAAGGTATATAAAGTATGAGATCACTGGACACGACATATTATTTGTGCAAGCGAATAAGAGATTTAGTGCATGCAATTTGTGTCAGTCTAGTTTTTGTATGCAAATACGTCTCCAGCAGACAAAGGTTTGGCTCTATGAGAGAATATCTGCATTTTTCATTCGAGACAGTCTTATTTTAATGTTATTTTTTTCAGTAAAGTCAAGGCATGATATATGACAAGATACAAGACAAGATTTTCTAGGATATAAATTCAGCTGAAATCTTACTGGAAGAAATTTAACCTAAGAATCTCACCATAGGAATGAAATATCTTGCCAAGAATATGTAAATATACGAGGTGGAGCAACTGCTTCCTGGCCCTAGGGAAATAAGTTTTCATGAGCAATATGCTCATTTTAAAGGGAGGGAATAATACTTTGTTGCCTGTTAGTAAACAGCAATTTCCATCAAAATGAACTATTTATAAAGGCTGCTTAAGCTTCTGGTACATATTGCTTCATACGTATATCTTTCCAGATAATTTAGCAAGTATGTAAAGAGCCATTTGCTGTTTCTTGCATATAGATCTGTGGGGGAGCTGTTGGAAACTTTGGGTATGTGGCTCATCTTTATAGTCTTTTCATATTTATTTTTGCCATATAATATGCATCTGGGTATTACACCCATGGAGTGGCTGTGTGGGTTCTGACAACAAAGGTGGCTCAGCAGCAGTGTAACACCACAGCTGGGCACCCAGGACAGCTGCCACACACAGAAGTAGTGGTGACTTCTGGTTGCCACCATTGCTGCTGGTGTGATTGTTTTGCTGATAGCTGCTTTTTTCCACTCTTCCCTCCACCGAAAGTTGCTGCCTGGAGCAACTGCCCAAGTCATCCCACCCAAGTTACACCACTGATGCTCAGAACTTACCGAGAAGTCATTCGCTGATCTCTCAAAGGAGAAACTGGACTGTGGTAAATTTGGAGACCTCTGGCCAGGACCAGGTGAAGTCATGGCTACCTTTGTTTCTAGGTCAAATAGGGGACTGTTTCCAACATGTTTTTTATGGTCTGATACGAGGTCAGTGAAACTGCTGATAGATTGCTTGGATATTGGAATGGAAGGTAAAAGAGAAGGCTTCTGAGAAACAGGGCTTCCTGAAGTCATAGCATGTGGACTCATTGGCTTTGGTGTAGAAGGAAAACTAGTCTCACTGGGCGTCCTCTCAACTTTCATCTCTCCATTAGTACTGCTCACCATCAGTGGGACTTCTCCGTAACTGAATTTCTTAAATGTGTCTGGAGACGTTTGGACTGGAGAGAAAATAGTTTCCAGGGGGCTCCTCAAGGCAAGACTAGGAAAGGACTTGGATGGCAATGGTTGGGTGCTCTTTATCTCTATTAGTCTTGAGGATGGGAACTTTTTGTCTGAGGGCTTTCTTCTTAGAGAGGGGATCCGAATGAGTTTTCCCTTTTCCTTCTGCCCACTTTCCTCAGTGTCAGTCTGTTGGAGGAGCTTCATTTCCCTCTGCATGACAGAAAGATGACATTGTGTGAAATAATCTATGTACCTGAGTATGCGAACGCGTGCGCACACACACACATTTTATTTTTAATACAGGATCAGCTTTGGAAATGTATCTTTAATATCTTACTAAAAATTGCAGCAAATCTTTCATAAACAGGAGGGCAGTGGCATCAGTATCACCACTGGAATAGTTCATAGGAACCATAAACATTGAAGTCAGTGAGTCTCTGGTAAGAGATTATTAACTCTTGCTGAATAGTTAGACCCAGCATTTTTGATACAGAATTCCCATGTGGTACTACAGCGTGGCTTGGCTTCTTCAGCTTTGCTCCATAAACAATATTCATTTGGAACAGTTTTCACGAGATTCTCTAGAAAAGAGGAGTCTGTTCCCTCATTTAGCAAATTCTGTCTCTTCTAATCTGAGCAGGAAAATGCAACAGCAGACATGAGCACACTAATTCTCAGCCCTTTGTGTGAAACTACACAAACTATGCTTTGTTGAATATCTTACACCATGGTGATTGCAAAAAATTGGGAGGAAAGTTCTTGGGGAAACAAATAGAAAACGTTTTGCTTAAAGCTCTGTAGCAAGGTTACTTCATATAGTGTCAGATCATACTGCTGTCCCATTTTCCCCTTAGCTATTTACTAGCTTCTGTCACTGTTAAGTTGCTGCAATTTTTATCCCTTCAGATAAGACTCCAAATCACCCCTTTTGCGGCAATCATGTCTCGTCATGCTCCCTTTAGTAGTGGTAGTCACTGGATTCCTTTGTAGCGTATCTGCATAGGAGGGACTCAAACTCATCATATCCTAGGGGTTTCCAGGACAAGGGACCCTAAACAACTGAACTATCTGCTTCCCCTCTGCTCCCTCTCCCCATAGTCCTCCTTGCTGCTCTTGGCAGAGCTTCATCTTCCAAATCTGCCCATGCTGGAGTCTTCTCCAGTCTACCTGGCAACTTTTGATCCACAGTCTACTCCTGATTTTCCTAGCATGCCTATTTCCGGTCATTAGGCTGAGTCCCTAGCCTCCTTACAGGGGCAACTTTGTGACAAGCCCCTACATCATTTACAGTTTCGTCAACCTTCTTCACCTCACCTTTGTCTTCCTGTTCAGCTGGGCAAACTTCTCTTCTTGAGCTGCAAGCATCTTCTCAAAGTCTTGGTGTTTCTTCAGTAGCTCCTCAACTTCAGACACAGAACCCTAAGCCAAAAAAATCAACAATAGAGGCAGGAATCCAGTTAGACAAGTAAATGGAAGACTAAGGCTGAGATTTTCAGTCAACTACCCTACTTAGTCAAATAACTTCCTTTGAAGTTAATAGGAGCTAAGTGTCTACATACCCTGGTTGACCTTGAAAATTTCCTGTGCTTCTAAAAATATGATCCATGGTTCATGGCCTGAATGAGGTACCTAAAGACATGGGATTTGTTGAAGATATTTCTCTCTCCACCATCAGTGCCTGTTAGCCATCAGCATCCATACTATAATCTATCTTAATGGCCACCATGGAAAATAGCATTGTTGGCCATAGAGGGGCATTACATTTGTAGCAGTACATATGTCCTTTGTAGTGCTACAAAATTGAGTGTACTTGCATTCAAGTTGTTTGTGGCACTACAAAGAAGGTGACTGTGGTGCCCCTTTCAAAACAGTACTTCTTTCAAAACGGAAGTTCTCAGGATGGCAATATATTGTAATACTGCATGTAGTGCTTCTACAGTTACAACTAGCACTACAGGGGTCTCTATAATGCCCAGTACCCTGCAGTGCTCTGTTCTCCCTTCTCCCTCCAAGGGCTCTGTGCTGGCGCAGCCAGCAGTGAGATGGCAGAGAACCCTGCTGGGACCCTACTACCCCCAACAACATTTCATCAGCCCATTCAGAAGTTGGCTGCTGGTCTGTTGGCCACAGTGGGTAAGCAGAGCAGGCAAGGGTGGTTCTTTTGCAGCTGCCACAGTCAGCAGAGGCCAGCACTTGCAGGGGCTAGTGAAATGGCAGTGGCCACCAATACAGGTCTCTGCTGCTGTGACAGCTGCACAGTGATCAACTGTTCAGTGAAGCAGGGAGGTATGGGAAGGGTTAGGTTTAGGGTGGAGCCAGGGTTCTAGCAAGGGTTAGGGTAAGAGATCAGTAGCTGATTGCTGACAGCTTCTCAGCAGGAGAGAGAGAGCAGTGATCTGGCTCCCCTGGGGATGAGGGACTGAGGAGTAGGTCCCTGTTCTTCCCTGACTTTGGAGAAGAATTTGTAGCACTTCAGCCATAAGGCTGGAATTCCTGTATGACCCCATAGTGCTATATTTTTGTAGTGCCTAAAAATGACTGCCAGTTCATACCTTTTCAGGGCTGGGTGATATTTTTCAAGCCTCTTTAGTAGCTTGATAAAACTGTAGTTGTTGCAACACTTTGTCCCTCTCTTCTCTATGGTATACTATTGACTTAGCAGCAGTACTACTATGACTGCAATATGGTATTGTTATTTTTCTGTGGTATTGTGGTGTCTGTATTGTAACCACTGGTATCTAAATTAAATATTTGAAGCACAGACAGAAGTGGTAATTTTTTATAATTTGGCCCCTGAAACTGCTCTTCAGCCATGACCTAACACAAGTATATAGCTTCAGAGTACTTGAAAAGGGCCCAATCCCACAACAATCTAAATCCTCATTACATGAGGGTTCAAATGAAGGTGCTCAGAAGTGGAGCACCTTCATTAACTTGTGTCTGCATGTGCTGGGAGAAGGGCTGGACTGACACAGCCCTGCCCTGCTCCTGTTGCTGTTTTCAGAGTGGAGGGATGGGAGTAGAGGGAACTCATTCTGTGGGCTGTCTAGCCGGCACTGGAAGGTGGTGCGGGTGGATCGGAGCTCTCTCAAAGTGAGGGGGTCCAATCCACACTCCCTTCCCTCACTCCAGTGCAGGCTGGAGAAACCCCAGAATGGATCTACCTCCTCTGCCTTTTGCCCCTCTTACCCCAAGACAGCACAGGGGGCCAGTAGCGGGGGGTGGATTTAGGGGAAAAGGCTCCAGAGACATAGCATTTCTCCCTGACTTGACTTCAAATTGAAGCTTGATTCCCCACTCCCCCACCTAACATCTATTGGGTCTAGAAGATCTGTCTAATTCATGGCACTTTCTGTGAAGTGCCATGAGTTAGACTAGGGAGTTGCACATCTGTCTGCACCCTTGGATCGCAGTTTATGGGAAATCTTACCCCATCTCTGGGGGCTTTGTAATTCAGTGCATGACTATTGGTCCACCCTTGCAACCATTGTAACATGGTCATCGAAGAGAAAAGGCTGTTGCAGATGAAGTGAGAATAAGAAATTGTAGACGTAGCAACAAAAGCTACCTATTTAAAGTGCTCCTGTATCTAAAATTAATAGGGTGTGGGGAAACATCTTTTTTTCCTTCAAACCAGGTTTTTATCTTGATATGAAGTTTTAAGAATGTTCTTTTGGATATCTGATTAGTCTAAGAAATGAGTAAGAATTTTTTCCAGTCCTCCTTCCTACACTACTCCACAGGCTATTGCCCCTGGCCTAAGTTAACTCCTTTAAAAGGCGTAGCACTTGCCTTTCTGGAATCCCAAAGCTGCATTACTCAGCCATTAGTGTTTAGACTGTGATTAAGTTAATACAGAATCCCTGAGTAGGCAAAGAGGGAGGGTTGTCTGAGATGGAGCATACTCCAAGTTGTCTGCATATGCAAAAAGGTATTTTAATAGTGTTACACTGTTCCTACTCACCCCATAACTTGGATCTGAGAGAAAGCTCTCCTTGGCAGTCAGCCATGCTTCTGCTTGCTCTAGCTCTCTCCGTAGTAACTGGATCTCCCAGTTTTCCTCATATAGCTTTTTTCTCAGGTCCCAGCTCTCCCTTACCTTCTTCATCAGCTCTGACAGCTCTGACAATTTTTCTTCAATCTAGGAAAGCAACATTTGTAATAAAGGGAGAAAAAATCCAATTAGACTTTCATCTGACAGCCAAGTAACATGTAATCTGACCTTGTGACTCATAATGAGTCCTCGAATGAAGTTTGTGGTGCCAGTTTAATTTAGAAAGGAAGTTTGATTCCTCCTTTTGCCTGGCTGTTTTAATTTAGTCCACATGTCCATACCATATCTATGCACATATTCCACATACTGTATGAACAATATTCTGCTACTTATCTTTTCAAGACCACACTTAATTCCAAGAATAGTTTGTAATACTGAAGCAATAAGAATACAAACAAATCCAGCTGCCCACAGTCTGAGAATCCTGAATGTTTTAAGAGCAGTGGAAAATGGTTTAGTTTTCTCTACAGCAACAATTTGCAACAGTAATGGGATCTTTCACAAATTCTGAGGATGCTTTCAATCTTGTGATCTCTGGATCTACTTACAGTCTTAAGACAACCTTGGGGCCATTGTAAAGGTCAAAGTCTAAAGTTACACAGATAACAGGATCATAATATTTTTTCAAATTAGTTTCTCTCTCCTTTTTTCTTCATACAACTCTAGGTAAACTGCATGTTCTTGGACAAGTTTAAAGACCTCACTCCAATATGTATTTGTTCTGCTTTGTATTGCAGTGTATTTAAACAATGAGGTCTAAAGGATGTTTTTTGTATGAAATGTATTTCCCATGGTAGCATCATATACTTCTCTAGCATAGCAAAAACACAACAAATAACAACATTTAAATCTAGTTATTGTTGAAATAGTACAGGTAAGCTTCAGAATTAATTTTGGTGAAAATAGAAACAACTCTAAAAGGTGTTTCACTTGTCCTGGACAATTATTATTTTAAATGTTGTTATTTTGAATGCTAAAGAACTTGGTCGTCCTCTCTGATTTCTCCTTCTTAAAGGAGAGGTGGTATGGAGGCTGACTACATGTGCATGTGTAAATATGTGAGAGGGGCTCTGAAGATTTACTGAATATTGTACCATGTGTCACACCTTTAGATATGGCACATGGTACAATATCTGGTGTGATCTTGGAGCGATGCTATTGGAACTATTGGTACTATTTGGAATCAAGGCACTGGCCCATTAAGCATGTCTTCTTAGCCAGTTCTGATTTTCAACCTGTTTTACCCATTATCAGCATACCTCCATTGACATGAAATGTCCATCCTTCACCAGGTTGTTCCCAGTCTGCTGCATTTCTTCATATTTTAGCCACTGCTTCTCTATTTCACGCTTGTATTCCTCGTGGCGCTTAATCAGGAGTTCAGCACCAAGAACTTCACTTGCCAGTTCCTCAGATATCACCAGTGCATACATCTCGTTGGCCCAGACCCTATAGAAATGGGTCAGAAGGAGGTATTGATCACTGACAATTCCTGATGGCACAAGTGGAATGATTCACACACACAGGCACACACAAACTCATATATTCACATCTGATATGGACACAGATATACAAACCCTTATTTTCATACAAAAGACAAATCTGTGTACTCACTGGTACATACTTACACACACTCCAGCTTGGTTTCATTTATATGTTCTTGGCTATGTTTCCAGCTTGGTTACATTTGTATGTTACACTCTTATGTTTTTATATACCTACAGCTCACACTACAGTGTGAAAGCACAGCCAGGTATATACCTGGCATCATGTATACACACGTGACAAATACTATACACATTTGAATGCTTAAAATAGGAACTCATACAAATACAAGCATTCAAGAGTAAATATTATACACATTCACGTGCTTTTCTACATACATTCATACTTAAGGCCAACATATTGCCAGACACAAGAATACTTAAAACACATACAAGGCATGCATCTGTATAAACATAATTACACAAAAATTTAGGCAAAAGCCCCTGCATCTATAGGGTCAAAACCTCAATTAATGTAAGACAAGGTATCTCCACTGGAGTTTCAGTACAGCCAAGATCGTTTATATTAGCTGACATTCTGCCTTGTAGCTGCGTGAACATGCACATCTTTATATTATATTCACATATGAATATGCACATATGAATATGTGCATATATCTATAAAACAATTCAGACTATGTATTAGCAGCAACATGGGGTGGGCGAGAAAGGCACATGTCCTGGGCACTGTCTAAGGACAGGGGCACCAGCAAGCCAGGCAGAATTTGGGAAGGCCTTATGCTGCCATCACATACTTTACTCGTACTTGTCAGGTGCAGGAAGCAGCTGGCACAAGCAGCGTGTGTCATGTCATACAAGGCACTCTGGGAATCAGTTTTGTAGAGTGTCAGTGAAGTTCATTTCTGCTGGGGAGAGAATAAAACTGACTTTTTGCTGCTGAAATCTGAATTTTTTTTGCTTTTTTGACACGGGCTTCAGTGGCAAAAAAGGTGGTGAAGATGTATCCCCACAGCAGCAAATTCCACTGCTACTCTAGAAAACTACAGTTTCTAGAATATTTTGGAATCCAGGATACCTGGTTGCTGTTTGTTGCTGTTTCTGCCTCTGGAAACCAGAAGTTTGAAGGGGAGGAGGTGGGCAAAGGATGAGAGAGAACTGCCCTGGGTACATTTCATACAGTCTAGTTGAGTGTGTCTAAAACTGGTGGATGTGTAACACATTGGCTGGAGCAGTAGTATGGTTTTATCTGTGAGACATAACTGATATGGCATAGGCTCAAGAAAACCTGACTAGTTTGAATCTAAGTGGGATCCACTCTAGCCATTGCAGCTGAGAGGATGCTTTGTGCTATTATTCAAAGAGACCTGTTAAGTTAGTTAAAGAGAGACTGGGGTAGGAGTGGGACATGCCAAGTGCCAAATTTAGAAATCTATTAAGGAATACAAGAAATAATGCCTGCTTGTTAAAAGAGAGGGCACCACACACGTACATCAGTTCTCTGCAGTCATTGAAGTAGACCTGGACCTGTTCTGCCTGGTTCAGCCTCTTCTTCCTCTCTAGGAATTTCCTGTCCAGATTTTCCCAGCACTCATTCACCTCTGTGAGTCTCTCCATAATGTTTTCCTTCACCTGAGGGTACAGATGGCTGAGGTGCCTAGCCTCCCCTCGAATTCGCTCCAATGCTTTCATGATGGCAGCTAGATCTCTCTGAAACACAGAAGAAGACTGATCACAAAACCAAACACGAAGTACCAAGTTCAGCTTCAGCCAGCACTGGCATTGGAGGGAAATACTGACAAAAGCAGTATTCAAAGTCTGTTCAAGATCGTGTAGGAACCTTTCATCCCATTGATTTCTTACAGGAAGAAAAAATCTCATTACTTGTGCTTTTTATGTGCTCTTAGCTTCCTTCTAGTGCTCTTCTGGGTTCTCCATTGAACAAGCTTGTTCAGAGCCATTGTGAAGTGCTATTTTTAAGACACGAAAGACATCATCTAGCCTTGGGGATTCTCTTTCCAAAGTCTGTGAAAATTGTGTTTCTTGGGTAACAGGTGTCCTTCCTGGGGAGGCTAGGGGAAGAAGTTGTTGGATCAACACAAAATGGTGGGGGCAGGTATGTTGGCCTACATTGCAAGTCTGTGATATTAGAACTGGTTTTGGAGGAAGGGGAAGGAGCATAGTGACTAGAAGAAAAAGAGAGACAGGGAAGTTATTGTGCAGCAACTCACAGCAGAAAATCTGCTTAAAAATCAATCTGATTTTATTTTGAGAAGGAATCTTGAGGAAGTCCTTCATGTTCTCACCTCTGCAGCATCCCAAAGCGATGCTTAGGGGTCTTCTTAATATTTTAGCTTGTTCTTCATGTGGCCTAAAGGCCAGAGATACCGACTACCAACCCAGGTCAGAACCTGTCAGCATCTTCTGAGTTGCAAAAAAGGGAACGCAGACACAGCAAAGTTTAGGCTTACCAATCTTTCTGGGACTAAGTGTATTACTCTACAGGTCTAGCAGCAGCTGCTGGCTTAGGGAACCAGAAGCCAAATTTCAGAATTCACCCTGGACCTCTTCCATAGCAATACCAAATACCAAGCCCTGTTGGTATCTTGTTCAGCCTCAAGCTACCAGTCCTGGATGATGTCAGTCGCTGGCATTGCTAGTTAGGGCTAAAATACTTCAGGATACTGTTTTTGCTGTTAAATGCATTGCTGGTTCATCCCAAGCTATTTATGAATTTGACAAGGAAGATTATTTGAACCCTTAGTGTCCTACATCTCTTGTAAGCATCCTTGTCACTCGGCCATAGGTGAAAAGGAATGATGAGCCATTGCGCTCCTGCAGGGGACCATCCCAACTATGGTCTTAAGATACTTAGTGAGGCACAAGCTCTTTGTTGGGTTTGTTAATCTAAACCTTGGATTTTGTTAAATATGCCCAAAAATAAAAAGGATTTTTTTTTTCATTTCCCCAAAAAGTTTTTTAAAAAGTTGGGTTTAGGTTGATCTGAAATATTTGCTTTCTTTTTCTTTTCTGCCCCCAAACCAAGAAGTCATTTATTCTTGCAGCTCTAATTGCAGTAGTGCAGATACCTCATCCATTTCTAACTATGGATTTGAAGTCACCCTACAAGTTTAGTTTGGAATTCAATGCAGGAGCTCATAATGAGAAGTGAAATATGCAAGAAAAAATAATAATACTGCATCACAGTGGTAAGAAAAGGAAGAAAGGCCTCTTGCACTGAGGTGCTATAGATCATTCAGTACCAAACCAGTCATCTTTTGTTGATTTGCTGATAGAATGCCCCAGGATATTATCTAACCACATACAAGCCTCTTTGTTCTGTTCTTCTTATGTGTTTCTGTCACTGTTTCAAGGCAGACTTGCTTACCTCCACTCCCTCAAGCTGGCTGAGAAGGGTCTGTACACCTGGCAGGTCATATCCATAATCATTTATGTCCACTACTGCCTCTTTCTCCTGCATCCATCCCTTTAGCTCATCTATATCATGGTCATACTGGTGAACATGTTGAGCTGCTTTGAGATTCTAAAGCAAAGAAAATGTTTCTCAGAAGAGTCATCCTTGCAACACACATTGCTTTTGTTTCTAGGAGATTCTGACCTTATACATTAATGAATGCAAACTTAGGTTTTTTTGCGGTGGGGGGGTGGTCTATTTGTTTTGGGATACATTTAAAGATACTATAACACAAATCCACTTTTATTCCATGGATTAAAGGATTTGTTTTTAAACAAATAGGTGGTTCTTAAGACAGTGTTCTAACCTGGTGCATGACTTACAAAGCCTATGATAGGAAGCAAACAGTTAAAGACATCCAATATGTTACACTGACAGCATAACTGCACACTGTTTCAAAACCTGGCCCCTCCTCTGTGTTCCTATGTGGGTCTGAAACTGCAGGAGGTAGAGGGGAACAGGAGATAGTGGAATAGGTCCAGGAAAGTGGATCTCACACCATTATTTCAGTTTTAAGTTTTACCTAAAAGATATGTAGTAATACTTAAAGATAACATTACATCTTTGAAATGTATTATATAGGCAAACAATGGCTATAAGGCAATAACTCTCCTGAATGATAATTTCATAAAATAACCTCTTCACAGCTACAACACATACTTTCCACTAATGATAGTTCATTGGTCTTAGAAGTCAGAAAGGAAGCAGGAATGGTTAGGAACCTCAGTGTGCAATCATTCATTTTCATACCTCAGTTCTTGCCTGGATGGCTTGGCATAGTTTCTCCCATGTATCATTGATCCTCTGTGTCCTCTTCTGGACATCTTCTATCTGGCTGAGGCCTTCTTTACTTAGGCTGGATGCTAATTCATTTATTGAAGATACTTTGGAATATCCCAGAGGTTTTACCTCCTTTACAAAATCTTCAAACTTTTCCTGCAGCACCTGCAGAGTAAGGATGGGGAGGTTGAATCAGATACCAAGGACTTGTGACTCAATCCTACTGCTATATAAGAGGTAAGGAGAGTTTCTCCCGCTGCCAATAACCACAACACAACAGCAAATCACTTGAACCCAGATATCTTGCACTTGTTCTCAGAATAAGCACCCCTTGCCATGAGAAATTAAGCCCTCTATTGTGAAAGCTTATTATCTGAATTAGTGAATCTATAAAGGTGCAAATCTACCCTTACTTCTGACAGAGAAAATTGCCTGCATCCTTGATGGAATGATATGTCATTAAGAACAACCAGCTGTTCAGCCTTTTATATGTAGTATTTTTGAAAGCATTCATTTAGTAAAATTATCAGTGGGCAATTATAAACTATATCAGCTAGCACCACTGTTTCTTCAGAAAAGAAGTAAACAGGTAGTGGTATGATGCTCTCTCTTAGGGCTATCCCTCAGAATACTGCAAGTTTTCATCCTCAGTGTCAAACCCTGTCTCCTCTCTCACCAGTACAGCCTACATTTTGGAGGTTCCTCACTAAAGAGAAAAAGCTTGTATGAGCTCTGTGATAACCTTAATTTTTCTCCCCTGGTGGACAGTGCTTAAAAGGGCCCTGAATATGAATAAGCAAGGTAGAAATCAAGACCTAAATTTCATGATGAAGAGAGGTTGATATTGTTTCATTTTGTCTCTATATTGGGTTCCAGGGCCAACAAATAGAAACACAATAAACTAACATTTTCCTGCTTCATTAAATAGGAAGCCTCTTACCTCCACATCAGCCAAGTCCTGACCATACTCATCTGATGTTGCTACAGCTTGTTTGCTAGAAAGCCAGGCATCCACCAATTGGATCTCTCTCTCAAACTGAAACAGTTGGCATTGTTCCTGCAGGCATTTCTTCTGGGTTTCAGCCCTCTGCAGGAGAGACTTGTAGTCCGCTAGTACAGCCTGGAGTTTCAAAAATATGGCTGGACTGCAAAAATAACAACCAGAAGCCATGTCATTGTGTGCAAGATATTTTACTGGTGAAGAATATTTCTACTGCTTCTTTGTCTCGTTTGTCACACTTGGAACTTACAGCTTCTTGGATAAGTAGAAAAGGGTCAATCCAGTAATCAGGTGAGTTATGATGAATATGTAAGAACTAGTCAATTGCCCATCAAGAATGACAGGGGTGGTGACAGCATGCAGGGGCGGAGCGCTGCCAGCCAGCACCCTGTGCCCCTGCCACCGCCCAAGAGCAGAGGGGAAGAAGCTTGCATGTGGCTGCCGCCGCTACTCACCACTCCGTACTGCTGCCACTCTGCTTCCAGCTGCGCATCACCCCTGTCCCACACCTCAAGTCTGGTCCTGTGCCACCCCCACTTCTCCCTGCTCCATATCCAGCCCTGCACCACCCTCCTGCTCCGTGTCCGCCTGGCCTACTCCATTGGAGCCATGCCCCGCCCATCATTCTTGACAGGCATTCTTGACGCAGCACTGGCTGGAGCCACACCTCACCAGGAGCCACACCCCCCAAAAGCATTAGGGACAGGCACACAGACAGATGGACTAAGCCCTTTATACATATAGAATCATTTGGTTCAGGAAGTTAAAATAACGTATGCTAGGGGGCTGCCGCTTTTCATCTCCTTTCTCCTAGTATAGGAGTACATTGTAAAGAGAAATTATGACTGTGAAGAAAACTGATTTGCTTTCCCAAGCATGGTGCTTTTTGCTCCTTTAAGTGCATGAGGACTGGATGAGAATATCTAGGACTAGGCAGACTACAATTGCTTACCCTTTGATTGCTACTTTGTGAGGTTCTGTTGTATTTTCTGAACAACAAGAAATCATTACAATTAACAAGTGTCATAGATTTCATAGACATTAGGGCTGGAAAAGACCTCATAAGATCAGCAGGTCCAGCCCCCTGCCCAAGGGGTAGCAAGTTAGGTATGGTCAAAGGATCCCAGCAAGATAAGCATCCAACTATTTCTTAAAAGTGTCCAGAGTAGGTGCTTGCACCACCTCTAGGGGGAGTCTGTTCCAGGCCTTGGGGGGCTCGGACAGTAAAGAAGTTTTTCCTTATGTCTAGCTTAAAACGGTCTTGCAGGAGTTTGTGACTACTGGACCTTGTCATCCCCTGGGGTGCTCTGGTGAACAGGTGTTCCCCCAGATCTTGATGCTCACCCCTTATGTACTTATGTTATTTCTTGTTGCAACATGAGAAGGGGATTCACATCCCCTACAGATAATGTCTGTAGGGTGAAGTACAGATGGATGCCTGAGGCTGAATTGTTCAATCTTTGCAGGTTAGTCTAAACTGTGTAGATTGAACCAATAAGCAAGTGAACAAACATTCACTTTTGATTCCACAAATGCAGCCACATGCTTGTGGTGGCCCAGGCCAGAAGCTGGGGGGTGCTAGAGCATACCTCTCTGCTCTGTTGGATCAGACAGCTTGGGCCTGTGAGGGGGAGTTTGTGGAGGAGGTGCAAAGCATCCTGGGATGCTGGGGGACTATGAGTTAACTTGAATCTGGAGGGGATCTGGCAGAGAAGTTCAATAAACAGATTTAACCTAAATCAGTTAAGTCTGATACTACATCTATCCAGGTTTATCTTAAACCTTTTTTTGCCATTTTGAAAGCAGTTTACCTGCACTGAACTTCTGTTGTGTTACAGCTTTGAACTGGTTTCCAATCACTTGAACCAGTTTATGTATAATTTCTGTCCCTAGCTAAGAGATTCATTGAAAGATTTACAATCCACTGTTTTTGGTTTTGCCTTTCTAGCAGGTTTCTGATGGAAAGGGAACTACCATCTGTTTGCATTTTCCTACCTTTCTGGGTTGTCACTGTTTGTTAGGATAGTGCCAGTCTCCTGTAGCTTCTCAACCCGGGGCTTGAACGCTTCCATATCCAGCTTGGCAGCTTCCAGTTGGCGAAGCAAGGCCTCAGTGGATTCTTCATTCTTCCCATAATCAGAAGTCTCCAGGATAAACCCCCTTTCTGCCATCCAAGACTCAACTTCCAGAAGCTATAAGAAATATAGGGATAAACCTGAACACTCAAGAGAAAGAAAACTGGAAAGCAATAAAACCCAAAGAGACCTGAAGGTGAAAACAGACAGCAACTTAGATGCATCCTTGCAGTGCAGTACTACAGTTGCCATTCTGAAAAATTGAGAGACTAAACTTGATCCATATAGTTCTGCAGTAGTTCTTTCACTGTGCCAAGTGGAGAAATGGTTCTCATTTCTCACCTGTTTGACAATGTGGAAAAATCACAATAATGGTTTTGGATTCTGGTTTAGTGTTGCTCCAGTCTCAGTACTCTCAAGCATTCATCAGTGTGGAGTATCTAATTACTTCATGAGTCTTCCTTACCTCAGCAAGGAATTGTTGGGTCTCACATGACTGCATAAGCCTCTTCCTCCTCTGTTTAGCCTCATCCTTCAAGTTTTCCACAGAATCCTCAAGTTTCTTCAAACTTTCCATAATTTCCTGGGAGGCAAAGTGTCCCCCTCGTATCATCTTATGTCCTGTATTGATTACCACTTTTGTCAGAGCTTCATGGCTGCTAATCTCACTTTCTAAGTTCTGGAAAGAACAAATAAAAAAACCCAAAAATGTAAGAAATAGAGACTTTTCTACTCATATTCTGTACTTCATCACATCAAGGTATTCATACAATCAATATATTTCTCATACTTAAAGATTGGCCAGAGCTGCAAAGTTTGCACTAAGATAGTTTTCCCAAAAGAGAGGAGCATTTGGATTCAGAGTTTTGTTTGGCCCAGTTTTGGAGATTGAATGTAGATTGAGTGTAGCTGCAAAGTTCAGATCCTGATGCAAACCTCCTCAAGCTTGTGAGATAAACAACCCCAGCCACAAATCCCTGCTACCAGTAACAACCACCTAACAACACCTGCTGTCACCCTGAGCATGCTTGAGTATGCTTGATTCATGCTTCATTAGTTAAAGTATTTCTAAGAAAGAGCTCCAGCGTTCTATCAACTTTGCTGCCAATCAGCATTTCTGGCTCTTCAACACCATTTTGGGAAACACAACTTTGTAAAACGGATATTTCCATTTATGGAGCCAAGAGAAAGTGATAATCATAGGGGAACAAAACTCCTTAAAGCACAATGCAAACACTCTCTTTGGTTCAAGTGTTTGAAGATGTCTGAGATTTCCCAAATCAATCAAATTCATATCTGAGCACATAGATGTGTATGCCCATGCCCACACACACTTTGGTGTTATTCTTTGTCTTAATGGTTTAACTAAGATTGACTTTTCGTTTTATAAGAAGACAAGTACTTTGTCTTCACATTTGACTGTGAAGAGAGATATACTGCATAGGTAGCAAAAAAAAGAGTACTTTACGTGCAAAGTGTTTCCAAGTATTTTATAACCTGATGACAAAGGTTGGCTTATTTATTTAACAGGGTAAGTGTTACACTGTACTGTTATATTATGTAGAAGAGTATCCCTCTATTCAGGAGCTGTACTTTTAGCTCAACTGTCAGATTACTTAGCTATGAAGGATGGGAGCCTGATTTTAATCTTACTTTTAACTTCCCCCTATTCATTTCATGAGGCCACTATGTTGCTGAAAAGTGACACCAGGTCTGACACCAGCAGAACAGAATCCAGTGTCCAAGACTGTTAAGACAGTTTGTACCATGTATTAATAAGTTGGCAATATGAAGAACAAATTTACTGTTTAACATTTGGGAACACATTTCTAAAGCTCCTCCACTTGCACTCACAGGAACCGCTAACAACTGCATGCACAAACACTGCATTTGTATATGGCATAGCTGTGCCTACACCTGGTACATGTATGTATAAATACGTATTGGTGGATGTGTACACCCAATCTTAATGAACAATTTTTTGTGGTAACAAATGGGGAAGTGTATTTTGAAAATTTGTCACATCACGACAATCAGTAAAACAATCCTTTGATTCTTTTGAGGGGAAACTTAATATCTCATCAAATTGGAGAGTAGTTTTAATCTCAGATAAGAGCCTCCCCTTGTAGCCAACAGGGTGTAAATTGCCGCTAAGAACAAAGACTCAGAACTAGAGATCTGGATTAAAAACGTTGAGTGCCAATCTTGTTGAGTCACAGGAGTTAGTTAACTGGCAAAATGGCAGGATGAGGTGACTTTTTAGTTTGTAGCTATAATACACACCATTTCCCTCTGCACTGAAGGGTCACTGCAGTATTGTATAAAGATAGGCATAAAACACACTACATTTTGTTCCACTGCCACAGTTTCCTTCTCCTTACCCGAGTAACTTCCCCTAACACCACCAACCCAAAACATTAATTCCTTCAAGGATTATCATGATCATCAGTTCCAAACTGTTTTTTCAGTTTAAATACAAACATAATGGACACAGCTATGTGAGATGTTAACTGCACACTTGACTAATTAGTTGCACAGTAAATGTCTTAGCATCTATAGCTGCACCCCGATTAGATCGGAGTAAACTAAATTACTCTGCAGCAGGATAGTACTTGCAAATACAAGTACTATCCTGCTGCAGAGTAAGAAACTCTGCAGCACTGCATGTGGAGATGCTGCCTGGCTGGCTGGAGCATGAGGGTGCTTCAGTTTGGGAGCTGCCTGCTGGTTAGTCCTGCACTGAAGCACCCTTGTGCCCCAGCTAGCCCCTCTGCAGCACGTTGAGCAGGGGGCCAGCCTCAGGCTAGCAGGCTGGCCCCCTGGGCCCCCTGCTAGACGGGGTTGCTCCAACCTGGTTCAACATGCTACACGTGAATGAACTGTAGAGCAATAAGCTCCAGAGTATATTCATGAACAGTAATAGCACGTGTAGACGTGCCCACTGAAGTCCACACTTTCTATCACAGTAGAATGAGCCCCTCTCACTGATTCCCTCTTTTCAAGAAGGCATCCAATTATTTGTTTGTTTAGTTCTCACTATTAGGTTTTGCAAATAATATACTTGTCGGAGCTTAGGAGAGCATAAAATATTCACAATATACTCATGGCCTTACTCAAGCAGCATACTGGAATGATCTGACTGCTTTGGGTGGGATTTCACCCCTTCTCTACTAAAAAAAACACTAGTGGACATGACTTTTACTTCTGTGACATTTAAAAAAATACAGATTTTTCTTTCTGCAATTACATCACATAGCATCAAACGTCACTTATTTCTACAGGATGAGATCTTCTGCACCTTAACCTAGTTGCCTATTGCACAGATTTAAGCAAAATGTTTAAGCAAGATGTTAGCACTTAGAAACACATTTCCTTTATTTGTGCCCACAGGAATTATGAACATCTGTGTGCACAAACACTGTGTTTGTTAACTGAATAGCCATGTCTACACCTGGTACAACTGCAGAGTTGGACAAGCCCCAAAATGAGCCACCTTTTCAATCAGTCAAACAAGTAGCTGCTGGAATCTTCCAACTGGGAAATTTTCTTTCACCTCATCTGTTGCAAAGGGGAAGGGATGCTTTGTTTGAAAAGTACTGGGGAGGCAGCTGCTGTTTTGATATGAGAGGTGACAGCATTCTAGGCACTCCTCATTTCTAAAGATCCATTTGAATTTTCCTGTATCTCAGTAACTAACTCCAAAGCTATTGCTAGAATGATGCTAGGATAGACAATAATAACCTGCTAATTCTCTCAGTCAAAGAGTGCAGCAGGGGAGGATTCCTCTGGTTCCCCCATTCCAAAGGCATCTAAGTTATGAATATGCCTGAGATGTACTTGCTGAATCTTAAAACACTTTTTATTGGGACATCTGTTGCTCAGAGAAGGCACGCCAGCATGCACCACAGCTTGTAAAAGATATTTAGTATTGCAAAGGCAAGGTTTTGAGATTGGTAATCTGCAGAAAGGGATAATGAGTTTAGAGGAGCACGGAATGCACTACTCAGATCATTTTTGTGAAAAGACATGCTATCTAGCACTGAACAACTTCATGGCATTGCTCTTTAAATAGCACCTTTATAAGAGAGACAAGAGTAAGGCCCTTGGAAGATGTTACCCTTAGGATGTGGTTAACTAGTTAATCATGTTTTAAGTAGTAATCTAGATACACATTAATGCAATTAATGGCATGATAAGGAATAAGCCACAAAATTATTATACAAAATGTGTACTAACAAGGGGTGTCAATTAATCACAGTTAATGTGCATGATTAACACCTTTAATTGGTTCTTGTGTTAATTTTTTTATTGTGTTAATTGCGCATGCCTGGGCTATGCTGCTATCACCGCCACCTTTGGGCTGCCCAGCAGGGCAGTGGTGGCAGTGCAGAGGAGCTGCAGGGCAGCCTGAGTGTGGACTGTGGGCGGCTGCAGCGGGGGGTGCACACACAGACACAGATGAGCAGCTGAAACATGCAGCTCAGCGGCGTGTAGAGAAGTGCCTTGAAGGTAAGTCTGTAGGGGGGAAGGAGTATGAGGGAGGAAAGGGGCAGAGGGGGCCAGATCAAGGCCCCCATGGTGAGGGAGAGAGTAGGGCAGAGGCAGGGGCAGGGGCTGGGGAAGGTGAATGAGGCCCTGGGGCTGGGATGGGTCATGGGATGAAGCTTGTCCAGGGGCCTGGGGGGCATGGCTCCCACTGCTGTGCACACTCCTGAGGGAGGCATAGGGGGCATGGCCAAATTTATGCACAGGGCAGAGGCAGGCTGCCTACTGTGGGCTGGAGCTTTGCTCCTTGCTGCCTTTATCCCAGGAGCTACCTGACCCCATGTTGTGCCTCCAATGGCCAGGTGGACAGGGGATGCGCAGTATGGGTGGCACGCAGTTTCTGGGGCAAGGGCAGCAGGGTGAAGAGCCCCCACCTGCAGTGGGAAGCCTGCCTCTGCCCCACACCCAAATCTAGGAGGCAAATCTAGGAGTCATGTCCCCCCTGCACCCCTGGATGAGCCTCCTGTGGTTCTGTCCCATGACCTGCCCTGGCCCTGGGGCCCCATTTACCCCAACCCCTGCCTCTGCCCCTACCCCACTCCTTCCCTCACCATGGAGTCCTTGATCTGCTCCCCAAGTCCCTTACCTGCAAGATGCTGTGTGTGTGTGTGTGTGTGTGTGTGTGTGTGTGTGTGCGCGCGCACGCGCACATGCGCGTGCACGTGTGCGTGGGCCTCTGTGTGTGTCTGCCCCTTACTCCCAAATCACAGCCCCCCCAGCTCCCTACACCCCTCATGACAGTGTAGGGAGTGCCACAATCATGATACTGGGCTCCCCTTGCACTGGCAACATGCCATGATCTGGATCTGATCCCCAATCACACAGTAGTGTCTCCTGCCACATGCATGTAGCTTGCAGGGGGTGCTGGGATCACACATCAGATCCTGTTGCACACTTAAACAAACGTCTGCCTGGGGCCTAAGAGTCACTTTTGGCAGCAATGGTTTCACTGTAACCAGAGTAGAAAAGATCAGTTCCACCCTCAGTGGGTGAATCCCGCATTCTTGCCCTTGATTTCACTCGTTTCCACACTGCTTTACCTGGTGCTTTTCCTGTAAACTCTGCACAGCTGTTAGGGATTGGCCATAGTCCTTGGAGGAAGCTATGGGGAGTTTCTCATGAACCCAGGCCAACTCATTGTCAATATCTCGGAAGAATTGGTACAGCAACCTGCTTGCTTCCAAACTCGCACGGCTCTCTTGCAATGGGTCACTTAGGCTCTTGTACCTGCAGATTTAAATGGCGCCCAATTACTACGAGAAGAGAGGGGGTCGGATAACACAAACATGTACCTTGGCTATGGAGGAAGAAAAAGAAAGGAAAACAAAAAGAAAGGGAGAAAAAAATAAATGGAGAGGAGGAAAAGAGCAGTAAAATTTAGGAGGGGAGAGAACAAAGGTAAAACGGCAGACACTCACACACCTGTGTACCACCTGGTCAACCCTCTCTTCTAACTCATCTGCCAGGAAATGTCTCTCTTGCTGGAATTCACGGGCTGTATCCACTAGCACCTGTAACCGATCTCTATGGGCATTGACACCTTCCTCCAATTCCTCTCGTTTCTTCAGGAGATTGTTCAAGACTACTAGGTCACTACTAGTACATGGAACCTTCAGCTCACTTTCCACATCATCGAGCCATTTCTCCATATCCTCTATGCTGCGTTGGAAATGCAGGCCCTGGGGACAGGGAGAAAGCAAATGTCACCAGGCTTTTTAGAGCAAAAAATCTCAGCCTTCTGCATGAAGGATCACATCACACTTAAAAACTTTCTAGAGCTTAATGAACTCTCTGTTCACCTGTGATGTGCAAATGCTCAGAACTCAGGTAATGTGAGCAAAAACAGGTTCACAGATTATAAAGAACTAACTGTGCCTGTATAGTACAAATGATCCGAGTTATGGGCAAGCCTTTTAGAGGGTGTTTTTAAAATCAGTGGTTCTCAACCTTTTTGGCCTCAAAGCACTTCTGGATAGATTTGTGGGACACCTGGAAAAGTGCCAGCCCTTTAGTTTTCTCTCTTTTTTTGTCCAGAGAAAAGCAATGGAGCTGTTTTTCTGTTGCAAAGAACTTGGAAAGGCCACAACTATGGATTTATATTTGAAATCTCTGGGTTTATCTTGTTTGTAAACCAAACAGTGCTAAAACTGCAGGACATCCCACAGCACCCTTCCAAAGATCTCAAGGCACCTCAGCATGCCATAGCACCTTGGTTGAGAATCATTACTTTAAACAATACATATAGAGACAGAATCAGCTCATGTAGACCTCATCCATGGGACAGGAGGGAGTCACATCAATAGAAAACAGCTGCAGGCTTCTCACCAGCTGGTGCTGATTAAGTGACTGGTGCTGGCAGGACAGTGATTGGTACTTGCAATGATCCAGCATATTTCCCTTCAACTTCCTCCTCTGGAGTCCTGACTGCACAAATTCTCTCTCTTAGCAGATACCAAAAGAGAACATAATCATGGCATCAGCCTTGCTTCTCTTTGGGGGTTTCCTCTCTCCATGCAAGATTCAGTATATTTGGCCTGTGCTTGGTACTGTTTGGTAGATGGCAATTCCCTTGCTTCATTGGTTTTGATATCTTAAAATCTGTGCAAGTCCAATGGCACACTGGCAGGGGAGACATCACAGCAAGGCAGAAATCCCCAGCACCTTTTCTTTACCTTGCAGGCTTCCTGTAGCTTGGTCTTTTTGTTAAGGCAGTTTGCCAACAGCTCATCCCAGAGCTCTTCCATTTCTTGAAGCCTGGCCTGGATGGCCTCAGGAGCATAATGTCCCTCTCGGAGCATCTTGTCACCCTCCTGCAGCAAAAAGAGTGGAAGCAGCTCGCTTAGCCTGCTGCACCAGCTCTAATCAAAAGAGCCTCACAATTCCCTTCAGAGACTGCTAAAATTACAGCAGATATTTTACAGAGGGGTAACGTAACCCAATGCCAGGGTGAAGTGAAGTGACTTTTCCTAATTCACATAGAAGCCCTCATCTGTTTAATTATTTTGTGATTCTGACATTCGATCTGAAGGAATCTGTAACACCAGTTCCCCACACCCTACACTGGCCCTGCTTCGCTTACAGCCTTGATGCTGTCTAGGCGATTCCTGTTGGCTATGATTTCTGCGTGGAAAGTCTGGTGTTTCTGCAGCTTGGCCTGCATGTTGCTTGGGTCTGTCCAGCTCTCATCCTGGGCAATACTGTTCTTTTCAGCTATCCAAGTTGCCACCTGTAGCAGACAGAAGGAATAGACAGAAAAAAGAACTTCAGAAGCTACTACCATCTCTTCTTTCAGATACTCCTTAAATGTCTAAAATTTGGACTACTTTGTAATACAGACAAAAGTAAATTAATTTTCCTTTCTGAATCACTGTTCCCCAACCCCTTCAGAAGGAGGATGTTATCTGCATATGTGTAGCCACTGCTAGTTCATATGGAAAGGGCGCTTGTTTCCACAGTTCTAACCCTGTCTCCTCATTTCCCAGAGAAAGGATTATTCTGTCCCTCTCCAGTATTTCTCACATGGTGGGATGTTCCTCCTTTAATTTTTACATTTCCTTTTGTACCACACTGTTTTTGTGTGATCAAAATATATCTAGGAATCAGATCTCATTTTAAGTGCCTGAGTATGTATGGCTCAAAGACCGAACAAAGTCCTTTCTTTCTTACTTCCATCTTTTCCTGTCTTCTCTCATACAACCACCTGAGCATCAGTTCCTCTGGATTTTTCCTTCAGAGGTTCAAGGCAAAGCAGCACAACTGAGATGTTAAACACTCTAGGAAAGTAACACGTATTTGAAATGTACCTCATAGGAATTCTTCAGAAGCTTTTGCAGAAGTCTCGAATCTTCCAGCATATGTCTGCGAGCCAGAGCATTCTCTAGAAGTTTGTCTTTCCTGGGATAAGGAGAGAGCTATGAGGACAAAGCCACAGCAAGGAAAACTAATTGGCAGAAGAGATTAACATTTTTACCACTCCTCTAAAACTCACGTTTGCATTCTAACCTTCATTTTTAGGGTAAACTTGTCCATATCATTGAACTATCCTGTAAGTTAACCTGTCCAGCAGAACTGATGACCAGAGCTGGACTAGCAATGGTTTTGTAGGTAAGGATTATTACAGAGATGTATACTGAAAACTTTCACAGCCCACCACACACTGTACCTACGTGTGGCCAACATAATCAGTGCCCTTCAGGAGATGGCTGCACAGACAAAGTAATTTTCACCTTGACCTCCTATGTCTATGCCACCTACAGGCCTACAGTAGTTTTTGTTCTTGCAGTCATGCTTGGCCTTGGAAATTTATCATATGAATATTACCCTTTCTTAAAATCAGGTCTCCCTTTTCTGAAGAATACAGGAAACTCCCTGGAAGTAGTAACAGAGACCCTGGGCACTGTATTAAGGCAATTCAAACTTGGTAACATAGTTACTCTGATATATTTATACGACCCCTTTCTTCCTAAAGGAGCTTGAAGGACTTTACAAACTATGCGCATAACATTTCAGTCACCATGGTACTGAATTCAGCTAATGTGAGTGAGAATATCTGTTCAGCAGTGCATAGGAGCAATAGGCAACAACACTTCGGGACAAAAAGGGAAGCATATTTTATCTAAGTGAAATTAAAGGGAGAAATTTAAATTCTTAAATCAAAACTTAAATACCAAACTTGGAATTTCACCATGACTTTTGAGCCAGCTACTCTACAGCTGTGAAAAATACCAGAGGATGTTTAGTAACTCCTAATCATAACAAACCTCTTTGTCTCAATTATCAAGTAAGGACATGGATTTAGTGCAGAGTCCCAACGAAAAGTCTCCCGAATCACCAACCATGTTTCCTGATTTACCTACAAGTCCCTTGAAGGACTGCTATAGAATTATTGGCCTGGCTCAAGCCTCTTTAGCTTGTAAAATCTCACAGGAATGCAAAATAAAGTGCAAATCAGTGTTGGTGATTCTTTTAAAATATTTACATGACAACAGTAAAGGAAGAAGAGTCATTATTTAGACAGGGTTGGGAAAGGAATGATTTTTACCTTTTCAGAACAGCCTGGCACTTGTTAGTGATGTTTTCTGAGTCATAATGCTTGTTGCGTTTCAGCTGTTGTGCAAAGGAGGCCATCTCATTGATCTTCTCCATCTGTGCTTCTAGAGCCTTTTCAAACTGCACATGTTTCCGCTGTAGGCTTTCGACACTGGACACAGAATCCTGGATGGGATTCAGAACAAGGAAGCTGCTCACTGTGGGAATGAAATTGCCATTACCCAACCTTTGCACACCGTCAAGGACATGGGTTGGCCTCTGTACCCATAGTGCTGGAGCATCAGTTCAGTCTGGCAGCTCCAGTACTGAGCAAACTACAAGATGCTCAGTTGCTTCTGCTGAGTGAACGGTGCTCAGTACAAAGAGCTAGCTGAGTTTTGGAGATACTGAGCCCTCTCTTTTCCCCAACAGGAAGCCATAGGAATGAAACCCCACAGTTTGAGTGCATTCAAGATCTATTTAATCATAAGCCAATCATACTAGAGGTGTTGTTCTGAAAGCAAATAAATAGGGGACACCAAGCTGTGACCACAGTTAATGAACAAATATGTCAGAACTTTAAATCAAAGCACTTTATACGGAATCCGAATGGAGCACAGAACTAGACTTCTTTTGAAGTTTACGGATTCCAACTTCATGACCTGCACTTCTCTCTTCTGCAGTTCTCTGTACTTCCTGGTTTTAGAGCTGTCAAAATAGTGCTGCTTAATAAGACCTGTTCTTCCAGTATTTCCAATGTGGATGCCACTAGAAACTACCATAAATCTCTTGAGAAAACTTATCATCATGAAATTTCTAACCCTACAGACAAATAAAATTGCATTAGAGACGTATCTAAGTATTGAAATGTGGATATGAACCTCTGGAGTCTTCTCCATTACTAGTAAAATATTACTGGAAGACAGAAGGGACTCAACTACATTCCTGAAAATGTACGGCTTCCCCATTAGTCCCTGCAATATTTAAACAGGTGGTACTCTGCTTGTGTATTCCTATCTTGAAGGCCACAGAGGAACAGACACCAACCACGAATATTAGGCATATTCCATGTCATTATCCACATCCTGCAGTGACTATAGCTCAGCTGACTTTAAGTTAGCCAGTTCCAGCATTGATAGCCATTGTAGCATGGAGCCCACCATGGCAGAGGCACTTCCAGCAACGTTTGCACCTTACGCAAAACCCTGCTAGGGAGTGGGGGCTTGGGAGTGCTGCTGAGTGCTGGAGGGGTGGGGCATTGCCAAGCCTGATAGGAGTGGAGGGGATACACATGCATGCATGTACGCATGCTTACCTTCCCTAGGGACTCAAAATCTCCAGGCTGCTTCTGTCAGCACTCTGCCCACCTTGACTATTACTGCTGCAGCAGCCTATTGTACCCAGCTGCTACTATTATAGCATTTAGGGGCCCTTTCTAAGTTGGAGGAAGAAGAACTACAGGTAGTTTTTTGGAAAGCTTCACAGGGTGTCAGAGTCTTTACACCTTCTTCTTCTGCCTTTCCCCACTCCAATGGAAACAGAATTATCCTTTTCACCTACCCCTAAATCATCATTAGCTAGGAAGGCTTCTTTACTGCTGAGCCAGCTCTCGTTCTGCTCCACATAGCCATAGAATTTCTGGAGGGGAAGAAAAAAAAAATCAGTCATGACTGTTGTTTTTGAGTCTGTAAAACCGAGAGCATACTGATGTGCAAAAACTGAACCAAGAAATACTTAACAACTAAAAGGGCTAAATTGACCAAAGTGACTTTAAACACTCAGGGTATTTGTATGTGACATGGGGGTTTAATTCTCCCTAAATTGAGAAGGTGATTTTTTTAAAAACACCACTCTAATTTAGGGCAAAGTAAACCCCTGTGTCAAGTACACCTGTGTTGGACCCCGATCCTTACTACCCTCTCCAGCAGTGGGGAGGGGACAGCAAACTGCTGGCAGGCAGAGTGGTCTCTAAGCTGAGGGGGAGAAAGGCTGGTGATTCCCTCTGTGGCACTGGTGGCCCCCAACCAAGTGGCACCTGCCCACAGGCACACAGCTTGGGCAATCCTGGGGGGCACCACAGCTGCAGAGGGAAGCACAGGGCACCTGCACAGCTCAGGCAGGCTCCGGCAGTGAGGGGGTGGGGAGGGGGGAGATCAGGCTTGCTGCTTTTTTTTTTTTCCCTTCTGTGGAGCCTGCCTCCCTGGGCTGTTGCTGGGCTGGCTGCAGTCTGCCTGCACAGCCCCTGAGCTGCCCGGAGACTGCTGCTTCCCTCCTTGGAGGTGCTTTACTTTGCAGCACCCCAAACTCATTTAAGGTGCATTACACCATCAAATGTGCTACAGTGGTTGGAATTAATGCGCAATACTCTGCCAAATGTGCAAACAGCAATGCCATTAAAGCGGTGCAAAAGGCATTTAACTTACTTTAAACCCACTTAAAAATGTCCTCTACAAACGGCCTAAAAGCACAGTATAGTATACTACAGTATATATTTAAGCTTTTATTACTGGAACTTCCTCATTGGCCAATATAACTAATGTTTTCATTTCTTGGACACAGGAGACTGCATTTTCTCAAGTGTAACAAAAATATTGTCAGCATACATGTTAATGGTTTGGGTTGGGTTCTTATATTCTAATTCACAAATGAGGAATACTATACTGCTCTGTGAGCAGTGATTTTCAGTAAGGTACTACTCCACTTAAGAAAAGGGGTTATAATTTGGCTCTGAATAGTTCGGACATGATATATGAACTAGCATGAAAACAGCACTTTGCATATATCATATTTTTCGTGCATTTGAATTGGAACCCAACAAGCCTGAGTCTCACTGTTCCTCTGATCTCAGCAAATGCTTGTGAAACCCACTGGCATTCCTCTCCCCCTCCCCTTCCATCTCATGCTGGTTCACAGAAAGAACGCCAGCCTACCACTATCAATTACTGTTAGCTCACGTGGCAGAGTCATGCGTGGTGGATCTAAACCTTCAAACCTAGCAAATGAACCATATGTCACTGCAATGTCCAATGATGGACTTGGGTTTCTTTTATAGCTTGCTTTTTTAAAAAAGTTGGAATGTAAACAAATTTAAACAAATAATTATGTTAAAAGAATTTATCTGGGGTTGCAAAGTCAAGTACTCAAATGGAAATGCCACAAATAGAATTTTTTGAGCAGCTTAATTCAGCTTCCTTTTGTGGGCATTATGAGAGAGTCCTTAATTACATGATTGTGCATTAGTTTCCATAGTTGCCTGCTGCACTCTGACATGAACTGTGTCCCTGCCTCTGTCACAAAGTTTGCATGTGATGATAGGGTGATCAAGCTTTTCAAAGGCGGTTGCTAATTATATATTCATTATTTCCTGGGTGCCTGATATGTAGGGATGTGAGACATTTCGCTGGCTGTTTTGTTTCAAGGCTGTTTTGACTTGTGTCGAACTCAAAACAGTGAAACTGAAATGAAACAAAGGGCTTCAAAACAGCCTTGAAACCAAACAAGGCCAGTCAAAACATTTTGAAGCTTTCCAAACGTTTCAAGTTTTGAAGCAGCCCGGTGGTGGGAAGCAGGGGAGAGCCCAGGGTGTGCTCCAAGTGGCTCCACAGCCCCATATGACCCAGCCTGGTGGGAAGCACAGCCCAGCTCTCCCAGCCTCCTGCTGCCAGGCTGCGCTCTGTGGAGCTGACAGTGCCGATGGGAGTGCAGCACCAGCTCTGCCTGCCTCCTGGTGCCGGGCTGCACTCTGATCGGCTCCACCAGCCCCATGGAGCCCAGCCTGGTGGTGGGAGATGGGCAGAGCCAGCGCTGTGCTCCGCCTCCCACCACCAGGATGACTTCCATGAGGCTGTGAGCTGCTGGGCACTGAGCCTGGTGGAGGGAGGTGGAGCTCAGCTCCAGATGCAGCTCAGTGCCAAGTGGCTTGCTGCCCAGTGCGGGGAGGTGGCGCGCAGTGGCGGGGCTGCACTCCACTTCTCTGCATTGGGCTCAGCGCCTAGTGGTTTGCTGCCCGGTGGAGGGAGGTGGTGTGCAGTGCCAGTGCTGTGCTCCACCTCCCTCCACTGGGCTCAGCACCCAGAGGCTCCCACCTCCATGGAACTCAGCCCAGTGGGGGGAAGTGGAGCACAACGCCAGGACTGCTCTCTGCCTCCCTCTACCAGGCTCAGTGCCCAGTGCTGGTCCCAGGTGGCAGCAGCCTTCTGCTCGCACTCCCAGGAAGACTCTGCTGGACTCCTCCGGGGGTCCAGGCTCCCAATCTGCCTGATATCACTGCCTGCTCCTCCTCCAGTTTCGTGCTTCTCCATTATAGCCTATGGGCAAAACTCGAAACAGCATCAAAACAGCAAAACAGTTTTGCTGTTCTGACTAAGTGAATAATGCTTTCAAAATGAAACTAAACTTGAAACAAAACACGGTTCTGTTGCAACTTTGAAACAGAACTCAAAGTGAAACGGTGCTGTTTCGCACAGCCCTACTGATATGAGATTCTGGGGTCTGATTTGCAGTAGTGCTGAGCAAACACAGCTATAATTAGAAATCAGTGGAAATTGTGCTTGAGTATATAAAATGCTTAAAGCTAAGGACCTTGAAAAATCAGGTGCTTTCTGTCTCAACTTGGGCACCCAAACTCATTAAAAATATCTGACCATAAGCTCTGTGCCCCAATCTCTATCCATATTGTAGTAATCTTAAAATGATTTCATCAAAAAGTTGTGACATGCTTAGGTCTGGTAGTGAGCACCATAAATAGAATCCATGTTCTTCATAGTTCCTAAACTTTTGCAAATATGAAGGTTTATGAACCAGTTAGAGATATATACAAACACAGTGAACAGCTGTGTGGGGCTGCTGAGCTGCTTCAGCTGTCTGCTGTCATTTTTATTTCAAAGGGCACCACTTCTCTGATCAGCAGCATGGGAACACTGATGAGCTCCCGCTGGTCAGAGAACTGGCATCTTTTGAATTAAAAATGCCAACAAGTAGTTCTTGCTGTAATTCAGCAACCCCTCCAAATGAAGGAGGTTATGACCCCCTGGGTTCTACTGTACTTCTGTCTTCAGAGTAGAATCTGAATAATGTCCAGTAAATAAAGCCTAGAATTATGTATTGAACAATCAGAAGTAAAGGCTAGTAAAGTGAGCAAAATGTTGGCTTGCATCCACAGATGCTTCCCAAGCAAATCCCAGGACGTCATTCTCTTGTTGTACTCGGCCTTGGTGAGGCCGCAGCTGGAGTACTGCATCCAGTTTTGGGCTCCACAATTCAAAAAGGATGTGGAGAAGCTTGAGAGAGTCCAGAGAAGAGCCACGCGCTTGATCAAGGTCAGGAAAACAGACCTTATGACGACAGGCTGAGAGCTATGGGGCTCTTTAGCCTGGAAAAGCACAGGTTCAGGGGCGATCTGATGGCCACCTATAAGTTTGTAAAGGAGGTCCACCAGGATCTGAGGAATGTTTGTTCACCAGAGCGCCCCAAGGGACAACAAGGTCTAACAGTTATAAACTCCTGCAAGACCATTTCAGGCTGGACATAAGGAAAAATTTCTTTACTGTTCGAGCCCCCAATGTCTGGAACAGCTTGCTATCAGAGGTGGTTCAAGCACCTACATTGAACGCCTTCAAGAGAAAATTGGATGCTTATCTTGCTGGGATCCTATGACCCCAGCTGACTTCCTGCCCTTTGGGCAGGGGGCTGGACTCGATGATCTTCTGAGGTTTCTTCCAACCCTAATGTCTATGAAATATAGAATTAGTTACTCATTAACTGAGCACTGTTTATCCCAGGGATTCTCAACCAGGGTGCTACAGTACCCTGGGTAGTGCCCTGAAATCCTTTTAAGGTACAATGGGGTGTTGTGCCATCGGGTGCTATTTAGCATGCAAACACCTACATGTGAGTCACAAGATAAACCCAGATTCACGTATAGGAATCCATAACGTCAAAAACATGTTGACCTCTTGTAATCTCTCTGGGGTCTTTCCAACAGAATTGCTCTTTTATTTTTCGGTAGTTGAAAAATGAATGCAAGCTCAGAGTAGGCATTTTCAAAGGGATGCCTTGAGTCTAAAAAGACTGCACACCACTGTGCGGGGAGTGAGGTTAGAGGCTTGTGAAAAAAGCACAAGATGTGATCATGTAATCACAGACTGTACCATAATATATATGTACAAGGGGACTGAATTATGGTTGCTTAGAGTTTTTTAACTGTTGAGTGTTTGACTCTGGCTGCAAAGACACATTCAAATTATCTGGGAGAATTCCCCTGTGTTTGTTCTCCTGGTAGAAGAACTTACCCAGAGCTGTATGTGAGACATTCAAGTGCTGAGGCCCTGAAGAGTGGAGAGCTTGCAGTGCTGACACTGTGCGGTCAGGAAGGGGAGGTGGAAGGGAGGTGGGAGGGGGAGGGGATGGGACACCTTATTATCTTCTTTTTATGTTGTATTGTGTATGTAACATATGCACACTCACCCAAATGGATCCTCACCGCATGCAAGCAATTCCAAATGTCCAAGGTTTTTAAATCCCTGTTTATATTGAGGTATGTTTGCTGGAGCTCAGTTTTTCTACTGAGCAATTCTGCACTTACCTGCAACTCCTGGGCCTGGAATAACTTTACATATCGGTCCTGCCATGCCTGGATCAGTTCAGACCAGACCTGCTCCAACTTGGAGAGGGATTGCTGGAGCTCAAGGGCTGCATAATGACCAGAATTGGCAAGCTGCTGACCACAGTTGCTGAGTGAATTGAATCTTTCCACTCGTGCTTCAATCTCCTCCTAAAATACAGGGGAAAGATTGATGTCAAAGTTTTATGGAAAGTCAGCTATTCAGTATAGAGGTCTTTAGGGGAAAGAAAATGGACCATAACTTTCCAACACTAACATTTGTATGGAAAATCATTCATCTTTGTGCTATGCCACTGAAACAGCAGAGGAATACTCTAACAGCAAGTAAGTATGGACAAAAAACTTTCTCCCATTATTCATGAGAAGATGGTCCCCTCCAAGGAACAGATTGGAAAGTTCTTAGAATTAAATAAGTACGGGTTTGTAATTATAACATTGCCTTTCTCCATACAGAAAATAATCCTTCAATGGCAAAAAATGCCTAGATTTCGCTTTTGCATTCATCTACAATGAATCAATGTGAGGTTATTGTATTATAAAAACAGTAGTACTTTTTTTCTTGGTATAAAATGAATTATCTTTAACTTCATCTAAAGTGGGAGAGAGAGAGAGAGAGAGAGAGCATGAGTGAGAGTGCAATGTCTGTATAATGAATCCGTAAGGGAGAAATTAAGTGTGAGAGCTACTATATAAATGACTGGAAAATTTTAAAAGAATTGTGGAGTGAAATAGTAGCGTACACTATAACTTTAGGGACATACACATAATGGAATATTAAACTTCTGAAATTGCCATTGCTAGTTCTTAGGGTATATCTACCCTGAAAAATGTGGGTTAGCTAACTTTGGTTAAAACAGCAATGAAGATGGGGAAACTCTGGCTGTAACTATTAGCATTATATTAGTATCATGACTTGGATCTCATACTCCTCTAATAGTCTTTAACTTGGGCTACTAACCTGATTAAAAAAACAAAGTTTTGCTTTGTCTTTATTGTTATTTTAACTTGGCCATCCTGAGTTAACCACATACTTTATTTTCCAGCAAGGACCTACCCTGAGATCCAACAGTTCCTTCATTATTAGCTGTGGAAGAAGGAGTCCTCAAGGCCAGGGGCCTGACCATACAGCCCAGCATGTGGGTATCAGGGAGCTCCTGCCTTAAGTGGCTTTCCTCCACCTGAGCCCAGGGCAGCCCCAGGGAGCTGAGGGGAATTCTTCCCCTCTTGAACCCCACAGCTACTTTGCCTGAGCTGCCCCGAGCCTCAGAGACAGCCTGGGGCAGCCTCCAGGAGCAGAAGGAACTTCTTCTGCTCCTCTGCAGTTGGTTTTGCTGTGAGTCTCATGCAAAAGCAGCTGCAGAGGAGCTGGAAAATGTGTCTCTGCTTCCTGAGGCTGCCCTGGGCTGTCTCTGAGACTTGGGGCAGCTCAGGCAAGTAGCTGTGGGGTTCAGGAGGGGAAGAATTCCCCTCAGCTCCCTGGGGCTCCCGTAACGGGGTGGAGGGAAGCACCTGGGTCAGTGCAGGCCTCCCCCTGCCTTTTCCAGCTGAAAACTGAACGTCATTTCAGTTGGTTATCAGTTCAACCAATGCAACCAATATAGGAAGCTGCCTATATTGAATCGATTTTGCCTTGGGCTTTTTGACTGTCTGTCCTTAGCTTTGGTGTCCAATATGAAAAAAGTGGTGCTATTAGTCTGCTTCCTATGACACATCACAAAACAATAGCTGGCATTAAGGGCTTGTCAACACTTTGGTACCAATGTCAAGAGCACCAGTTTGTATTTATTTAGCAAATGCAAATCTGCAAAGACAAGCACAAGTGAATAGCATACGCTGTCCACTTGCTCCCACTCCATGTATATGAAATCCCAGAAATGAACCAATGCAGTCACTATAGGGTATTGATTCTCAGCCGGGGTACCATGGCGTCCTGGAGTGCCTTGGGATCTTTTCAGAGGTGCCATGGTATGACACATAATGTTACCACTGTTAGGTATACAAACACGATTCACAAAATAAACCCAGAAATTTCAAATAGGAAACCATAGTGTTAAACACATTCTGACCTGCTGTGCTCTTTCTTTCATTGCGAAGAACTGAGAATTACTCTATTAGTTTTGTGTAGTCAAAAAAATGAGTGAGAGTTAAGAGCTGGCATTTTCCAAGGGATGCCTCAAGTGTAAAAAGGTTGAGAACCTCTACCACAGAGCAACCCTGAGGTGATACTGAGCCACCTTTTATGGTTGGTAAGTTCACGCCAGAGTTGTTATGCACTAATAGGATTCACAGAATAAATGTGAAGTGCTATGTGGCCCATATGGTACCAATTCTGTGGAAACATATAGCTTTTCTCTCCAGTGAGTACATCTACATGTTACCCTATGGCGATGTTGCTATGGTGTGGTGCTTTAGTACTTCCTTTTGGAAGTACTAAAGCATGGTGCAGTAACTGCCTGTACTGTGGTGTATGGGCAGCGCACGCTTAGATTTCCCCAGTACATCACTGTAGTGGCATGCTATAGGCGGGGAGTATGCCACTACGATGACGTAGCTAGTGATCATGTGTAGACTTGCGTGATCGCTACATCACCATAGCGTGCCATACAGCGACATAGCACATTGCTATGTTGCCAAAGGGTGACGTGTAGACGTGTTCAGTGATGACACTCCATCACCTTTCAGCATATTATTGAAAAGAAAATATGATTAGTTGTGGGGAGCAGGTATACTATGGCCAAAGTGCATCTTGCAGCAATTAGTTCTAGTCATGAAAATTGTATACCATGGGACGGTTCTCTAGAAAATCTAGTTGTAAGCAATAATGATACTTGCCTTTCTCTCATGATGCTCCTCAATCATGCTTTCTGCTTCACTTGGACTTTTGGGAAGCCCCCCTGCCTCCATTAAGCCTTTGGTTTTTTTAAACCAATCTAGCAGCTCTTTTAACTCATGATTAAATTTCTGAAACTGGTACGAAGCTCCCAACTTTTCCTTCCTACCACAGAAAATATAATTAAGCATTAGCAAACACAATTTCAATTTACCTCCTTTCCCTGCATACCCACTGCTCCATTTTCTATAGGAACTCATACAAGAAGATGCTGAAGCTAGAGTAATGGGCAAGCTCCAAGATAGCTAGCATCCTGGTGCAGTTCCTTACAGCTTTTGGTGTTAGGCTGGGATTGCAGTAGTTATGAACCTGCTTAAGAATCAGTATGCTTATGTTATCCTCTGCAATAATTCTTTCTGACAGCATGTAACTGGGGCAACTGTAAAGTCTTTCTGACCATTCTCTTATGGGATGACTTCTGTTCAGAGAGAACTTGCATTTTAGGATTTGGCCTTGGAAAGAAACCTTTCCACCAAATATAACTCCTGCCCTCAGATCACAATAGGGCTGATCTGAGATTTGGGGACATTATATTGTGAGATTATACTGAGGGATAAACTATAAATTTATTAGACCCATTTTAAATAAAGTGTGAGGTTTGCCAAGCTGTATTTCTATTCAGTTTACCTTGTTCTGCTGTGTACAAAAAGCCTGGCTGTCTACGTAAGTTTTTATATTGACTCTCCAGAGTACCTTGCCAGACCCTTGTCCACTGACTTCCAGATCCCTAGAAGCACCTTTCTTTCTGCTTGGAGTATTTAGATAGTAGTCTGATAGACATCTTTACCTTTGCTTGGTCTGTCCTTGGAGTCGTAGCCAGCTGTCTTTCATCTCCCTTTGCTTTAAGGTCAGTTTGTCATTTATGGAAGGATTCCTCTTGCAAAGTCGGAAAGATTCTAACTGCAGTGGCTAAACAGAGATGTTTAATGAATTAATTAGGGGGCTTAGATAAATTAGTGCAGAGGTGACCACCCTGTAGCATGGGTACCAGAAGTGGCAAGGGCAGCCTCTGTGTGGCACATGGTAGATGGGGGAGGGAGCAGGGAGCACAGCAAAAGATAGGGCAGGGGGCACAGAGCAGAAAGCAGAGCAATAGATCAGACAAGGGGCACAGGGCTGGCAGTGGAAAACAAAGCACCAGATTGGGCAGAGGAAGAGGATCAAAATGGCAAGTGGAGAAGGTATGGGGCTAATATGTGGCATGCTTGCCAAAAATGTTGGCCCCCACTGAATTAATGTAAGAGCCCTTCTTTTATTAGGTTTATTAGCTAAAAATCCAGCCTCTCACCTCCATTTTGGATTGAATGACACTGATTTCTCTCTCCATTTCCTTATGTCTTCGGATGAGATTTGCCACGCTCTCTACATCTTTTCCATAATCCAATGCTTGTATCAGAGCACTCTGGAGGAGGAGAGGGGAAGTGAGAAAGAGAAAGAAAAGCAATAGGACTATTTATATCTTAGGTCCTTTAAACGTTTCCTCTCTCCTTCTCTCTCAACAGCTTCCTTTTGTCATTTCAACAGTACCAACAGATCTCTGGATCACTGGTGGAGGTAGAACAAGAGTTCAGAACCCCTTGACTAGTCCCAACCCTGTTCTCCCAGTATGTCCCTGAATATTTGTGTATACAGCATAAATGTGGGCTACACTAGCCATATTACTCCATCATTCTTGTCTTTTTTTCCCCATAGGCTAAAAATAGCTAAAATAAGCTAAACAGTTGCATGCAATTTCTTAAGCATAAAATGACAATGAAAGTGCAGTTTAAGAAAATTTGAAGAGAACTTTTTTGGGAGGGGGGGGGGTCTCCAAAATTTTGCCAGACATAACATTCTGGAGAATTAAGAAGCGTAACAGTAAAATTCTCATTGGAAAATTTCATATTTTTCCCCCCAAGTTCAACTGACTCTATGATAGGTCTGCCTGTTTATTGACATGTTCACATGAATAATATAAAGACACATGTATGAAATAACAGTTACTTTTTATGCAACATTTTTCTTGCACTGTTCTCAAAGCAATAAGAATAAAAAGGCATTGTTATATGCATTTTTCAGATGATAACAGTAAGATAAAGTGAACTGCTCAATGGGCCAGTGGTTAAACAGGAATAGAACTCTATTCTTAGACAGGTGTCTTATGAACTACACCTTTTTAATGTAGTTAACCAGCCCTTTAGGTACAGACAATCAAAAAATGGAATCAATCTAAGTTACGTGGTTTTCTGTAAGTGACCTAGTTTAGATCAGTAGTAAACAGAAAACACATTCACCCTGTAGTAGGAAGGGCAAAACTTAGGTTGGGTTCTGCCATTTTTAAACCAGTTTGCATGTACCATACTTCTGTTCTGTTACAGGTTACCAATTTCAGACCATTTATACTGGTAAAAATGTAATGTCTGTACCTTGCTTTAATATTTAGGCACCAAGGGCATCTTTATACGTGCTCTGGGGGTGGGTGGGTGGGGGGCACTTTAATTAAAGCTGTTTTAATTAAAGTGAACACGTGTCTCATGTATTCAGTGCCCCACAAAATGGCAGCATGGGAACTTTAACTAAAGCTTGTTCAATGAGCTTTAGTTAAAGTACCCTTGCTGCCATTTTGAATTGTCGGGACACAGAATAGACGAGGTGTAGAGGCTGCTGAAGCATACTAATTACCACACTGCAACGGATTTGATTAACAAGAAGTCCTTTTTTAAATACAGAGGGGGCAAAAAGAAGGTACTGGGTAATGTGGGGCCCCTGCAAGTCACGCTAGGAAATTTGGTCGTCACATCGGATAACAAAGCTAACCTATTTAACAACTTCTTTGCCTCCGTTTTCCTGAGCAGGGACCAGATCAGCCCCCTCACTGGGCTCCCCTCAGGCCCCAGGGAAGGCGCACCCAGGCCAAGGGTCAGTGAGGATCTAGTTAGGGAACTTCTGGAGGGACTGGATGTATTTAAATCAGCTGGTCCGGACAATCTCCACCCCAGAGTGCTGAGGGAATTAGCTGCGGTCATTGTGGGACCCCTGGCATGGCTTTATGAGCGCTCTTAGTGCTCTGGTGTGGTGCCAGAGGACTGGAAGAGGGCCAATGTGCTTCCCATCTTTAAAAAAGGGAGGAGGGAGGACCTGGAAAACTATAGGCCAGTTAGTCTTTCCTTGATTCTGGATAAGGTTTCTGAGAGAATTATTCTGGCACATGTCCACAAGGGCCAGCAGGGGAGATTATGCTTGGGGGCAACCAACACGGGTTCATTAGTGGCAGGTCCTGTCAGACCAACCTGGTAGCCTTCTATGACCGTCACCAAATCCTTAGATGCAGGGGTACAGTGGACATAAGTTTTTCTGGACTGTCAGAAGGCCTTTGACACTGTCTCTTACCCCATTCTCATTAAAAAACTGGGGGACTGTGGTGTCGACACCTACACAATCAAATGGGTTGCCAACCGGCTGAAGGGCTGCACCCAGAGAGTGGTGGTGGATGGGTCATTTTCGACCTGGAGGGATGTGGGCAGTGGGGTTCTGCAGGCCTCGGGCCCACACTGTTCAACATCTTCATCAGTGACTTGGACGAGGGAGTAAAAAGCACCCTGTTCAAATTTGCTGATGACACTAAGATGTGAGGGATGTGGGCACGCTAGAAGGAAAGAATAGGTTACAATCAGACCTAGACAGGTTACAGGGGTGGGCGGATGAGAACAGGATGGGATTCAACACTGACAAGTGCAAGATACTGCACCTGGGGAGGAAGAACCAGCACCATACCTACAGGTTGGGGAACTCCCTTCTCGTCAGTGCAGAGGCAGAAAAGGATCTTGGAGTCATCATTGATGCCAAGATGAACATGGGCCCACAGTGTGGG
>NW_017728947.1:53950841-53954075 GCF_001723895.1 Crocodylus porosus | reverse complement strand
GACTAGAAATAACGGTCACAAGCTGGCAGAGGGTAGATTCAGGCTAGATATCAGGAGGCGCTACTTCACTGTCAGGGCGGCTAGGATCTGGAACCAACTTCCAACAGAAGTGGTGCTGGCTCCTACCCTGGGGGTCTTTAAGACAAGGCTAGACAATCACTTTGCTGGGGTCGTTTGACCCCAGTACTCTTTCCTCCCATGACAGGGGGTCAGACTTGATGATCTGCTCAGGTCCCTTTTGACCCTACTAACTTTGAAACTATGAAAACTGAGTCTTATCTGATACACTATAATTACAGCATATCAGAGCATTGGTTTCACACGTGTATAGGCCCCCCAAGACAGACAATCTCAAGGTTAAAATGACCATTTATTTCTAACCATAATCTGGAATTTTTGAGAATGTCTGTCTTAAATCTGGAAATCTTTGTTATGTTTTGACTAAACATCAGTCTTTCTACTGAGTTTGTTTCATTGGTCAACACAGCAGCATATTATTCATAGATTCATAGACATTAAAGGCTGGAAGGGATCTTGCGAGATTGAGTCCAATCCTCATTATTATGTTTTCTTAGTCTGCAAATTGGTTAAAGAAGTTTTATGATTCCTTGTTTGCTCATTGAAAACTATTAAGCATCATCCTTGAAAAGATTTTTTAGCTACAGGACTAATGAATGTTTATAATTTTTTACAGGGTGACTATTGATCCAAAGGGATAGCAGATTTTCTTTGAGGTTTATTAATAAAATGATGAGCAACCCACCTTCTCACTAATCCTCTCTGTGATGTCATCAATTTCTCTGATTAAAGCATGGATTTCCAGGGCTCCCTCCAGCTTCCTCTTGTATGCATTCAGGTTTCCATGGAAACTATTCCATCTTCATGGAAAAGACAGTTTTAGAGGAGAGGATGATTATTAGAACTTCCATAACTGCAAGTGAACTGCATTCAGCTGGGGGCCAAAAGGCTGTATTTCTTTGCTCCCTTACTCTGAAGCCCCACTTTCCACAGTTTTTGGACTGAAAACCTTGGAACATATTCAGCTCCAAGGTTAGGAAAGATGAGTTTCACTTTGTTGAACTGAAAACCATTCTGGTCAACTGCAGTGCTGCTTTGGCAGCCTCCAAGAGGAGTTTCACTGGCCAGTGGTTGGTGGCATGATATTGAATGTTGTATTTGTCGAGGAGAATGCTTAAAAGAGTCTATGTAGGAATCTTCAGCCTTTATCCAGCCCTGCCGTGAAGAGACCTGTCTTTCCCCTTCTATCATGAAATTATTAGAACAGCTTTGATTAAACTTTCCTTCGTTTAGAACCTTGAAAGTATACTCACTTGTCATTGAGCTGTTTTCGGCGCCAGTATATTGTCTTAGTCTCCTCCTTGTTTTGTTTCTCTAGTTTCATGGCCAGGGCATTGATGGCTCTGATGTGAGCATCATCCACTGTCACCTCCTACAAGACCAGAACAAAGAAAAATGTATGGGTTCAAGATGGCCACTGTACCCCAGTTATTGCATTCTATCAGGGTATGAAAAAGCCAATTGAGGCTGTCAATACAGAAGAATTTAGACCACCTGTCAAGGGATGGGGCTACCCATGTGGTCCTCTACAGCTTTCCAAAACTCGGTAAGTGGCCCTCCACCCGAAATAATTGCCCACCCCTGATTTAGACACATATGCACTGCCCTGATCATACTCACGTATCTCTCTCAGAGGCTGAGAGTGTAGAGTTGAGGAGGGAAACAAAGAAAGGTCAAAGTCCTATGCAAGGACCTTAGGGGACAGAGTGCAGATGTCTAGCAGACTTATCACCACATTCTCTTTTAAAACAACCTCGTTCTATTTTAGGAAATGCCTCCATTGAGGTACAGGGTAAATTAGCCCTCACTGAGCTCTGGGTTACTGTTGCTAAACTGCTTCAGGGATCTGTGCTAGCTTGTATAAAGTGAATGCCAGTATCTCTGCACTGTACTGTGCCATGCATATGCAGCCGTAGGAAGCATGATAAGTCTTTGACATCACTTGTTTTTCACATACTGTGGAAAGGGTAATATTTGCACATAACTCAAGTGGGCTATACTGGAACAAATATTCTGGAGCATGGCCACCAGACAGCATTGAATACAGACCAGCAGTGGTCCAACACTCTAATCATTTTAATTTGCAAGAAGATCAATAAATCACATACTCAGCAGGGAGATATTAATCACTGGCTGCACAGAGGCACAGCTGCAGGATGCCAGCACTACATTAATAGAAGCATTGATTCCATTTGCATTTTATATGCTCTATGTACATACCAATGTGCATATTTCTGTATGTGCTTTGCTATGATACACAGCAGGAAAGCCAACAGACTGGAAACATATTATACTAAAAAATTATTCCAAGGTATAAGAACCCTACTGTCTCCTGCCCTGAAGGATGGAAGCTAGCAGCATTGGAGCAGAAGGGGGAGAGGGGTCTGAGCAGTAAAGTGACCATTATTCCTAGCATGGTTACATACCACTTTCATCTGGGATTTATCTGGCTGTTAACTCCATGATACAAGGGTGGTGTCACATGTTGAATTTGACAGTAAGTGCAGTTAAAAATGCCCAGGGGGGTGCTCAAGCAGTATAGCATCTGTTAAATGCTCTCACAGTGTTGCAATATTGTTCCCTTTCAGGCAAGGGTTATCTCCTAACACCTATTCATTTTAGTAGGTCACTACAGTCCAATGATTTGCAATTGTTGCAAGTGAATGTGTGACACCACTCTAAGGTAAAATCACTGACTGGAAGAATGCACCTAATTATTAGGGGTGCATGAAAAGCGGCCATATTCAATTTGGATTTGGGTTCAGCCTGAATCAGGGACAGTGATTCTATTTGTTGATTCGGATCACTGTCCCCAATTCCATTAAGCTGAATCTGAATCTGAAGATTCAATGCTAATTCGGAGAATCAGCAATTCGGACACGGACACAGCTTTAAATGTTTTTTCTACATACCTCAATGTATCAGCATGGCTGGTGAATGCTGTGATGCTGGGGCATATGGAGTGTCTCACAGGAGTGTGGGGGGACCCTCCACATGCTTAGTGGTGAACCCAGAAGTGGACCGGAAATATGTCCAGTCAACTTGTGGGTCCACTGGGGAGCATGCTGGGGGCCCCCCCTGTGTCCCCCCAGCTCAGCAATCAGCCATGGGGAGACCCAGGAGGCACCAGTTGCCGAGCTGGAGGGAAGGTGGGAG
>NW_017728947.1:53913202-53950741 GCF_001723895.1 Crocodylus porosus | reverse complement strand
CTCCCGAGCAGACCCAGAAGTGGATTGGAAGTGCTTTAGGTCCAATTCTGGGTCTGCTGCCAAGCGTGCTGGGGAGCCCCCCATGCTTCTGTGGGACACTCCATGCATCCCAGCATTGCAGCATTCTTGAGCCACCTGATACCTAGAGGTATATAGAAAAAACATTTAAAGCTGTGTCTATGTCCAAATCGCCAAATCTTTCTGAATCTCTCTGAATCGATTCAGAGGGGTCCAATTCAAATCAGAGGGATTAAAAGGTCCTCTGTTTTGATTTGGATTTGGAGATTCAGCCACTGAATCAGACCAAATCAAGTCAGCAAACCTTTGCACAGCCCTAACGGCTATAATGGTGATCATCACAGTTTCCACAGTCCCAACCACTCTCCAGGGGGCACATGCATTTTATGGTGTAAGAACATTGTATTTGCTGCTATCTAATGCAGAAAATGACACTGAATGTCACCTTATAGTGACTTCAATACTATATCATTCTTTCCTCCCCTGTTGTCCCTGTCCTTCTGTTTGCCTGGCACTATCTATATCAGACATCTTGTTTTGCCCATGAGCTACTGAAGGGCTAGTGGAGGTTGCTTTTGGACTTCTTTGGTCTCACTTCACTGCCTTCCTACAGCTGAAGTGAGACTTTTGGCTCTCAACCCAAATCCAATAGTAAGACATTTTCATAGGGTTGGAAAGCACTAGGAAGGAAAGCCCAGGATCTCTCTACAGATGTCAGACATCTCAGGAAAGCCATTTAATGTCCAATATGAGTTTTTCCTTCTGTGATGAAGGAACAAGAAGAGAAAATGTGAGATGTTCTGAAATAACTTGGCAACAAGGTAGAAGACATGGTGAAGGTGATGGAGAATGTTAAAGGAAAACTCCCTCAAATTGTCATACCAGGAGCCCCTGTTACAGTTTCCCAGCCTAGAGGGTGATCTCAGAGCTCTTAGCAAATAAAGCTGAAGCAGGCAGCCAGTGTGCCACTGTGTCAAATCAGAGCCTGCTCATGAATACTCCAAATAGTTCTGTGCCCAAGTTAGAGAGTCCCCCTGGGGTGTGAGAAAGGCAGCTGTAGTGACTCATCATCACAAAGGAGGATCTAGAGACCTCAGCATGGAAAGATGAACCCGGCAGCTGTCCTGTCACGTTGCTGTTATCCAATATGTAAAGTGTTGCTCTGTATTCCCAAATGCTTATGATGTTCTTATAATTAGTGATAAACCATGTGTGTAGTATAAAACAAAAAGTATACAAATATACTCTGTTTAAATTAAGAGATGCAAGAAAATTGGCAGTTTCAAATAAGGAGGGAAATAGGGGATAGGTCATGTAAGTTCCTTTCAGAGGCTCAGTTCATGATATTCTGAATAGGGTTAAAGGTTCAAACAAATCCAAGTAGATACACCTTGGAAACCACTTAATTTTGCTTGATTTTGGGTAAAAGCAACTGCAGTTTGCATAATTTCTATCCAAAATTGCAAATCATTTAAGACTCACTCAAAAGCTAGCACTCAAACCTGAAATTCCTTCATTGCTACTGGACCTGAAGTTTTGGGTTTCATTAGGAATAATTTGACTGCTTCATTCAGACGCCACAAAACATTAGACAGAGAGAGATGTAAAGCAAGATAATATCTATTCTACTGGTCTTTAAACTCATAAAACTCACTGTTCTACCATCTGCTCTCCCTGCCCAAAAGATAATAAAACTGCTCCAGCCACTATGCTGCCTTTTTGTGCTGAAAAGCTAGACTTCGGCTTTGTGCATTCCAAGTATGTGGAAATAGCCAGGGAAAACATTTCTTACCCCCGATGCTGCGCCTCGGAATTCACTGAGCTTTTTCATGAGCTGCACACAGTGCTCGTAGTCATTTCCAACATCACCAATATTAATCATCACTTCCTGGAGAAAGGAAAAAGTAGTCAAGTGGATATTCAGTTAACAAATGGTCTTTGTTTAGCTTCAGAATACAAGTAAATAGCCTTTTTCATTGCTCACCATTTTGTTAGGAAAGGAAAATTTATTTAATTCATTCTGAAGTCACATGCCAGGCATGCAATTTCCATTAAGATGGAGTTTCTGTATAACTGGTACTCAACATCACTGTAAGTATATTTTCTCTGTCTCCTGAATAGCCTATCAAACTCTTTTCTGCTTGCCAACACATCTGAATTCTTGAATGCCTTGGTACAGTGTACAATGTACTGTTTCTTGCACATATGGGTATAAAGTGACGTTCCCGCCATCTAAAGACTATACTTAATTAATGACATAAAATAGCAGACCTTTACTTTGAAACCCATATACATTTCTCTATTTGCTTTTCTTCTCATAAAAACTGGGCTGGATTTCAGGGACATAGTGAGGCATTTCTGTATTTGGTTAATGTTGGTTGTGGTTACAGTGGGGGCCAATTTGCAAGTTTCTCTGATAATACTCTACAAAGACATCTTAAATCATGACCTGCAGCATGCCTAGAATCTTTGTGTACTCCTAAGCTCCAGCTTTAACAGTGCATCTTATTCCGTAGTCAGAATAGCTCTCATATGTTGGGATTCCACTAAGCAGAGATTGTCAGTGATGGAAACTGTGAGTAGCTATAGCCAGATGTTTAGAGAATATAGCAAGTTCAACCAATTAACTTGCTTTCATCTATAAAATATTTGTATACTAATCTACAGTAACACTTGTGCACTTCAGTATAACCAAGTGTAAAATTATACATTTGGACCACAGAAGTCAAGTCATACTTCTATGATGGGAAAACAGTGTTTGGAATGGAACTTGGGTATCATGATGACAAAACAGATTAATCTAAAGGTGGAAACACCTATGGGTGGAAACACCTTTTGCCACCTATGGGCTGCCATACAAATCCTTATAGTGGCAAAGGCTAAGCCAACTGATGTCCATCACCACAAGTGCCAAAAGCATGCAGTGAATGTGGTTTCAATTTGCGCTGCTATTTAAGAGCATAATTCTATGTGTCTTCTGGCAGAAGAGTGCAGGCAGCTTGAATCTGCCTGCACTCTCCAGACACCCTGAACAGGTGCTCTGGGGGCTTGAGAGGCCCAATCCTGTACAACCCTGGAATTTCTTAGCAAGACTGTGCCCCTTGAACCCTGGGTGCAGCTGCCTGGTTTTCTCTGCTTATGGAGAGTAGTCTCACTGGTTTCAGTGTATAGCCTACTGGACTATGGTTTCATACATGCACACCCCCAATTTCTTCAGACTACATCTTTGCTGCTGCTGTGTCTCCTCACAGCTTCCCCCTCACCCCAGATGCAGTACTGCTGCAGCCTCCAGCAGATGGGGAGCTGCACTAGGGCCAGGAAGCTTCCAGTTGTGCCCATAATGCAGCCAGGGGTGGAAGGATGCAGGGAGTACATGCAGCAGCATGGATGAAGTTTGCAGATGCCCAGCCCTAGTGCAGCTCCCTAAAGGCTGGATTCTTGCCTGCACTGCAGCCAGGGAGCAGGAGGCTGGGAGAAGTGGCAGTGGTGTTGGTGCTATTCCCAGCTGCATGGCGCTGACAAGGGCACAGGGAAAATTCCCTCCTCCCCCACCACCCCAGGTTTGGAACTGTGTTGTTAGGTCTGCAGCTTAATTAAGGTTGGTGGCCCCTGACCTAGCCAAATTCCAATTTTGGCATTAAAACACATTGAAATGTCTCTGTAGTTGCTTAATGTTTCCCTACAGCACTAAGATTTTCCAGGATTGAAAATGCACTGAAAAATGATATCATCATCAAATGTGCATTGCTAAAGGGCAGTTCTTTACAGAGCATCTTTAATCTGCTTTCCCCAGTTAAAGAACAGAGTCAACTTACTTTGTCCCTGATCCAGGCCTCCACCTGGTCTACCTTCTGCAGAAACTCCAGGAAGTCCCGACTGTCCTCCAGCATCTTACCACGAGCAGCAAGAGCCCACTTCAGCTTCTCCCAGTGTTCCTGAAGCATGCGTTTCTGACGACGAATCTCCCCTGATTTGGGATGCCCTTGTGAAATAAGGGCTTCACCTTTCTTTATGTCAGAATGAGGGAATTAGAAAGAAATTTTACAACTGATGTAAGAGTTGCATGATCTTTATAAGAGACACCCTTTCCCCAAACTCTAAATCTTACTTCAGTCTCCCTCCCTAAATTGTTATTGCTCATCCTATTTTTTTCTTTCTACTGGAAGAAAAATCTGCACTATTCTGACACAATGAAGAAATCCAGGTTTGAGTTTTCCAGCTGCAAGATGAAATTTAGAGGATGGGAGCACAAGGGAAAATATTTCAGACAATCACAGCCTCCATCTGAATGACTCACACTCACGTCTCCCTTCCTAGATTAGGAGGACTCAGCCTAGTAAGGGAAACAAGTGGTTCTTCTCCACATAGAAGTAAGGGTAGAAACGGACGTGACCCAGCATTACGTCTGTGCTGTAATAAAAATAGGTGTCCCTCCCTTCTGTCATGCCACATCAGAGGCAAATCAGTGATGCGGCAAAACGTGGTAATAAATTATGCTGGCTTATTGCAGTGGGCATCTGTTAGCTCTGTGGTAGGAGAGTGTGGGCAGCCTGAACTGCCCACGCTCTCCAGCTGCCTAAGGAAGGAGATCCTAGGGGCAGGTCTAGGTAATCAGAGAAACCCCAACTTTCCCTGCTTACTTAGGCAGGTCCCTGATGATCCTGGAGACAGGTTTGGGTAAGCAGGGAAACCCCAATTTTGCCTGTTTAGTGAGACACACTACAGGGATGAACACACTACAGGGAAGCCCAGACTTTCCCCACCTACCCAAATGGGCCCCCAGAGATTTTGGTGATGTGTTTGGGTAAGTGGGGAAAGACAGACAGGTGATCACAGGGTTTAGGGTATCTTATTCTGCCTAGAAATTCCTAGGATGCAGAGGATCAGGCCCCTGAAGCCCTTGGAGAACACATCACCCCTTTTCCTGCAGCATCAACAGGTGGGACAAGGGGTGACATGTGTTTGACCCAATGGAGCAGATTAGCTGTGTTGCAACACATCACAGCACAGTGGATCCACTTCATTTGGCAAGGCTTATTTCTGACTTAAGGAAACAGGGAAGTCCTTTGTGAATTAACACCATTTTAGTCACCCCTGTGGAATATTACTTGTGTCCTTGTCACCCAGTCTCTGGAGGGGGATGGAACTTCAGCACAAACCAAGGGAATGATTAACAATGATTTGAACTCTTTCCACCTGTCCTCCTGCAGACAGAACCTTAAATAATCTGTATAATGGCTCCAGAGTTTGGCATTACCTTGTTCACAGCTGTGATGATCTCCTCATTAGCTAAAATCTCTGCCTCAAACACCTGATGTTTCTGCAGCAGCTTCATTTTGTCTTGCAGGCTGCTGGGATCTTGGATGGCAGGGTCCTGCAGTTTCTTCATGCGCTCTCCAATCCAGAACTCTGCCTGCAGCAGAGGGGAGCAGCAGAATTAACATGAAACCCAAAAGCTATTATTTTTCCTCTCCTGATCTCAGAGCCCCCTCCAAAGACCTAAAACACTGTCCTGTGAAACTGCCTTTGCCTAGGGAAGGCAGTGTCAAGGGGAGTTATTAGCAAAAGTGAAGCAGAATGACAAGTCTCTGAAATGATTTTAGGCAAGATATGAACACTTGCTTGGATACAATTTTTCTTCTATCTAATGTTATAAATGGAATTACATGCAATCGTGCATCAGAAAGAGATCTACCCCAGATTACTGATAAAGGATCTTTTTCTGTCATGAGGCAAGAATCTTTCAACAACATTAAATTCCTCGAGGAAGTACAACCAGAAACATCTCAGCCTAGGAAAAAGCCAGCCTGGGACCTCATAAGCCCTCTCTTGAGGCTGTCTTGCATAGAATTATTTATTGTTATAGCCAGGCACTGGGATGTGCCTGCTCCTTTGAAGCTGGAGACAGACCTTATACATAAATTGGTTTAAGTGATCAGAAACTGGTTGAAACCTGTAACAGAACAGATGTTCACTGCACATAAACCAGTTTGAAAATGGCTAAAACTGGTTTGAAATAAACCCGCTAAAATGTAGTATCAGACTTAACTGATTTGGGTCAAACCAGTTTATGTAATGTCTGTTCCAGACCCCTAGCTGGTTTAAAATAAACCAGACTCCCCCAGTATCTCAGCGTGCTTTCTGGGCTGAGTGGGGCTCTGCTCCACAACAGAGCTGGCCCCTCCCCTCTGCTCCCTGGCTGGACCTCTGACAGAGGCTGCAGAAACAGCAGGATCTGCCTGGCTTCCCTCACTGCTCAAGCAGGAATACCCTACCTCTTCCTCCCTCCCATCTCCCACAGCACAGACCCCAGCCCCATGGACTCTAGGCATGTGGTATGCTAGCTAATGCCAAGAGGTGTCTGTGTCTATGTATCTCTCCAATTTCACTGGGACAGGCAGACAGAACAGTGACCACTTAGGGCTTTTTGGAGCTAATCAACAGGTCAGCCTGTAAACTGTTTAAGAAGAGTTTGAACTAATGGAGAGAGGCTATTGTTTTGCTGATGAGGTGATAAACACTGTTATCATTCCCCTGCTGGCTTGCTTGCCTGCTAGTTTGCTGCAGACAAAATAAAGAAGTAGGGAGGTAGATTGAAAAAGCTCTGTATCATCAGCAGATGAATGCACTGCACCCCCCACCTCAGAGATCTAGCAGGGGGCTGGGGGCTGGCAACACTCCGGACCCTTGAGCAGCCAGTGGGGAAAAGCCTGGAATGGTGCAGGCAGACCTCCTTAATCAAAGCATCCTAGCTGGGGCATGGCCATGCCCCCCTCAGCTCAGCATTGTACAAGGGAAGGGAGGGCTGCTCTAGCGTCCCCTAACTTCTAGCCTGAGTCACTGCAGGCATATGCCTGAATTTCCTCAGTCCAGAGAGAATGTCTGTCCAATTACAAACTGGTTCAGCCTAGCTAAGTTAGACTAACATGCGAACATTAAATCAATTCAGGATCAGGCTTTCTGTACATTTGTCCCTAGCCTAAGGGAGCAAGCAGCCTGAGGGGCTCTGTTTTATGTTTAGCCTATAGAAGGCTTGAGAGCCTGCCAGAGACCAGATGTTCATCATTAAGTTGTACTAGCAGTTTAGCCTGGTAGCCTACAAGGGCAGGCAAGGTTTACTTAAAAGGCCAGCAGCTCAGCAGGGGCTTAGAGTGTGGCCCAGCTGGTGGTGCAAAGGCCTAGAGAGTAGCCAATGAAAATTCAGTAGCCAATCTGATTTGGAGGAGATTCGGCCTGAGTTAGGGGCCAAATCTCTGAATACTGAATCAAATCTGGAGACCCATTAAAAGGTCCGAATAGAATTGGAAGCCTCCGAATCGATTCAGAGATTCAGGCAGTTCCCACTCTCCATAGCAGGGAGCTGGGCCTGGGCTACATGCTGGTAAGTAGGTGGGGCTGGAGGAGTGAGGAGGAGACCATGGGGGGATCCTGCCTGGCCCCATCCCCCGCCAACTCCCCCAGGCCCCTCTGAGTCCTGCCCCACCTGGCCCGAGCCTAAGGTAAAGCCTGGAGAGGGGCCCATGAGTCTGAGAGGGGCTGGAAGTGGGACTGGGGGCCCTGGGAACCAAAAGGGGCCAAATGTGTGAACTGAACATCATAGTTAAAACACCTGCGAGGCTTGGGGCATGGTGCAGGGGAGGAACAGAGCCATGCAATTTTCCCAGAGGCATAGTCAGGCTGAAAGAGAGATCCGGTGGGGAATTGTTAGGATTAAGGCTCACTCAAAGGCCTAAGGGAAGCCTTCTTTAACCAACCTTTAAGAAGAAGAACAAGGCATGGTGGGCAAGCAGCCTAGCAATCTTTCACAATGGCACACTCAGGGATCAGAGTCTGAGCTAGGCAGGAGCCACAAGGCCACCAGGGGATGTCATGGTTGCTCTGTGGCCACAAGCCTGTCTCAATGCCAACACCTCAACTGCAAAGAGTAGCTGCAGAGGGTTCACTGGCACTAGAAGGGAGTCCACTAGCTTGCACTGCATTAGTGATGGCGAGCTGTTCTGTTTGTTAGGCTGGAAGCTCTTGGGCTCTTTTTCTGGTCTCAATTATTGACCTATTTTGTGGTCTTTAAATCACTTAAAACTTTGTGCCTTTGTCTCCTCCTCTATAAAATATTTGTTCTAAACAGGTCTTGCAAGGCTGAGAGGATTAATATTAAGCAATTAGAGATGTCCACATTAGAGATTTTCAAATGTAAAGCCTTATAGAAGTGGAAAGTATTAATGACACTTTTCCTACTAGCTCCTAAGGTACTCTAGGTAATTTACTGCAGTACTTTTTAAATACTCATTTTTTTTTTCAGTTCAACCAGGTAAGTGTGAAAAGTACTGTAAGATCTCCAATAAGCAACCCCCTTTGGTACCCTGTTGATTAGTTTTTGAGCCCCATTCTCACATACAAGTGTTAGGACCTTTTTTCATTGGGGTATGTTTTGCTTGCAACTATGCTGTCATCATTTTATTCTACAGTAGGATGCATGTGTTCAAAAAGAGAGTAACTACACTTGTTTATGTCTGTAACCTGTGTCATTCTAGTCTACTGTTCCTCCTTGCATATGTCACATTTGCAGTTGTAGGTCATTGCCATTAAGATTGTGAGGGGAATCCCCTCCTGTCTTCTAGATGTTTTCTGTGAAGTGCTTATTACACTTGCAAATGATGTAAGGTAAGCAAGCAAAAAATGAGAACGAGTTTTCAGGTGGAGCTTATTATAGTTATGTCTCTCAAATTCTCTTGCCTTTCTTGTGGGTGGGGGGGTTAGACAGAAGCCAAGCAGAATAAAACAGGCAAAGGGATAAACTTCAGTTTGTCTCAAGGGAAAAACAAAAATGCTTATTTTAGCTTTTGGTTGTGAAGCAAATATCATCTTTCTGTCAGAGCACTGAGAACTGAAAACATAGCACACATTTTTACTGATTCTGTAGACCTCAAAGCACTGAGTACGCTTCAGTTTGGATTGTGTGAGGACAGCACACTGAGGTCAATTTCTGCCCCTAAGCACAGGATCATTTGCCTTTGAAGAACTGCACTGATTTACACTGGACTCAGTCACTGGGTGATTCTTCTTTGTTAATGACCTATCTGAAGCTTTTTTTCAGCTACTGAAATCTGTACACAGGAACGACAGTGCCTGTTTACCTACCCCTTCCAGAAAATAGCTCCCCACCCCCAGGAGCACATTCAGGGATTCCAAGAAGAAACTTGTGTCAAGGTTGCCCAGGAGGGCAAGCTGTCATCTGTTGCTTTCATTACCAATGCACTTGCTGTCTCTCCTTCCTCACAAGTTAGGGACTTCTCTTATTACACAGCTACACATTAACACTCAAAGGACACTTAGGCGTCTCTTCATTTCAGTAGGAGAGTCTTGTCTGAGCAGGCAAACCAGGTTGCCAGTGGATCAGTTATGGTAACTCACTAGGGGTTCTCTCCCCCTTTCTAATATTAAGTGTGTGATGTAATGACAGACTTTAACAGGACCACCGATAGGATCTTCTGGTGGAAAAGGTAACCCCTTAATTTAACAGCCACTTCTGTGTGCCTTTACCTACCATTCTCAGTGATTTTAACTGCTCTCAGGTTTCAGTAGAAAGGATCTAGACAGTGAGAGATCTTCCCCCTCTCTTGCTCCCTAAGATTCTGACTCAGCTGTCCTTGGGGATGCACAACAAAGCTGATCCATTTTCCCAGGCCCCCTGTATCCAATGGGTTGACTTGGGATGGGGTGGAATTCTAGTTCCATTGAAGTTGACAGAAAAGCTCCAATTGATTTAAAAGGGGCTAAGATTTTACCCACTACATGTAGATGGAAACAGCCTAATTTCCGGTGAGATTTTTTAAAACAAATATAGACAGAATTTGTTTAAAAGCATGCATATGTAAATACATATGTACTCAGAGCCCAGGGTGAGCAAACTTTTGGTAAATTAAACACATTATTTATAATGGAACTTAACAAGTTCCAGGCACAGTATCGCTACTCTCTATTTGTCACCATGCCTCTATGAGATAAACAGGCAATATTATTAATCTCCTGCATATATGGGGAATCAGGAAGAATGAAGAAGGGACTTGCACATGGTGAGTTAGTGGCAGAGCCAGTATCAAACTGCAGGCCCTCCTGACTTTGACCTTTGTGCTCATTCCTCCAAATAAAAATAATTGCATTCCTAATCCTCTTTTTCCTGAGTCTTTAAGGATAGTATGCAGACTTTGAGATATTACAAGTCATCATGGAAGATTATCAACTCCTCACTACTACCGGATACTCAAATAGCTATGGCAGCAAACAGATGCCCACTTCCATTTGGTGAAAATGAAGGGGTCAGCATCCTCAGAGTGCAGTAGATGAGCCTCACCCCTGAAACCCACTTTTGTGATTGTATCTCCCCTGCCAGGTAAGTATCATCTGCCCTAGAAGAATGTGTCTCTGTCCTGTAATCCACACAGCTGTGATCTCCAAAATTCCCTACTGCAATTTTCCTTCTGAAAATGAAACTGCATGCTTTGAAAATGCATCAGCCTGTCTTTTAAAAAGACCAAATCCTTCTGATGCTCTGCTCTCTGTGCTGTCCCCCATATAAATTCAGAATGCAGTCAGTAAGCTTTAATTATTCAAAAAGTTGCCTCTCCCCCAAGACCATGGCCCGCTGTGTTCCACTGAACAAGAATTCTGCGCACCAGCAAGGATGGTTTGTGACTGCAAGGGACAGGACTTCTACAGGAGCTGGACTTAAGGGTAGGGAGCTCACTCCCTCACAAGTAATACAAGTGACAGTGGGTCTCACTGCACTCAAAGCAAAAGTGCCACAAACTTCTTCAAGTCAACTTTCCCCATGTACAAATGCTCCCAAAACCTCATTGCTCCCTGGGAAAGGAGATAAAGACTATTGTGAGAGGGTATTTTTACTGATTACTTGGTGGTACTCAAGTTCTACAGTGGTAGGCAGCAATATAAAACCCTGATTAGACGGGTAGGTAAAGAGCAACTCTGGCATAAAACCTCCTTGTTGCAACTCCCTGAATGAAACAGGTGGCAGGAGGAAACTGATTAGAAAACCCAAGTTTTCTTGTGACATAGGGCCCAGTCCTGTGCCGTGCTATGGGTTAGGACAGCAGGGAGTGGGAGCCCCTTTCCCAGCACATATGCCAAGAAAGTTGGCAACATAATGCTCAAAAGGGAGCTGTGGGGTGGGATGTACATTATTGGATGGACTGTATCCAGAGGCATAACTAGGAATTTTGGCATCCTGGGTGGGAGAGAGGAGATGCTGAGTACCAGAGAGCAAGGGATGAGGATGCCACTAGGGAGTCTTTCCTCAGTGCCCATGATGCCACCTCCATGCGAGCTCCAGCCCCACTGCTGCTGTAGTTGGGGCTCCATGGGGGCTGCCATTTTGGTGTTCCCTCTAAATCAGCACCAGGGGCTGGTGCCCAGCTTACTCATCTTTAGTTACGGTACTGACTATAGATCAACTGGACATCCCTTAACCAAAAAGCACGTCTGTGGTGGTTTGAGCCATTAGTCAGAGATGCATTGCTCCATTTAAAGTAACAGCACTACACAACTATTTGCTTCCTCAGCCTGCTTCACTGAATCCTGCACCAATGAGAGGAATTGTGGAGCAGAGGACAACTCCGCATTGCAGTTGCCAGGGCCGTGTTAGGATTTGACCCAAACACTTGACTGGCAAATTCAAGGACAGCATTTGCTTACAGAAATAAGCACTTGCTATCACACATTTTGTAAAAAGAGCATGAGCTGTGGTTCCAACAGAAAGAACCACTGCCAAGAAATAGGAATTTGGTGAAATAATTAAATACTTATTTGATTAGTCTTAGGAGCAGGCATACACACTGAGATCTTTCAGAGTGAGGAGAGTCCCTAATCTGGTCACAAATCTCTGCCAGATTCTGACAGAAGCTCTCTTACCTCTGCCAGATTCTGATAGAAGACCACAAGAAGAAGTGAAGTCTGCAGTTTTTCCTGCCTGCTCTGGGACAGCTCTTTGATCCGACGCCTTCTGTCTAGTATGGAGCTCAATTTGTGCTGAATCTGTATCCCTCCTAATCCACCTTTCTTCAGGAGTCTGCTGGCCTGGTCCTGAAGAGAAGTCACCTAAAAGGAAAACAAATTGGAAATCACAGTCTGGCCATTATGAAAGGAAACAACAAGAAAGGCTTCTTTCTTTCTTCTACCTGAAAAGAAACTCCTTGAATCTTTGGAGAGGCAGGAAAGCAAGGAGAAACTGAGGATCATAAAGAAGTAGGGCTGGAAGGAACCTCAAGAGGTCACTAAGTCCAACCTCCTGCTTGAGGCATGTTTATCCCTATCTAAACCACCCTATACAAATCCAATGTCTAATTTATTAGCAAAACCATACAGTCAACCTTGACACAACCACTGGTAAACCAGGGGGACCATTGCAGTAAATGTTCTGCCATTGCAAAGGTTGTTAAAATATGCAGAGGGCCATGTCCCACACTACAGAGGAAGGAAAAACCCTCACAGTCTGCACCAATCTGATCATGGGGTAAAATTCCTTCCTGACGCCAAATATGGCAATTGATCTGACCCTAAGCTGGGGGGGCAGAGGTGGGGGGGGGGCAAGATCCTCTAGCCAGGAACATCAGAGTTTAAGTCCCAGAAGAATCACTGGCACATACTGGTCAAAATCCCCAGCCTTGGCTGCAGCTAACCCCAAATGCTGCTGAGGAAAGTTGAAAAAAAAAGAAAACATCTTGACATGTAGCAGCAGGAGTGGCAAAAAACACTTCTGGCCCTGTGTGGTAATCAGCAAAGTCCAAAATCATGGGAAATACCCATAGTATGACATAGGCATATCTACTCCTAGATCACCCCTGGCCAATGCCTGTCCAATCTCAGAGAAACAGAGAAAATTAGGGTTGTAAGGGACCCCAGGAGCTCATCTAGTTTAAGCCCCTGCTCAAAGCAGGACCATTCCCAACTATGGCTTTGTCTACCTGAATCTTGAAAACCTTCAAGGATGGAGATTCCACAACCTCTCTGGGCAGCCTGTTCCACTGCTTTGCTACTCTCCTAGTGAAAGAGTTTTTTCCTAGTATCTAACCTCAACTTCTATTGACGATGGAGAGTCCAAAACGTCCCTAACAGTCTATTCCATTACCTCACTGTTTTAACAGTGATTAAGTTTTTTCTGATATCCAATCTAATCCTACTTTGCTGCAACTTAGAGCCATTAGTCTGTGTGAAAGATGGGAACAAGCTAATACAATTTAATAAGGTGTACTACAATACATTTCTGGGCACTGTGCTGCACATCATGCCTATTTAAGAGCTACCTGGTAACTATGAGTTAAAGTAGACACTCAGTTAGCTGTTTGCAGTATACAGCCTCTTACCCACAGCTGAGCAGCTCTGCTTCTATTGTACAGAGAGCAGGGGAATGTAAATACACCAGCCACTTCATTACTGATTTCACACGTAAACACAGTGTATATATTTAAATAACCTGTTCCCTCTGCTCTTTTATGTTAACTACTTTATTTACTTGGTGTACATGTCCATTGTATTTTTGCAGGAAAAATAAGAATTTCAGTTATTTTCAGCAAACAATAATATAGCTTCTTTCTAAGATTTTATCTGGTAAGTCCCAGCATAGTGTAATTTTCCTACATATTACCAGTCAGCACAGCCAGGGCACTGTTTGAAGCTTCTCTGAGTTATAGACTTCCTATTTCACTAGACTTCCATTAAGGCTCCCTAGTGCTGCTTGTTTGGCTCAAGCATACCAGCCTAAATCAACAGTTCTGTGCTTCATTTGCAAAAAATACCTCCTCCCTTGTACTTGACAAAGTACTCTTTGTTTTTTACCTTCTCATCCTGTGAGGCCAGGAGCTTCTCAAAAGCCTCATGTTTCCTGATCAGTTGCTCCACCTCATCTACCGAGTCTTCCAGGTCACTGGTTTTCAAATAAATCTACAATCAAAAGTTGAATAGTAGTCTGAACAGCGTTGTTAGATGTGAGTATTGAATTAATCCAAATTGCATTTTAGTGCTTTTTCAAGTGAGACACTAATAGGACGCCTGAGAATTTGCACCAGCAAGGACCAGGCCCAAAACAATGAATTGGGGAATGTTAAGCAATACAAGAGAAAACTTACCAGGATGATATGGTAGCATTGCCTGCATCTGGGCATTGACAGAAGGGTGTGAGGTAGCTTGCCTATTACCTGCCCTGCTTGGCCTATTAACTGCTGTTCAGTAGAGTACTGGAAGAGTTAAGCATGATGATAATGCATTCTTAGAGCTAAGTGAAGAGTGTGGAAATGCAAGTGTTGAAGTTGTTTGCTAGTGCTATCAATCTCTGATTCAGACACACTTTAGTCTGGAATAGGGGAGCAGCTTTTAGGCAATTGGTCTCTGCTTAATTCACTTCTGATGCTTTTGCTTGCCAAGTACCTCATCTGCAGGTCTTTGGCACCGCATGTATGTCCAATAAGTTATGGAGGTATTTAGGGGAATCAACTGCCTGGGTAGATATCTCCAAATACACTGAAACTGTGCAAATTTTCCAATTACATAATAAACACCTTTACTGCCTTACCACCAACCAAAAGTAAACTGATGAAGGAAGCTTCTTGTAATGTGTTGCATTTCTTTAGTATGAGTTGTCATTTAGTTCATTCTCCTTTTCAGTGAGACCGAGAAGAGCAGCACAACCCCCACAATGGATGAGACAGCTATGACAAGGCATGACAGAGCATTAGTGGCTGGCCTGGTTTACAGTGGGGTAAGCACAACATGGCTGGGCAGACTTCTGGAGCTAACGCTGCAACAAGGGGTTTAACTTAAAAGATTTTATACAGCACTGCATAATTCATCACATAATGTAATGGAAACATAAGTGTTTGGCTGAGGAAGAGAAATTCTACATAGTAACTCTATCTGGATAAAGTATGACGGAAGAAAAATTTGAGACCCTGGGTATAAATTAAAGGAATTTAGAGTTGGGGAGAAACAGAATGGAATTACAGAAGCAACAGGAAGGTCAACACTCGTGGAAGAAGTCTGATCTGGAACACAGGCAAATTGGTTTTCCACAGCATCTATGTGCATAGGAAAAACAACGTTGTCCACAAACAGTTCACACAATTTGCAAAATATTCTAATTATGATCGAAGTCACAGCATTATATATCCCAGGGCAAGGACATTCTTCCTGAGTTACACCGGAAAACTAATTATAAAACTATCTACTTGGCAAGAATCATCCAACTTCTCATCCTTCACTGCAACTCCCAGAGGAGAGGTTTACCTGGAATATTTTATGTACATGGTATAATCCAGACCTTTTGTTGATGATGAAATCTTTGGACAGAGAGATCCATTCCTGGACTTGTGTTCCAATTCATTTTTGGAAGATAATTTGAGATGAATATTTTGCGCACACAGTACGCTGTCCAGAGCAGTATTGAATCCAATCCAGATATATCAGCGGTCCATACTAATCCATTCATAAGTATGAAAGGTTAATTCCCATCCCCCACTCAACTTTAGCTGCAAGGGCCTCCTGATAGTATGCCTAGGCTCTTAATGGGTTCACCATAGATAGCATTGGGACAAACAAGGTGCTGCCTTATCATTAAGGACTATTTCATGTTAAACCAAAGCCCAGTTTTGAATTCCATGTTGTTCTGTCTCCTTCTATCTTACATTTTAGGCATATATTCAGAGAAAAAAATTCTGTTTGTCTTTTAATAATCTTTTTTGATTGGGCTTTTTGGAGCACACACATGCTACTGATCTGTCTCCGGAACGAAGTGACATGTCATTTTTAACACTAGAGATAGGAATTACGTGGGACAAGGCAGTGCCAAGCAGAGGTACTTAAGCTAGCTTTAAAAAAGCAAGTTCTGGAACCAGAAGCAGCATAGCTGGAAGAAGTATAGCAGCAGAGCTAATTAGGTTAGGCAGAGTGCTGTGTTATTGTGGCTATATACCTCCTAATAGCTGAAGTACCTCTGAACAAGGTACCTTTGCACAGAACTGCATTGTACCATGTAGATATAATGATAAACACCTGATCCCAGCTCCAGTCTTAGTGATTTCAACAAGACTTGGATCAGGTTCTCAAAGTAGTGCAGCTAACTTTTAGTGCAGAGTAAAAGAGAATTGACTTACAAGCTTCTGGTATTATAGGGGTGGTACCAACAGTGCAAGTACGGTTGAAAGAAAGCATGTCCAAGCTTGAGGAGTTTGTGTGTGGTAAAAAACTTTCCCTTGTGAATTTAAATTGCAATCTTAATATAAAGATTTTAAAAAAAAAATCAGGAGAATTGAAGCATTTTACCATTAGGCATTTGTTACACCAATCTGAAAGCAGAATGGAAACTGGCTCTTAGACTGCCATTGGCCCTTTGCCAATTACATCATTTCCTTTGGCAATAGAAGGCTGCCTGTGAGAGGTCCCCGACCTGCCCTCCTCCTCCCCCCCTTCCTTTAATGAGAAATATTAATTTCAAATGCATTGCACTGCATAGTTCTGACCAGGTAACCTACAGGGTTACCCAGGGCCCCACATTGCATACAATGGGTATAGACTTTCAGGTTTGTTTCTCTTCTGTGCTGAATCACCTCCACCAGGAATTTAATTCTCAGCTACAAAAAGTACTGCAGACTGGAACATTTCCTATAAAACAACCTCATTTTAAAATGAAAATTTGCAAAGACTTTAAAGGCACACAGTGGACTTGGCCCTTTTCAGGATATATCTTGGTTCTCTAAGTGTTTCTTTTCATTAAGAAGGCACAGCACTGAAAAACACTGAGGCTTTCAAGTCCACTGCAAATGCAGTTTTACTGCTGCTCAGTTCACTGAAAATGAATTCAACAATACTGTCATTCTAAAAGGCATCCAATAACACCGAGCAGAACAATACTAAATATGAAGCTATTTAGGTCCATCAATAAAAATAACTGTTCAGATTATGACAGCACAACACATGCCAAAAAAGATAAGAGTGTTTTTGAGAAAACCTGGAGGAAACATTTTAATGATTAGGATAAGGATGTTCTCAGGACACTACAACCTTGGGTTCATGCACACTTACTAGAAATTGATTCAGCTTAAAGAGAAGTTTGCCAAATTAATAATTTTTCCCCCTTGGAACAGGAGCTATTGTAATTCATCACTTGATTAAACTCTTGAAGCACTCCCTATCTCAGCTTCATCTCTTCAATCTGTGACCAGCTCTAAAGTATTCTACTTACCACACTTGGCCAATGCTGCACCTGTTCTGCACAAGACACCAAGTGAAGTCTGTGAGTATTCTAAGCGCAAATTAACAGCAAGAAGAGGCTAACTGCTACCACATTTAAGCCCCTGCAACATCATAGCAAAGACCAAATTCTCTATGAATGCAGGTGGAAGCAAATGCAGATATTAACTTGTCATTAAAAAAGTACATTAAAAATGCATATTTTAAAAGAGAACAACAACACTTAATCTGTTTTAGCAGAAGTAAATAAATGCATGTAATACAGTCACAGTTTATTGTTCAGTTATTTTTACTATGCATGACATTCAGTTAAAAGGTACAATTACATCGCTATGCCTTATTTTAAGCAGAAGACACACTAGGTTGCTCATAAAACTATCTACATATTTTAAAGCCTCACAAGGTGCTTTAGATATATTTAAAGATGAGCCTTCCACCCTCCAACTGTATGCTTTTTATTTTATTTTATTTTTTACATATAAGAATATAACTATAAGACATGGAGCTCGACTGACATACACATAGGAAATTTATGGAGCTCTGTCAATATTTGATTTTTAGCTCTGGTATATATCAGAAGAACCCAGCCCAGAAGTTATAGGTTAAAAAACAGAATCCTAATACTTTTTACAATATAATCATTAATAAAATATTCACTTATGAAATATTTTACACGAAGACTTAGACTAAATCCCCTACAGCTCTTCCAGGTTTCATTAATAAGACATTGACAGGATTTCCAAATTTCACTGGATACAGAGACTGAATTCCTTGTATCCCACACAAAAGAGTAGTCTCTAGCTCTCTCTCATTTTCAGGGTACAGGGTAGGGAAGGAATTTATGAGTACTTGAATGTATTAATTTTAGAAAACAAGGATTAACAATTAAAAAACTAAAGAAATTAACCATTTAGAAACACAGGAAATGTCGACAAATTAGTAAGAAAAAAACCTGAGGCTATTTACAGATTGCTGTAGTGACTAACTAGAAGAAGAAATGATTCTTGGCTCTACAGGCTTGGTTCTGCAAGACTCTGAGCACTATGGCTGGGATTTTCCAAGGCACTTAATTTCATGTTTAACTTTAAGCATGAGCTATTACTGGGGCTACAGAAATGCTTAAAGTTAAGCATGTGCTTATGTGCTATGTTGGATTAGATCAGAGTGCTTAGCACCTTGTAGGATCTCTCCTTAACTGCAGCCATAGTAACAACAAAACAGAAATAACATATACAAGTCCACCCCACCAGTTAAGTCATCTGTAGGGAATAGGAGCATACCCAGAAGAAGAAAACGAGGATGAATCCACATGGCTTAGTTATTTCTGCCCCAAAGTTCTGTTTACAAATGTTCCTAGAATGGAATGGAAATCTTCACCACTCTCCTCCCAGCTCCAAAGGAGGCAATGTTGACAGCAATAGATGGACACCACGCACTTTCCCCAGCTCTGTGTGATGCGTTTGCAGTGCAAGCCGGTGTGTTTGTTAAGAGAGTGTCAGGATCTACGCCTCCTACAATGCAAGCATCTGGGGAAGGCCTCAAGCCACATGTTGCCCAATGTTTCTGAGTACAGAGCAATTTTGGACAGCAAACTGGATTCACAGATAGAGAGAAGCCATCCCCTGGCCCCACAGTGTGAAGGGATGGGCCAGCTGCATCTGGATCATGTGTCCTGATAAATACAGTGGATGTTTGACTCTTTCTGAATTCTCTTACCACCTGGATAGGTACAGTAGTCCAAGGGGTGGCAAGTATCAGGGTTATTTTGGAAACCTTATGGTGAGCCGGTGTTAGCCTATCACAGGGAGCCTCCCCAAACTTTGTTCCAGATGCTGGATGGTTCTGGAAGATGACCAAATCTGGATCAAAATCAGTCTGAGTGACTTCACTTCTAGCAGGAGAACCTTTTCCTTCAGTCAGCACAGCTGGTGACAACCATATCTCTCTGGAGGCTGTTTGCTGAGGAACACCAGAGCACTTAGCAGAGGAAGTCACATGAAATCTTGTAATTTGAAGAGCTGGAGGCTCAGCTGAAGGAAAGCCTTGTTTAGGTACCTGGGATCCTGTTGGGAGACCAGCTGATTTAGCAGATACCTTCTCCAGCTGTGGCATCAGAATGCTAGAATAAGCATGACTGCTTACTGGGGTATCAGCCCTAAAAGGCTTTATTGTCAAGCTGCAAGTTGAAATGTACAGATTCATTGAAGCATGGAGGTCTGGGATTCGAACGCTGCACTGACTATAGCCATGTTGGGGTGAGACTGAGTGACCAGGTGTCAGAGTTGCCAGCAGACCTTTGCTGTGGAGCGGTGAACTAGCTGGAATGGCAGAAAGAGCTACATCCAGACGCGATGTCCAGCTTAGTGGAGTTTTTAAGGAAGAGACGTCAGAAGGCAAAGAAATTGCAAGCTGCATGGGACCAATTTTATCAGTAGAAGATTGACAGGTACTTTGATCTCTTCCTGAATATTGCTTACAAGATGCAGGTGTAGACCAAAGGCCAAAACTCCTATGTCCATTGCCCTGAGGATCTTTGTGAAGCGTGGAACTCTTAGATGTCATGTCAGATGGATTAACATACTGGGGATCTTTCCTGAAACCTCTCTTCCTATTTGTATGAGCCAGGATGATGTCTAACCTTGAACAGTAAGCCCCAGAAGATATGCTGCTTGGTGATGAGGTGGCATTTCTTGGCACATTTTCTGCTGCTGATTGACTACCTGGAAGATACCATGCTGATGATGGCCATTTTTGGAAAGGCTTGTCCCGTACAGCTGATTCGAAAGTTGGTGGTGGGGTCACTCTACTGGAAGACAGCATCACCTCCACAGTGGAAACATAGATTGGTGCAGATGAATGTTTGCAGTAATGGTCCCTGCATGACATTCTGCAGCCTAGTCTTACCCTGTGTAAAACTAAAGCCGCAGAAACTTGCCTTTCCCCTTCTTTTTAAAACAAAGTCCTAATCCTTTTTCCTTTGGCACTGGAAATTTCCATTCTTCCTCTGATGTGAAGGAGCAAGAGGTTAATAAGCATTCTTCTGAAAAAAAATGATAAACTAAAAAAATCCACATTCAAAATAAAGAGCACTATTCCTTCAACACCTCCAGTACCATCAGCACCTTTCCCGTCTGCAAAGTGATATGAGAGTGTGATGGGCTGAAAGATAAATTACTGACTGCGAGCCTCTGCTCTCTGAGTGTTCTGATAGTAAGACTGCAGACGGAGGAGGAGGGAGCCAAGAGTGCTAGCCAGAGACAGACCGTGAACTTGCTGTTACTTTGCTTGTGAAAAAGCCCGAAGCAGTTAACCTGAGCAAAGCATCTGTTGTCTTCAGGAGCTTAGAAGAAAGTAGAGCATACAGAGCTCCTCTTCTGTTGAAAAACAGAGCAAGTTTTCCTTTCTTTTCTTCTTCAGTTGCTGCCGGTCTGCACTCAAAGTTGCAAGACCTCTGTTCACAAGTCTTAAGAGAATTTCCTACAATGATTCCCAGCAATGGCACAACAGAATTCAGTAATAAAAGAGAGAGATGTTTGTCTAATTTCCTCCACATGTGCTCTATTTTCTTTAGCATAGAACAATCCTAGACTATACTCTGCTGAAATCCTGTGAACATTTAAGTAACTTGGATGTAACATAAGATGCTGGCATGAAGTCAAACCTGTCACACTGGCATGGAGGACGAATGAGAGTGCAATTCTTGTTTAAAACTCAGTGCCGGTTACTTTCTTCCTTCCCCTACTCCTTGCAGCTGGGAGAAACTTTGTGGAACATGTACACAGCATGTTCTGTGTAAGCAAACTGTCAACAACAAGGGTCTGAATGAAACTACTATTATACAGAGACACATGACCATTCTGCAGACACGTGTTGCTGCAAAACAGATGCTGCTAAGTAATGGCCCAGACAAACCTGGTCATAAAAAGTGGGGAAAGGGCTGAAATCTTTCCGACTGATGGGAATTCTTCTAAAACACATGTTTGCTTCTGTCTGTTCCAAGACCAGCAAATGACAATGTTCCCCCTTGTGAAAGTGATTTGGGTGTCCACAACTGTAGCCTTGGCAACACTATTCTGGTTAAAATCTTGCTCAGAAATACCAGTTTAAACCAGTACTTTCTTTTATTCCTTCCTGACTTGCCGAGGGGGATGCATCTCACTAGACAGTCCCATTTTAGCGCTGAAGGGCTCTGTTTGAATGGAGCAAATTCTTTCTCTATTTTTCTTATAATGCTAAAAAAATTCATTCTGATCTGCTGTCCATGCCCTTTCATGAATCAAGTTGCAGCCATGCTGTCAGTAGATAGAGGGCACCAGATGCAGAGGACATCAGCACACCCCTCTATATTTTTTCTTTGTTTAAATGGATGTCCAGAAGCAGAATACGTGGCAAGATTCGGTGAGGAATTCCCACAGAGAGAGATAAGAGAACAGAAGTGACATGGAGATTTGCCAGACAAGAACTCTGCATACAAGGGCATCGTAGCTTCAGTGCTATCATTTAGAACCCAATCTTGTGCAAATACAACTCCACACTTAAATGGGCATATAGCATTTGCATGGCTAAAACTGGAAGATGCAACTGTAAGCTGAAGAAAAATAGTGGTAGGAGGCCCAATGACCTAGTGGTTAGGACACTTGCCCAAGGAGACTAAGGGCACTTTTCCACGTGCTCCAGGGGTGGTGGTGATGGTGGTGGGGGTGCCGTGCTTTAATTAGAGCGGTTCCAAGAGTTCCTCTAATTAAAGCACTGCAGTGTCTTGTGTACCAGCATCCCTGCACTTCAAAGTGGCGGCGGAGGTGCTTGACCTAAAGCTCGTTTGATGAGCTCTAAGTTCCCCTGCTGCCATTTTGAAGTGTAGGGATATTGATACATGGGATGCTGGAGGATGCTAGAGTGCAGTAATTACCATGCTCCCCCAGACTCAATTAGTCAAGTAATTACTGTACAGCTCATCATAGCAGGGCTCCGTGCTTGTGCACAGGCACCCTCAGATTCTAGGCCCCTTCTCACTCAGCAGTAGTTTGAACCTACAGTTTCCACTTAACCAGAAAAATGCCCTAACCACCAGGTGCTGGGATAAGAGCACCCTCTCTCTCTCTCCTGTTAGAGAAGACCCAGAGAGAGAGAGAGAGATGCAAAACAGAAGAGCAAATTAGAGGAAATGTGGCTCAGTAAGATGGGCACTACTCTTGAAATGAAGCAGACCCTAATTCTTCACCAGGGGCTTGTCTCAATGGGACACAAGGTACCCCACTGCTGTCTATTCATTTTATACAGTGACTATTGAATACAATAGGCAGAAACCCCACTTGGAGCAAGAACAAGCAACAAATTCCCAAACCTGTTTTAATAAATTAAGAACAGGACTTGAAGCTCCAATTTAAAGTGGAATTTGTAAAGTATAAATGAGATATGTTAACAATCTGAAGCTTTGATTTGTGAGCCACACTGAGGTCATTTGGACCAATTTCATCATCTTTGTGATATGTTTGTTCAATACCAGGTGGAGAGAGTTGTTGTGGATTAACTATGAGGTGGCAAAGTCACAAATCATGGCAACAAAGTTCTCACATTAAAGGCAAGTGAGTAATTCCCGGGTCTTTCAAAGGCAGAAGAAATGTATTTCTCAATCTGAACTTCCCCTGAGGCCTCATATCACCTCAAAGATCTGTCTTCATGTAACATAGCCTATTATAGCAAGTTCAACCTGACACCTCTTATGTGTTTCCTGGGTTAAATTTGAGTCTTCCTCCATCTACTATTTTTTTCCCACAAATTGTAATATCCCAATGATGGCAGAAGCTGCATCAGTGAAGGAGACATATTTTTGGTGGTGATCCACATATACATGACATACACATCCGTGGTATTTCATAATCTCTCTGACTAATCTTATGCAGATGTTCTGCCTTTGATTTCAATAGGAGGAGACCTCTCAAAAAAAACCCCACTTGCTCTGGCTGGGAGTGAACTGATTTTTCTATTTTATGAAAATAATTAAGTGAACAGATCCCCTGCAAGTCTGTGCAAACTGAGTTCTCAGCAACAAAACAGTAGGGCTGTGAGAAGCTTCAGTCCCTGATTTGATTTAGTGGAGATTCGGCCTGATTCAGTGGCTGAATCTCTGAATCTGAATCAAATCAGAGGACCCTTTAATTCTTCCAAATGAAATAGGAACCCTCCAAATCGATTCGGAGAGATTCAGAGACTTTAGACATAGCTTTAAGTGTTTTTCCTACATATCTCCAGGTAGCAGGGGCTCATGACTGCTGTGATGCTGGAATGCATGGAGTGTCCCACAAAAGCACTGGGGGCTTCCCAGCACACTCAGCAGCAGACCTGGAAGTGGAGCAGAAGCACTTCTGGTCCACTTCTGGGTCTGCTGGGGAGCACGCAGGGGGCCTCCCCCCGGCTCAGCAACTGGTGTCTCCTGGGTCGGGGGGGGGCACCCGGGGTTCCCCTGTGGCTGATTGCCAAGCCAGGGGGGTGCGGGGCCCAGTGCACTGCCTGGCAGATCTGGAAGTGGAGCAGAAGTACTTCTAACAGAAGTACTTCGCCGCTGAGCATATGGAGGGCTCCCTGCACTCCTGTGGGATGCTCCATGTAACCCAGCATTGCAGAGATCACGAGTCACGCCTGCTACCTCAAGATATGTAGAAAAAACTTTTAAAGCTGTGTCTATGTCCAAATTGCTGATTCTCTGAATCAGCATCAAATCTTCAGATTCTGATTCAGCTGAATCAAACTGGGGACAGTGATCTGAATCACCAAATCTAATTGCTTCCCTGATTCAGGCTGAATCCGAATCAAATAGGGCCCACTTTGCACACCCCTACAAAACAGTAAACAACAACAAACTGGGTAAATACATTGGGAATGAAAAATCATTTCACTCAATAAAAGATACAGTAGACAAAAAATTGATATTAAATAAAAAAACTTTTTCCAATGTTTGAAGATTCTTATGTCATTCATAATGAGGCTGTAATGGCATATCAATCCATTGACACACAATGGAAGTAGGCATTTTAAAATCTGTGTCATTAGTTAAACAAAAAATGAAAACGTATAGTGTAGAACTGTGAGACACTTTACTTAAGAAACGTGAGACCAGGTGAAACTCTTGTGGTTTCAGATTTCAATACAAATTTAGTACTCAGGCAGACTTTGCCAAAAAGGACCAAGCGTTGGGAATTCCCAATGCTGATACATTTTCTGCAAGTGCTGAGAAGCAGTGGCTCTAAACCCATGGACTCCAAAGGGTTAAGCATTATTACATGGCTTAAGCCAGGCTTAATAGTTCAGGGTTACTTTGCTAGTGGAGCTCCATGCATGTGGCACAGCAGGAAACAGATGTGTTGCAGGGAAGCTGGCTGCCTCTGGGAAAGTTCCATTGGCACCTCTGTATGAAGCGTTTGCACAGCTGCAGCTGAAGACTGATGTAAGCCTGGAACCCTTCTGTACTGCTGCCACCAGCCTCACAAATTTATTTAGCAAGAAGCATCTCCTAAAATGACTATTTTTCCAAATGAGAAGCCAGCCTGAGATATTACCTGCTTCAGCTGGATTTCACCCATTAAGCTGTCTGGCAGGCCAGTCCCTCAGCAGTATGGTAACCCTCAGCATACCTGCACAGTCTACAAAGCTGCTGGTCTGTGTAACCATATACAACAGCAGTTGCAATGGCATCCACAGGTTTTGTGGTAGGGACCATTAGGCCCAAAGCAATGGCCGCTGGGAGTAAGGAGCATATTTTAAATAGTTCTTATCCGTACAAGAAAGGGTTGGAGGGAGAAAAATCATTAATTTTTTGATGCTGGTGAAGAAACACATTTTAGGTGCTTATATCCTGCCTCAGTGTCCATTCATATGCATTCAAAATTCTGATGTTACTAAGGATCTTTTTCCTAGCCTGTTGCTTTGACCCTGCCATCCTTCGCTGTACATCACCTCACCGGTTTCCCTTCTTTATTGCATCAAGCATAAAGTAATTCAGGGCTGTCCAACTTCTACGTGGCTGTGGGCTGCACCCTGCATGGGCCACACCAACAAGAGCCACAGGCTGAGCAGGCTACAATATTGTGAGCCACAGGTGCTACCCTTCCCTGTTGCACCCAAGCTTACCAGCTTGCACTGTACCATATGCTCCCCCACTAGCATGGGCTGTGCTATGCCATGCCACTGCTTGAGGCAGGAGCAAGAAGCAAAAGTTGGAGGGAAAGCCCAGAGACCCTGGTTGCTCCTGCATCTGGAGTGATAGGGGGAGCAGCAGCCAGGTGGGAGCCTGGGAGCTTCAGACTAACCGCTCACTGGCCTCTTATGTCTCTCAGGCTGCCATTTGGACACCTTGAGCTACTTGTCTACACTACCTATCGAGTCATACTCAAATGTTCAGAGGTTGATTCTCACCTCAGATCAGCCTACAGCATCAGCTTTTATCACCCACTTGTTCAATTTTTCAACAAGCATCTCTGATTTCCCTAATACTTTCTTTCCTTCTCTCTTGAAAGCTTTGTGGACATTTACAGAGGGTCTCTCTCCTTATTTGTCTTCAAATCTTTTGTGTGACAGGCCCCTGCCTGGCATACCTGAGTGCTGCAGCTCAGGTGGCTTGGCTGTGAGCAAAGCAGCTGACACCATGTGACCAGAGGGCTGACTCCCCATTGACATGGGCCTGGAGACCATGTTTTTAAAACAGGCATGGAGGCTGAGGAAAAGCTAAGATGTGTCCGGACACCAGAGATGGAGCCAGATGCACTTCCCACCCCCAGAAGTAGTCCAATGCTTCCCCTGACAGCTGGCAGGCCCTGGGAAGCAGAGCACACATGCCTCAGGCAACCTGGGAAAACCTGGGCACAAGTTCCACAGCTGGCTGGGAGCTGGCCACACACTCTAAAACCAGACAACTCAGATGGAGTCAGAGGGTCCCATCAGCCCATGGAGGACTGAAGCCTGGGTGCAATGCTGAGCCTCTTGACCCCACTCACGGATGGCTTAACATGTCAGCAAGCTCATCCACCACTGTGGCAGAAGGACTGCCTGGGAAATTACAGGTCAGGTGGGGATGGAAAAATGCAGCCCTGTGGGCCCTGCAGGCACTAGATAAGGGTGAGCCCAGGAGGAATGGTCCATGAACCCCGTATACCTCAGCAGTGCAGCTGTGCTCCCAGAGTGTGCCAATGGGGGACAGTTGTGACACTAGACCATGAACAGACCCGGTACGGGATGCCCTGGGGCCTTGGTACACCTGACCTACTGGCTGAATGGGAAGGACCTGTGGCAAGATGACAAGTGGCCTGAAAGGAGATGGAGGGTACAGGAGTGGGGGCCCTCAACACCTTTCTCTCAGGATGGAGCAGCTCAGCACGGAGGCAAGAGTGCCCTGCCCACTACTCAGACTGAGCTCCTTTAAGTTTTTCTTGTGTTACAATTTTTGGAGAGCAACAGGACTGTGGTGAGACCCCTGTGATGCCTTTTCTTTGTCAAGCTGCCATGTGAAGAATGAAACCTGCAACTACATCAAGACACTGCCTGGATCCACCATAACACCTGAGCAGAAAGGGGTGGGGTGTAGAGAAGGAGAAGCCCCACAGAAGATGCACAAAGGAAGGTGTTCCTAAGCCCATAAAGGAACCACGGAGCACCAGTTCCAGAGGTACTGGGAACAACAAGTTGTGGTGGGCAAATAGAATCAGGTGCGGCTCACCACAGGTGGCAGAACATGGGCCTGTCCCACCTTGAAACTGTCTCCCCTTCCCCAAGATGCCTACAAAAAATTTGATAAAGATCAGGCTGCCGGTGTGCTGAGACAACTATTAATTAAGTTGACTAATACTGTCTCACAGTTTCCTTGTGCTTCCCAATCTGTTTGTATTCATCCAGTCTCTTGCTTTACATTTAGAAAGTAAGTTCTGTGTTTGTACAATGGCTATCACATAGGAGTTCTACTACACGACCAGGGGTCCTAGTTGCTATTGTAATAAAACAACAAATGACAATAATCAATGTTCCCATGTGCATCTGACCTTTACATAATTCCAGTTACATTTTTTAGGATATGTTAGTTTTAGGCAGGAAGACTTGCACCAGATGTATAATTCACTCACCTCTTGTGAGTTCAGAATCTTCTCCAGATGATTATAATCCTTATAGAACATCTGTTCTAGGTGTATCTTCTCCAGCCACGCCTTCTTCTGCTGCCACTGGTGGTACACATTTTCCTTTTCTTTCATCAATGCCTGCAACTTTTGCTGGATCTTAAAAGGACAGGCAAAGGAAAATGCTCTTAAGTTTTATAAGATCAGGGGCAAGTAGGCAGTAGAAAGGGACAAGTAAGTACATTTCTTAGCTGGCATGATGGTCAAAATCATCAAGCAAAGGAGAACAGAAATAAATTCTAGAACTTTTACACAGGCAGAAAGATAAGCAGAGCAATTTCACAAGTGCTTGTGATGACATGTGTTAGTGAACGTACATAGGAGTTCAAGCCAAGCATAAACAAAGGTAGCTATTTCTCAGGCTCCTTCTTCAAAAGTGAACCCTGATTCCTCATTACCGGTGATCAAAATGGTAGACAAAATCAGTTTAATAAAATGGACTCAAATTAATCATCAGCACTGGGGAGTGCTTTAAATCAGTATTAGTACGTATGCAGCAATGTTGTATCTCAGTTCATTTTGGATCTCAAATACAAAGTCCACAGAGCTTCTACCAGAAGTGACTTTTTAATCTTTTTAAGCAACTTTTATATATAAAGTTTTTACAGGCAAGTACAGTAAAAGTTTTGCTATCCAGCATGAGTGGGGTAAGGAGGGTGCCGGGTATCTAAAAATTCTGGTTATCGGAATTAATGTGGCGGCAGCAGAGAGTGGTGGATGGTGACAGCAGCACCCGCTACCACTGCATGCAAACTCTCCCCCATCCCATGGTCAGCTGGCTAGGCGGTGTCTGTGCAGACTGCAGGGGGGACCTGCTGCCCTCACTCCCTCCACCTATATCCTCCCTCCCAGCCCTGCTCAAAAAATACTTCATGAACATGCCAGATAATAGAGTATTTTGGTTAGTAAAATGCTGGTTAATACAGCTTTTACTCGAACTGGGAAATTTCTTAGTCACAGAAGATGTATGTTGTAATATTTAATAAGCACCTGGGAAATAGTTTGCTCAAACAAGAAAGCACAGCACTTTTTTTAAAGTGCAAGAACTCTTCTTAGGCTTTTGGAAAAAGCATTGTGAACAAAAAAGTGTGTGTGTGTGTGTGTGTGTGTCTGTGTCTGCACATATGTGCATGAGTGCGCACAAGACTATCTTGACCTGGACACTGGCTCCACAGAAAGGTCTATGTGGAAATAATTTTGGTTGAATCACAGTAAATGAAATAGTTCACAAGGAGCTGAATAACAAGTTGGTGTCCTGACGGGGTACAGGACAACACTGTATTAATTGAACTATTATGATTTGCTCTGATTTCTTTAAATAAACAGAGATTTGGTTAGAATCCACTGACTTTCAAGCAGGTCTAAGGACAGCTATACTAGAATTGTTATTTGTTCTATCCCACTAATTTCTTGCATTGTTGTTTACCCATGTATCCAGTATAGAGATTTAGTTTGTGAGCCATAGTTTGGTGATGCAGGTTTTGCAGCTGTAGTCAATATTTTAGGTAAGTGTTACTTTATTACAAAATGGCCTAGCTCACTGAAGAGAATATCAAAGTTTATCAATAAGATCTCACATATAAATAATGAAAAGGTTTTGTTCTCTGGTAGACGCACGCATGCGTGCACACACACGTACGTGTGTGTGTGTGTGTGCGCGTGTGACTAGCCTGTCCACGCACATTCTACAGCAGATTTTGGCTGCTCTTTTGTTGGCAATTATTGGTTTGTAGGAGTGTGAGATGCAGTGAAAAAGAGGTGGTTTTGTGGAAATGTTAGAGGCTATTTGTCCTGGGACCGTGGAGTTTAGTTTCTCATCTTACTTTCACATATTGAGATTTATTTATTTCAGTAAAATTCAGGGCTCTGTAAAATGTATAATGTATTCCTTAAGCTCTGTCTTCATGCTTGAGCATTTTAGTATATTAGTTGCTGTACAAGAGCTAAGGGTCACAAAATGAAACTAGCAGGTAGTAAGTTTAAAACTAACACAAGGAAGCCCTTTTTCACACAGCATGTAATTAAAGTGTGGAACTCATCGTAAGACGTGGAAGCTGGCAGTTTAGCCAGATTCAAAAAGGGGTTGGACAAGTTCTCAGAGGAAAGGGGGATTGGCAGCTATTGAGCATGGGAGTTACGGATATAGTCTCTGAATCAGAACTTCCTAGACCTTGAATGCTGGAGACTGCAAGGAGAGAGGAACAGTAGAAAAAACTGGTCATACCCAGTTCATTCTCCCTTTCAGCATCCGCACTTTGCCATTGTACAACTCAGGATACTGAGCGAGATGGACCTATGGTCTAACCCAGTAAATGGTAATTCTTATGATCTTACATTTGGCCAGTCTCATTTGGTATGGAGGTGATGCCATAATTTGAGAGGAATTATTAATAAAAATCCAGATCAGGAAGTAGGGATTGTGTGATGTCACTTTCTGCAAATCTTGCAAAGCATCTTAATTAACCCAAGCTCTGTTCTGGCAGGCAGCCTGCAGATTGCAACATCGGTCTACCCATGGTATGAAGTGGTGTGGAAAAGACGCAGAAACAAGTCTAAGATAGGTATGATTTTGAGATGGGTGGGGGGTCACATCTTTCGTCCAGGTAGTACCCAAAACAGTGTTTGCAATAGTGCTGATAAGTTGTGCGTGTAAGTAGAAATTCAGGTATGATATTGCTTTCTGTTTACCTCTTTTGATTGTATTTTCTCTTCTTGCAGCAGTGATTGTCCCAGCTGTACCACCCGATTATACATCTCCTCTCGTGCCTCAATTTCTGCCAATAGCTGTTGATGCTGGTTAAACCTCAGGCGGCTGGTGGATATGTCCCGGATAGTCTCTTCAGCCTTCATTTCCCTTATTATCTCTGCTGTCCAGGAGAAATAGTCCCATGCCTTAAACCCAAGAAAAAGTAAAGGTTCAGGTTTAAATGGTAGGACTGTAAAATCACTACAATATTGTCCATCTCTAATGACAGATATTGTGCTCATATGAAGCAAGGAAAACATTCCAGCAGGTTTTAAAATCCTATCATGTGTCTCTTCAGGGGAGTATTGCAGAATTAGGAGCATCGACTTTCAGGATTTTACAACTGGCATTGTACTTTTATGTGTCATCTGTTAAAAATAGGGTTCCATGGGACTTTCATATGGATTGGGTGGGGTGGTTAATTAATTTTGTTACTTTTAAGTGTCCCTGGGCTATTTGATTTGATCTTGAGGTCATGGATGATTTCTTCTGTTTATTCCTAAAAGACTGTCAGAGGCACCCAGAAACTTGGATGTATACTCTTTTATTACAGAACCTAAAAAAATGCCATAATAATGGAGTCCATGAACTACATGACACATTTTGGATTGTAGCTAAGGTGCATCATTTTGACAATGTGGTCAACTATAAGTTGATGCCATTCCTCTCATGATGAGGAATGGTTGGTTATATCACTGTTCTGGAAAAATCAAACTGAAAAGATTACTCAGCCAGTTAGATTTGATCTGGGCTGGAAGTTGACTGTTAGTTTTGGCCCTGAAAAACATTTAAGGCAAGTTGCCATTTCTGATTGTTTTGGGTTTTTAATGTCCAAACTCTTAGAACTCCAAGGGATTTTTCCTTTTTAGGACAAGTGACCAAGATCATTATGTGACTACCACCAGTGATTTTGGACACTGAGGTCACCAATCCAATACACATGTACTGGCTTTATTTCAGTTTGTGTGGCCATAATTCAGAATGAGACCTGGATATCACGCAAGCCACTGACATTCTACTTGGCAGAGTGCAAATACCTAATGTGCACCAAAATTTAAGTAAAGTGGAGGGAAAAATTCCATAAATTTAGGAACAAATAATTCAATGAAATGAGGTAGCTACCCAAAAGGGTTTCTTGAACCGCTGCTCTTGCTTGAAATATTCCAGGATAAACCAGACACTCATTTATGGGGGACTCCTGAGAAGGGAGCCTGAGTTAAGTATAAACTTCAGTACAGGAGCTCTCATACCTTTCACTAAATGTACCTAACCCACTTTAAACTTTTCTTCCAAAAGTGTACATCCCTTTGCTATCACAAGCCTGGAGGTAGCTACACTTAGCTCTGCTGATTAGTCACAGTAAAAACAAGTAATATAGGGGGATGCACTAGATGACCTGGAAGTCTCTTTTATAAAAAAAACCCCAATCTTTTTGTGAAAAGTCCTCATATACTGTCACAAAAGAAAAACTGTGCAAATACTGTCATTGATCCAACATGGGCCAGTACAACTGAACAAATGCATCATTGTCTATATTCCGACAAAGTAAAAAGAGCACCTGTATTTACTCTGACAGCTCTTAGTATTACTGGGCACTCAGCACAGCTGAAAAAGGTTAAAAAAAAAAGCTTCCTGTCAGTGCTTACACATATTAGGATGTGGACAAATGTAATTATTGAAACATTTCAAATGCCTTTAAAGCATTTCAAAGTGGGAGCTGCACAAATGTATGCAATGTTCCAAAAGCAGCTAAAGCACTCAAAAACACCTCTTAAATGACGCACTGTTTTGAAGTTCTCATTTTGTGTGTATGGAGACAGGGAAACCCATAGGTCCTCCAGAATCCCACAGGGCTCCACTCTCCACCTGCCTCCATGGAGGAGCAAGGGGCATAGTCTGAATGCTGGGTGATAAGCTGCAGACTGTGTAGGATATAATTTTTATTCTCTGGTTCCAGCTGCTTCAGTGTATGGGGACCTGCCAGCCACCACTGTTATGGCTGGGCTCTTTACTCTTGGTCCCTTTTACTTTTCCCTAACCAATGAGAGGGGAAGCAGAGAAGTAGAGAGAATTAGGATTGGAGATAGCAGGGCCAGGGATCTGCTGTTCCATGCTCAGCTCTTTAGCCCCAGTCCCCTCTACCTCTCTGCTCCAGGAGAGGGAGAAAGGAGAGGTAGGAGGGCACTCGGGATGGAGAGTCAAAATCCTGGTGGCAGAGAGCAGAGAAGTTTCCGCTGCTGTTCCTTACCCTCATGGAGGGGGAGTGGTGTTAGGCATTGCCAGCAGCCATCATCTTCAGTACGAGTTGCAGATACTCAGCATCCAAGAAAGTTAGGACCATTCCATACTAAAACTGTACAGGAATGTCAACTTCTGCCAGTTAGTTCTCAGACTAAATGCACCCTCACCTCCATTTGCACAGGGGCACTCTGTACATTCACAACTTTATAGAGACTTCCACATCAGCTAGCACATGCTGCTCAGTGAGATGCTGCCTACTTGGACAAGGGCATGCCAGTACACTGACATGTACTCCATTCTCCATGACACAGACACATGAACAGCTGTTCACAGGTATATGTGTCTGTGATCATGTCACATGAAGTCAGCTTACTGGGTTTCAATAGACAGAATACAGAAATCAGAAAAGCTCACATTGGCCTGAAACTGGTAAAGCTTAGATGCCTGTTCCAAATGTTCCTTGCGCAGTTTCATTTTAGACTTCAGGGACTCCCAGTTGTTCACCATGGCCTGCTGTTTTGCTCTCAGGTTTGCCACCTGGCTTTCAGAGTAGTGGGCCAGCACATCATCTGCAGCTTCAATCAGCTCTTGCAGCTGCAAAGTAAGAGGGGAATCACCCAACAGGTTAAGAGAAGGAAGGCCATGGAAGGCCAGTTAGCCACACAGAAATGATAACAAGACCCTTTATCAATTGTACAAGACTTCAGAGTCATAACACAGCAGATTTCAAGCAACACTCTTCAGCGCTGCAGTATTCTACTTATCTGCATTTCCAATTTCAGTCATGTGGAGTTACAGTGACATCCAGTGTTTGGTGAAGTCTGTCACAGCACTGCATTTCTCATTACAAGTTTTAGGTTACCATTCACATTTCTTTCATCTGATTTTTTAAGATATGATCCTCTCATGGGTATATCAGTTATTGGATATTACAGAAAACATATCCTGAACCTCATTTTCTGTAGTGATCAGTTAGATGAATCCTAAATATGTTCTTTGTCTCTATAAACTTGTGCCCCATATTCTTTTAAAAGTATTGTCCAGCTGGTTTGGTTAATGCCAGTGTGGCATTCCTTATGAATATTCTGAGGTATAGACGTCAGGCCATTTGCTTTTTGAAGGTACTTTGCCACAGTAACTCGTGTCATAGTGTAGTGTCTCCCAACCTTTTCCAGCCTAAGGCATAATTTCACCCTGTTCAAATTGCTGATGACACTAAGATGTGGGGGATGTGGGCATGCTAGAAGGAAAGAATCAGACCTAGACAGGTTACAGGGGTGGGCAGATGAGAACAGGATGGGTTTCAACACTGACAAGTGCAAGGTGCTGCACCTGAGGAGGAAGAACCAGCACCATACCTACAGGCTGGGGAACTCCCTTCTCGTCAGTGCAGAGGCAGGAAAGGATCTTGGAGTCATCACTGATGCCAAGATGAACTTGAGCCGGCAGTGTGGGGATGCAGTCAGGAAGGCCAACCGCACCTTGTCATGCATCCACAGATGCATCTCAAGCAGGTCCAAGGATGTGATTCTCCCCCTCTATGCAGCACTGGTCAGGCCACAGCTGGAGTACTGCATCCAGTTCTGAGCACTGCACTTCAAGAGGGATGTGGACAACATGGAGAGGGGCCAGAGGAGGGCCACTCACATGACCAGGGGGCAGCAGGGCAGGCGCTACGAGGAGAGGCGATGGGACCTGAACCTGTTCAACCTCCACAAGAGAAGGCTGAGGGGGGATCTAGTGGCCTGTTACAAACTAGTCAGAGGGGACCAGCAGGCACTGGGGGAGTCTCTGTTCCCCCAAGCACTGCCAGGAGTGACCAGGAATAATGGTCACAAGCTGGCAGAGGGTAGATTTAGGCTAGATATCAGGAGGAGCTACTTCATGGTCAGGGTGGCTAGGATCTGGAACCAACTTCAAAGAGAAGTGGTGCTGGCTCCTACCCTGGGAGTCTTTAAGAGGAGGCTAGATGTATACCTTGCTGGGGTCGTCTGACCCAGTACTCTTTCTTGCCATGCAGGGGGTCAGACTTGATGATCTTCTCAGGTCCCTTCCGACCCTAGAAACTATGAAACTATGCTGTGAGAGGTCTCATGTAGTATTTAGAATCATAGAAAAAGTAGGGTTGGCATGGATCTAGTTCAACCCCCTGCTTGAGGCAGAATCATCCAAACCATCTCATGGAGGCCCTTGTCTAAGCTATTACTAAAATTACATCATCAACCCAGTCATACAGCTACAAGACATACTGCCTAAAGACACCAAAAGCACCCAACCCTGCTTCAGGTAAATCAGGGGGACAATGGTGGGCAGTGTCCTGCTGTGGCAAGGTTGTTAAAAAATGCAGTTGAGAGATCCAAGGAAAAGCTTCATGGATTTTTCACAGCCAGGACAAAGCAAACGCAGAGTGGTTGTCATGAAAGATTCCGGGAGACTGAAGGGGAAATTTGCTGCCCTGACCCCCTAGTCCGGGTCTGCTACTTCCTGGGGGGGGCCCACATCCAGCACATAGCTGAGAGGATCCCAAAGTTTATTCAGCACTCCAACCACTATCCTATGCTCCTTATCCATGTGGGCATGAATGACTTGGCTCAGAGCCATCCCAGCTGGGTCACGAGAGACTACAGGGCTCTGGGAGCAGGGCTTAGGGGCACAAGTGGTCTTTTCCTCACTCCTCCCAGTTGTGGGTCATGAGTTGAGGAGGGAGAGACAGGTTAAGGTAGTCAACCAAAGATTGCAGTGCTGGTGTCATCATGAAGGCTTCAGCTTCCACGATCACAGCCAGTCTTTGGTAAGGAAGGCAGTGAGCTGCTGGGAAGAGATGGCCTCCACCTCACTCTGCTGGGGAGGAGGCTTTTCTCAGCCAGACTTGCTGATCTGCTCGACCAGCAAAGCCTGCTGGGGGATGGGGGGAGTATTGCTACTGCAAGCCCACTGGACAGCTTTGTAAACCCAGCAGGCTAAGGCTCTCAAGGGAATCCATCTCTACCCCAGCCCCCAATCAATCTGTAGGCAAGGCAAGGGCCCCCAATGAGACACTTATGTGCCTGTACACCAACGCCAGGAGCTTGGGGAACAAACAGAAGGAACTGGTCCTCCTGCTAAAGCAAAAGCATTACAATCTCATAGGGATAATGGAGACCTGGTTAGGGATATAGGAGAGATTGCGTGGATACAAGGGGCGGGGAGGGGGGGTAGCTTTCTATGTCAAGGAAAGCTACGCATCCCTGGAAGCTGACATTGGCACCCAGGGGGGATGACTGGAGACTCTCTGGTGAACAAGGCACAGGGGACACAATGGTGGGAGTCTACTACAGACCTTCTAGCCAGGATCAAGAGCTTGACCAGGAATTTGCCAGGGAACTAGCTGATGCTCCACACTCGCAGTCCCTGGTTGTCATGGGAGATTTCAACTACCCTGACATCTTGTGGGAAGAGCACTCTGCCACATCCAAATGGTCGCAAAGCTTCCTCATGTGCTTGGATGAGCTCTGACTCAAGAAGTCTATGGATAGACAAGAGGCAAAGTGCTGCTCAACCTGGTACTAGCAACTGGGGATGACTTAAATCAGCAACCTGATGATTGAAGGGAAGCTGGGAGACAGTGACCATGAGCTGATCACCTTCACCATCTGCCGTAAAGCAGGCAAATCAGTCAGCAAAACAGAAGTCCTCGACTTCAGGAAAGCTGACTTTGACAAGCTCAGGAGGCTTGTTAGTGAGGCCCTAAGGAACCACAACCCAAAGGGGAGGGGAGTTCAAGAAGAGTGGTTGCTCCTTAAGGGAGAAATCCTGAAAGCTCAAGCAATATCTATCCCGTCTAAGAGGAAAGGCAGCAAAAGGGAACAGCAGCCCACTTGGCTCTTCCGGGAACTAGTGGACCTCCTGCATCTAAAAAGAAAGACCTATAAAGGATGGAAGGCTGGATCCACCCCAAAGGGGGAGTACTATGCATCGATCCGGACCTGTACAGAGCGAACCAGGAAAGCCAAGGCTGTGACTGAACTCCAACTGGCTACACGTATCAAATCCTTTTTTAGGTATGTAAGGAGCCAGAGGAAAAGCAAGAGTCATTTTGAACCCCTGCTAAACCATATGGGTCAACTGACGCCCAGGAGAAAGCCAACCCGCTTAATGGGTATTTTGCATCAGTTTTTCACCAGCCCCAAGGAAGGGCCCTGCTTAATATGGTATGGGATGGCTAGGGTGAGGGAGAACTGTTCATGTGAAGGAACACCTTGAGAAGCTGGACACCTTCAAGTCAACTGGCCCAACAGCTTACACCCCAGGGTACTTAAGGAGCTGACAAGCATCATAGCTCTGCCACTGGCACGGATCTTCACCAATCTCATCTCCTTCTATGACCAGGTGACATATCACCTGGAAAAGGGAGAAGAGACTGATGTCATATAGCTTGACTTTAAAAAAAGCTTTTGATCTGGTATCCCATACTTATAGAAAAACTGGCCAAATGCGGCCTTGGGTACATCACAGTTTGCTGGCTGGGGAATTGGCTTTGAGGTCGGACCCAGAGATTGGTAGTTGACAGAAGTCAATCATTGTGGTGTGCCATGACCAGTGGGGTTCCCCAAGGCTCTGTCCTTGGGCCTATTCTTTTCAACATCTTCATTAATGATGTGGATATTGGTGTCAGAAGCGGACTGGTCAAGTTCGCTGATGACACCAAACTTTGGGGTAAAGCATCCACACCCAAGGACAGGATGGTGATCCAGGCCAACCTTAATAGGCTTGGGAAATGGGTGGATGAAAACCTGATGGCCTTCAACACTGAAAAATGCAAGGTACTCTACCTTGGGAAGAAAAACCCTCAGCCTGCTTATAGGCTTGGCAGTGCTACGCTTGCTAGCACCATGGCTGAAAGGGACTTGGGGGTCATGATTGACCACAAGATGAATATGAGCCACCAAGGTGATGTTGCAGCCGACAAAGCAAGCAAAACTCTGGCTTGCATCTATAGATGTTTCTCTAGAAAATCCCAGGATGTCATCCTCCTGCTGTATTCGGCATTGGTGGGGCCGCAGCTGGAGTACTGCATCCAATTCTGGGCTCCACAGTTTAAAAAGGATGTGGAGAAGCTTGAGAGAATCCAGAGAAGAGCCA
>NW_017728947.1:53899425-53913087 GCF_001723895.1 Crocodylus porosus | reverse complement strand
GAACGTCTGTTCACCAGAGCGCCCCATGGGATGACAAGGTCAAATGGTCACAAACTTCTCCAAGACTGTTTCAGGCTGGACATAAGGAAGATCTTCTTTATAGTCTGAGTCCCCAAGGCCTGGAACAGACTGCCATCAGAGGTAGTTCCAGCCCTAATATCTATGAAATCCATGAAATCTATTAAATCAAATCTCTGTGGATAAAATACGAATCATTCTGAAAAATAGTTATTTTCATGACCTAAACCTTTTCAGAAGAGCCTTTTAACAAGCCTAAGTGTACTCCCCAATCTTAACTTCACAAGTAGCCCTGCTCCCAGGAGACCTCTCAGTGAGTTTTCACCTCCTCTTCATCTTCCATGACATACTCTAACAAGTTGACAAACCCATTTCAGTATCCAGAAAATATTCAGTCTCTCCTCATATCATGCAGTATCCAGAAAATGTTTATGCAATGAACTGAGAGATGTTTTGAACAGAAGGAAAAATGCACTGTAAGGTTAAGATAAGCCTAACATAAGTATCACTTCAAATAGTTATCAGAACCAAGCTTGTAAACTAATTTTGGAGTCAAGACTCATAAAGCTTTCCTTGATTTTAAGGCCTTAAATGACTCACTGCATAACTATCACCTTAAACACATTAAGAGAAATAGCAGGCTTTAAGGGAGACCCTTGGACTTTTTGTAGCCCTGACAAACTTAAAATGGGTACTTATTGCTGGAATGGTCTTAGAATCCCAGCTGTTTACTGCATATTAAAAATTACAAGTGACTTCTCACCTGCTGCTCATTTCCAGAGATTTCATGCTCAAGGGCTTCATGCTTGCGTAGCTGGGATAGCACACCACTCAGGTCTTTTGCAATGTCATCTGGGATGCTCTTGGTCTTCTCCTAGCAAGGAAGGAGTTAATGACCCTTTTGTTAATTTATGCTTCAAGGCAAAACCCCAGGGATTCATTTCTGCCAGCTTCTCACTCAGTATGGCACCTGACTTTCTTTTGCTATAGGGAAAATAGTGGGTAATATATTATGAAATACAGGGGATTGATTCTTTACTCATACCAGTGCATATAAGGTGTAATTTCATTGAAGTTAATGGAATTTCACTTAAGTAATTGAATGGAGAATAGATCAGCCCATAAACCAGAAAAGTCCCATTGCCTTGCACATGCAGGAAACTATGTGGCATTATCTCTAATTCACATCTAAGGAGATGCCTTTTTGATGGAAAGTGCTCTCTCCAACGCATTAAAAGCTAACACTAAAGATGAAGTTGTAAAACTGAAGCAGTTAACAACATGATTGTTCTGGCTTGGTTTGAAGGCCTAGAGGTTATGTTAATGTCATGTTATGTGCGACAACATTATTATGTTCAGGCTTTGAAGGAGGAAGAGAATTTTTAGCACTTCTAGTGGAAATACAGTCTTTAAATGTCAGAAATCTGAAGGGTGAGTCTGCTAGAGACCCGCCAGGGTAAGGCAAAAAATGGGAAACCTACTTCACAGCTCTTTCCCCCCAGTTTTTACCTCAATATGGGTGAGGGCATCTGTCAGGTCTTGGTAACACTTGTGAATCTTTTCAGCCTCCTGAAGTTGTTTGACCCGTACTCTGGTCATTTCCAGTAGCTCTTCCCAGGAATTCCTACAGTGGGGGATGGAGAGAGGAAGCATGAAAATATAGGAACAAATAGAGGAAAAATAAAAAAGACCTCTCTATTTAAACTTTTGCCCTTGCCATTGTAGCAGGCTCACCTTTCAGAGCTTGGGTTGAACTCCAGGCTTGAGATCCTGCTGTTTTGATTGGTGGAGCCCATCCACCAATCAGGAGGCAGCAGGAGAAATATAGTCATACCCCTTTCCTGAGGGGAGGGGGAGAAGAGGTCTCTGGGACCTGATTGAAGACTGTAAACTGTCAGGTCTGGAGGACTGCAGGGGCGGAGCCCTGGAGCTGCGTGCCCAGCACGAGGGGCAGATGCAGCGAAGAGAGAAGAGAGAAGAGCGGGGCTTAGAAGAGCTGAGGAGAGCTGCTGAGCAGGGTGAAGCAGTAGCCCAAGAAGGGCCCCTGAAGACTTCTGTCACTGGAGAGTGTGGCACGGCTCCAGCAGCTAGGCTCTCAGTGCACAGTACAGTGCATGGTGTTCAGACCCTGTGAGCTGCATGAGGTGGCTCGGGTCTGCAACCTTTGGCGTGTGGCCAGAGACACAGTGCACAGGCTGGTGCATGGAGCAGGATCTTTGGAGCCCCTGGGGCAGCTCGGGTCTACAATCCCCAGAATGAGGCTGGGAGCTCAGTGCAGGAGGTGCTGCGTGGAGGGTGAGAGACCCTGGGAGGTGCTTGAGGTGGCTCAGGTCTACAGCTGCTGATACAGGGCAGCAGCTAAGTGCAGATGCTGCTGCCCAGAGGGTCTGGGAGCAGACTGAGCCCCGGTGCTGCATAAGGCTGTCCAGGCCTCCAACCCCTAGCACAAGGCCAAGTGCCCACCACACACAGCGGTGCATGCCAGGACGGTGGCAGAAAAACCCAGTGGGGAACAGAGCTGGAGAACAAGAGACAACCCTTCCGGACTGTGGAGTAGTAAGTTACCCTGGAGAGAGGGTCCCCACAGGGGAGGGACCCCCCAAGGGTTGTGAAGGGGCACCACCTGAGCCACTCCTGGGTGATAGCGGGGGAGCTTAGGACTCTTTGGGGTCTTCCTCTCCTTTTTCTCCCAACCTATCTCCTTTCCCGTAGTGGTACCTTGGGAGTGGGGCCCCTGCCCTGGAGGCTAGTCAGGTAGTCTAAGGACTGCTGATTATATTTGTGAACTGTGCCTTACAGTTTATGTGAATAATTTGAAGTAATAGTTTATATGTGAATAGAGTTATACGGTTGCCCAATCGGTATTCTTTAATGGTTTTGTTGTAATAAAAAATCTGTATATAGTTAAGTAACTGATTGACTGGACCCGACTTCATAGGGGACAGAGGCGGTGGCTGGGCTGTTGTGTCCCTCTACAGCACACTGCCCTGCCAATAATTCCCTCAACTGGAGAGGCAAGTGCAAACCTGTGTACACCCAGGCTACACCACCATTCTTTCTGGAGGCAGTTTCCTTACAGGCAACAAGGGTTTGCTCTTACGGAGTCAATCCTAATACAACTATTGATACAGTCCAATGGATTCTATTCAGTGCATGAAGAGGTGGGATAAGTACACTGGTAGCAGCAGAAAGGCAGTGAATAGAAAAGAAAGACCTTGTTTACCACCTTGGATGCATTATATTTCTGTGAGCAATTATTCATAATGTGTGGTAGGATGATTGAAATGGAAGTGTTTAGGATCCATTTCACCACTCAGAGTATCAGATTTCCATTTTCTGCACTGTATTTTAGCTTGGGTGTGGGAGACGTGAATGAGATGTACTTGGATTCTGGTGCTCTGCCCCATCTCATGTGGGCCATAGTAAACCAAAGGAGAGTGAAAATACAAATTTGAGCAGGAGAAGAAGAGCATAAAAGCTAAACTTAGAAATATAAGAGAGAGAGTCATATGAATTAAAAGGAAGAGCTAGCAAGCATACATGGACGAATGAAGGTACTCCAGGGCTAGGGACAAGACATTACACATAAACCGATTTAAGTGATCAGCAGGGATCCTGGTTTTCTCTGATTAAAAATTGCAAAATCTCTGATTAAAAACCCAGATTCCATAATAAAAATGAAAGGCCCGTCACAGCCCCTCCCAGTGGTGCTGGTGCCCCACACTCCCCCCCAGTCTCAACAGTCCTCCTGATGCCCCTCACAACAGCCCCCCAGACATGCAGACACACATACTGACACCCACCCCAGCAGGTAAGTGTGTGTGTGTGGGGAAGGGGCAGACCAGGGCGGGGGAAGGGAAGGTGCTGGGGGGCTAGATCAAGGGAGGGGGTAGTGTGCCACTGTGCCCACTCCCAGGAGCAGAGCCAGGGGTGCCACACACATGCTGGCACTCTGTGTGCCACACACATGCTGGCCGGCCTGACAGGCAGTTCACACACGGAGGCCGCCATTGCAACTCTACCACTGCACCCTGTGCTACCATCCCATGGCCACCTAAATGGCTTTGTGGGCAAGTGGCGCAGGGCAGGGCAGCAGCAATATGATGGTAACTACAGTGTATGGGCCACATATGTGTTTCCCAGCTGGGGGGTGGGAAACAGGGGGCTTGCATGCAGCGGCATGCCCAGCAACCAGCTGCACAGCTCAGCAGTGGTGTGGGGGTGGTGGCGGCTGCATGCAGGATGGGGGGGCTTTGTGGGTGAGCACTGCTACCACAGAGCCATGCCCTTTACCCCTGGATCCTAGAGGTAAGTGGGACCTGGGGTCTGTGGGGCAGGGCTGGGGAAGATGGTTGGGGGCTGAGGGAGCAGGGGGTGCTGCCAGCCCCAGGCAGCACACTGCAGCTGGGAGAAGGCCAGAGGGGACGGGGGGGGGGGGGCAGAGGTGCCCCTCTGTGGGGGGGCTTTGCGGGCAAGTGATACAGGGTGCAGTGTGGTGGTGCCTGCCATGTGCAGGCTGCACACATGCTGCCCAGCCAGCTGCCTGAGGGAGGGGGAGAGGGAGGCTGTCATGCAGCCGGAGCACAGCTCCATGGCCGGCTCTTCAGCCATGGTGAGGGATGGGGGTGCGGGGGTGGGACAGGAGCTTGGGCTTGCACATGGCGGCTGCTGCCACATACCTGGAGGCCTGGGATGGTGGTGACGGCCGCTGCCTCCAAAACCTCCTGCTGCTGCTGCAGAGCTGTGCCTGGCGTGGGGTGGTGGGGGTGGCTGCATACCACCCGGCCACCACCACACTGCTGATGCTGCCTGGCAGCCAGCTGCTCAGCTCCAGGCATGACTCGGTAGTGGCAGCGGGAGGTTTTGGAGGCAGTGGCCGTCACCACCATCATGGGCCTCCAGGTAAGTGGCAGTGGCCTCTGCGTGCAAACCCAAGCCCCTGCACCCCCATCCCTCACCACAGCTGCACAGTCAGCCACGGAGCTGTGCTCTGACCTCATGCCAGCCCCCTCCCTCAGGCAGCCAGCTGGGTGGCATATATGCGGCCTGCACATGACAGGCACCACCATACTGTGTCCCGTATCACTTGCCAGCAAAGCTCACCCACAGGGCGACACCTCTGCCCCATCACTGGCCCTGGCTCCCACTTACCTCCATGCCACACGAGCAAAGGGCTAGTGTGAGCCTGAGCCTGGCCTTGGCTACCTCAGAGGCTCAGGCCCCACCCTCGCCCCTCTCTCCCCTCTGCCGGCAATTGTCAGCCTGCAAGAGCTCTGTGCAAAAGTGGAGAATCTGTGGATTTCTCTGCTAAAAAGAGAAATCTGCATTTTCTCTGATAAAAACAGGGAATCTGTGGTTTTCTCCATTCTTCCCTGGGAAACAGAAAACCTGGATCCCTGGTGATCAGAAACTAGTTTAAACCTGTGACAGAACAGATGTTCAGTGCACATAAACCAGTTTGAAAATGGCTGAGACTGGTTGGAGATAAACTTGCTTGAATGTAGTATCGGATTTAAGTGACCTGGGTAGGGCTTTCTGGCCCCTCCCCTCTGCTCCCTGACTGAAGCCATCCCTATTCCTCCTCCTCCTCCTGTCCTTGTCCTCTCTGCCTTACAGACACCTCTCAGCATTACCTAGCGGACCACATGCTGGCTATGGTCTGTGCAGTGGAAGACGGGACAAAGAGAATCAACAGGTAGCTGGTAATGTCCCTATGTTATTTTCTTAATGGGCTGGTAAACACTGCGTTAGGCCTGATAAACACTGTTATCAATTCCCTGTTGGGCTGGTCAGAAGTGTGGGAACCCCTCCCCAATCAAAGCATCCTGCCATAGCCTGGCTATGCCCTCCCTCAGCTCAGCACAGTGTAAGGGCGTGCCCCTCCACCAGTTTCTAGCCTGAGCCACTGCATATGCCTGCATGTCTGGGCAGTTACAAAGTGATTTAGCCTAGCCAGGTTAGACTAACCTGCAAAGATTAAGTCAATTCAGACTCAGGCTTTTTGAATGTCTGTCCCTAGCCCAGGAAAGAAGGACTTATAATTTAGGATGCTAAAAAAAAGTCTTTGGGCCACTAAGAAGTAGTGTAACTGCTTAAACTACAGTCACGACGATGGAGTTTCCAATAATCAGCAGTGAAATAATTAGCAATGGTTACATTTAAATAATCACCATTAACTGTTCACTGAACTAAAAGAGGACAGCTCAGAGATTTCAGGTATATTAAACTTAGCTGCCAGATTCAGGAAAACTTCATTATATCTGCTAATGTTTTCCAGGTTTTCTTTCTAACAGCAACAACCTACGTCTGAACTGTAGCTGGGCTGAAGCCCTTTTCTACCATATTGGTGTCATAAAGGGGCTTTGGGTGTAACTTAGAATTTAGTGCCTTTTATTTTTAATGACAGCTAAAATTTTGGAAAAAGGTAATGCCATTTTGGCATGCCAGCCTGCTTCAACTGAATCCAACCACAGGTTACCCAACACAGTCCATCCTATTCTACCCCTCAGTGACTCTCCCCACAAACCCGACAGATTTCAAATTCATGGAGTACAAATGTTGATGACGTAATTAACCTCCCAGCAGTACAATTAACTGAAAGTATGGAAAATGGCATAGGAAACTTACCTACTCTGCTACATACAAGTTCATGGCCTACTGCGTGAGCTGCCTGATCAGCAAGTTGATATAATTTGAATTATTCATTTTAAAAAAATACGTTCTGTGTCCCATGCCACTGACAAAGTTGCCATTGACACCTGTTTCAGAACAAGACACCTTTCCTTTTCTGGTCCTTACTGCTGAACATTTATAAATCAATGAATTTGGTGCCTGTATCTTAAACTTCTCCCTCTTTCCTCCCCCTAGGGCAGGACAGACAGACAATTAAAGGATATAAGCAGGGCTAGTCTCTTACCGTAGTTCTTTCTGTTTCTGCCGGATCTCTCTGGATTCAGAGTACCCATGCTCCAACAAGCAGTTCTCTGCTAACTGCTGGCAAGCTGCAACTCTGTTGGCAGCTGTTGCCAGCTGGTGCCGAAAAGTATCAAATTTGGCACAAAGATCCTTGCCAAGGAGGAATGAAAAAGAAATATCAAACTCTCTTTGGGTTGCTACTAGTGCTTATCAATACCTGCTCAGCCATCTCTTGATCACATTCTAAAAGAAGGCAATAGGCTAGTGACAGAGTGGCAGAAACCATAGAGAAAGTAAGTCTACATTTTATTCTATAGGGTCCACAGTTTATCTATAAAAAAAAATAATGTGCTGGCTCTGTGATGCTTACAGAGGGTGAGAGCATAATCCATATGATAAGGGCAATCCGAAATAGAAAATAAATGGACATCCGATTAAACATATTCCAAATGCTGTATGAAACTGAACAAGTTTAAGCTTAAATTCTTAAATAGTATACACCTGCAGGGCAAATGTAAAAGTTCATTTGGGAGTACAGTTTCAATCAGTCCCACTTCCATTTTTGTGGACACAATATTTCACCAGTCAAAGTCAGAAGAAAATGAACTGAGGCTGCTTTAAGCAGCCCACTCCAGACAAGCTTGTCAGCCCTCTAGGACCTTGCTGAATCATCCACCCAGCATGCTAGTGTTTTGGAAACCAAAGTCTTGCCCTCTCAAAGCCCTCCCACCAGTTTGCTTCAACTCTCTTCTAAATGATCAAAAATTTCCTTTTGCTCCCTTCTTCCCTGAAACCTACTGCCCCTTCTTTCTAACAGGGGATCATCCATAGCAGCCAGCCATTTTGTACTATCCCTGCTCTGCTATAGTAGCTGGGTGTGTTAAACAACACTGCCAACCTTTTCCACCCAATAATTCTATTTCACTTTCTAAATTATCTTACATTTTTCCTTCAGTTGCTCATTTACATGTTTCTTGTTCAGTATTTATTCCATACTTAAACACCTTAATCCTTCACCATCCTTTTTATTCCCATCTCCCAAGCATTCATATCTATTTCTTATACTGTCTTCAGAGTCCTAATCATCAATGTCATAGTTTTCATATAGTCAGACTCCATGTCATGTATGTTTGCTGTACTAAAATAAGTAAACTTTCAAGGCTTCCTACTGAAACTCACCAGGACATGTTCATAGTCACTGCCATAGTCATCAGAGCTAGCCACTTGCTTCTGCTGACTGATCCAGTCCTGTAGGTCCTCATGCTCCCTCAGGAACTCATGCAGGACAAGAGTCTCATTCAGCTTCTTCCTTCTGTTTAGAGGGAGGGGGAGGAAGAAAGTGGAAGATACATATCCAGATCACTTTTCACAAGGATCAGCACTCTGCAGGATACAAATCTGGAAAGAATCCATTTTTTTGGAAACTGACACTGCAGTATATACAGAGGTAATTAGAATGTGATCCAAAGCCCAGTGATGCCAACGGAAAGATTTCCTAGCGACTTCAATAGGCTTTGGATCAGACCCGAGATTCACTGGGGGACCCAGATTGGGTATTTAGTCAAAACCATTATTTCTCTAGTCCAGCGGTTCCCAACCTTGGGTCACAACCTAAATGACGTCATGGGGGCAATGGCAGTGCTGCTGCACATAAAAGACGCAGCATGCCGTATGCCAGGAGCTCCCCTGGCTCCGGACCACCTCTGCCACCGTTGTTGCACTCTGCTCCCAGCAGCAGATCATGGCAAAAAAAGGTTGGGAACCACTGCTCTAGCCCATACCTTGCTGTAGCCTTCTCCTGCAGGTCCTGGAACTTTGAGAGAACCTGCTCTTGTGGAGCATCAACCTCATCAAACTGGATGAAGCCTGGGAGAAGATGTGCTTCGGCTGTTTCAACCAGCTCATTCCTCATATTCTGGTAAACTCTGATCTCGTGTTCCAGTGCCTGAGGGCAAGAAGAAAATTACCTGAGTACCAAGAGGGAAGTGAGTTATATGAAATCCACAGGCAGTCGATGTTGGCAGCAGTCTGAGTGATAATCAGAAAGGCACCGAAAGAGAAGGCTCAACCTTTCTTAAAGACCACACTGCCTCTCCTGACACAAATGTTCTGAATTAATGTTTTTCATAACTTTTACCTTTATTCAAACAATGTAGACCAGTGGTTCCCAACCTTTTTAGACTGCGGACTGGCAAACTCGACCAGCATACTGCAGACCGGAAGTGACCAGCATACTGTGGACTGGCAGCCAACCCCTTTTTATACTGAGTATAAAAAACAGATACTGTTCTGTTTATACCGAGCATAAAAAAGGGTTGGCTGCTGGTCTGCGGTATGTCGGTCACTTCTGGACTTCTGGTCTGGCACCCAACCCTCCTGCAGACTGGCAACCATTAGTGGCTTGGTACCAGGCCGCATCCCAGGGGTTGGGAACCTCTGATGTAGACAAACAAAGGCACTAGAGAGATCTGTTACATTGCTGGAAAGGAAAAGTATTCCCAGAACAATGATTTAGACATATTTTTAACACTGGGGCTATAATAAATATGACAGAGTAGAACTGATTCTGAGCTCAGAGAAATAAGATACTTTATTCCTCCATGATCCACCCCCCAGTTAAGCCTTCTTTGGGAACCTTTACACATGCAGAGAGGCTGCTCTGATGTGCTTTAATTACCATGCTCCAGCAGACTCCACCATCATGTGTATCAGTGTCCCCACACTGAAAAATAGTGGCAGGGACACTTTAACTACAGCTTGTTTTATAAACTTTAGTTAAAGTGCCCCCATCACTATTTTTCAGCATGGGCGCACTGATACATGTGATACTCCAGGTGCTTTAATTAGAGTGGCTGTCAGAGCTGCTCTGATTAAAGCATGCCACCCTTTCGCCCCCGCACTCCCAGAGCTTGTCTATAATCACCCGTTATTTCCATTCTAACAAATCCATCCTAGATGAAGATACACCAGTTTCAAATTATGGCAACTAACTAGGAGGGACCACTGTGGATTAGGACTACATTTCTGAAGAATTTTAATGTGGGTGATGACACTGAGTTACCTTGTGTTTCTTGAGAAGTTTCAGTGTTGCAGCTTCATCTTTACCATAGTCCCCACTGGTTACAAATGGAAGCTTCTCTGCTACCCAAGTTTCCAAGTCTGAAGTATGCATTAAAAACTAACAAAAGGAAGAGGAATTAATTTTACTCGTGTGATATGGTTACTGTCACTCCTTCAATTTGACAAAATCTGACCACAGATTGCACTACAATATCAGTGGGTGGAGACATATTAAAGCATAAGTCCCAAAGAAATCCAGCACCAGATGACCTGCAAAGTTTTCACAGATTCTAGTGAAAGGTTTCCGATGTTCATATTTTAAACATTTGCCTTCAAAACATGGCCCCACTTTAGCTTGGCCTGGGATGTCCAATCCAAGTCCCTCTGAACCAGTTCAGCCCCAGTTTGGTGCTGCGTGAAGTCATTTCCAGTGAAGCAATGAGTATGGGGAACATATGTATCTCATATGCACCACATGAGTAAAAGCCGGATCCTCACCCAAATGATTTTAAATTAAAGCTCTTCATTGACTTCATTAGCCTAGGATCAAGATTCTGTTCCCCTTTCTTATCCAGCAGTTGGTTTAGAAGGCCTATAGCTGCTGCCCAGCAGCTGCAGATAGGGGATTGTGATTTAGCTCTCTACCCCAGCCGTCCATGCATTACTTCAGGTTCATGCAATGATGCAACTATCAACCCAAATGGTTTGGGATCTTAAACAGGTTCACTTTTTACTTAAAGCTTATCCAGTCAGCGTTTGGCCTGAAACAGACTAATTGGAATCACTTTACTGTAATTCATACCTGCTGGAAGCCAACAGTGTGCTGTAGCTGCTTCATCCTCTCCTCACATGACTTCTCCAGCTCCATCCAGCTGGTGACAAGCTCCTGGCATTTCTCTAGTATTATCTGAGATGAAGGGTGCTTGCATTCAGCCATAGTTTTTCCTTTGTGAAGGACTCTATGAACGTGCTGCTTGTGAGCATTCACTTCTGCCTGCAATTCCTGGGGAGTGGAAGAGTGGGAGATTAAAAAAAAGCATGGCCAGGGTGGCATACAATTATGCAAAGGAAGGATGCGAGAAATGAGAGATTAGGGAGATTAGATATATGGGTCCACTGTTTAAATCTCCACAAAATGAGTTGCTTCTGTTATAACCTGCTCAAATGACACATTCTGCTGCCAATGGAAAAAGAGCCAGTACATTAGTCTAGCTCATTGACCTGATGCTGTCTGCCAAATCCCAGGTAGGAAGAATGAGGGCTAAAAGATACCTGTGGAAAAACAAAACAGCTAAAAAGAAGCAGATTCCACAGAAATCTGTATTGTGCAATCCAGTTAGATTGATTTGTCCAAAGAATTTTGTATCAGTGATAGCAAAATGCACCAATGTAAGCATTTTAAATTAAAATAATTGATTTCCTCAAAGCACAATGATAACATTATTTCTGGAAGAACAGATGCTTCCTATAGTTTCAACAGAAATATCATATTCCCTTGAAGGTCATCTATCTATCTGGAATGCCCCTGAAAACCATCTGGGAACTACAGCCGGTGTAGAACTTCCTGATGGGAGCGGGCTGCCAAAAGCACACAGCTCCAGTCTGCACGGGCTCCAACAGCTTTCTGAGTGTAATTTAAGCTGCTGGTTTGGACCTATAAGGTCCTAAATATTCAGGGCCCTAAGTACCTAAGGGACTGCCTTCTCTTTTATGCCCCATGACAATCCCCAAGATCAGCTGAAAGCAACCTCCTGCAAGTACCACCAGTATGCCAAGTTTGCTTGGCAAAAACATGCAGAAAATCTTTTTCAGCAGTCGCTCTTCATGTCTGGAACTCCCTCCCTCTTGAGGCCTGCAAAGCCTGAGCTTGGACATCTTTCAGAAGTGCTGTAAAACCTTCTTACTTGGGCAGGTGATTAGCAAACAAAGCTGGGTTGAAATATTGTTTACGGGACTTCTCTTATGTTGATATTCTGCCTCCCTTTAAAGTTGTTTTGTTGTCTTGTTACTCTCCTGTTTTATATAAGTTATTCTGTCCTTTTATTGGAAACTGCCCTGAACCTTTGTTGGGAAGGGTGGTGTATAAATCATATAAATAAATAAAATAAATACATAAATAAATAACTACATCTGGATTCTAAGCACATATGAAGCTACTGGAATAAACTCAGACAGTACCAAATGGCTAATGTTGGGATCACACTGCAGTGAGAATTTGGCTTTATAGACATTTTTCTCCTTCAGTTTGTAAGGCTCTTCTCCAACTCAATCCTGGGAGGCAATGGGAAATATATAACTGTAGGGTTTTAGGTGTTAGGCAAGTAGATTCTCTGACGTATACTTTGTTCTCATCATACCCAGAGTAACATAAAAGAAGTACCTTATGTTTTTGCAATAGGCTTTGACTCGCATCCAAGGATTTGCCACATTTAGTGGATTTGGCAATGGCCAGTCGTTCTTTGATCCAGTTCATCTCCATGTCATGGTAATGGTAGAACTGGTACAGATCCACTGTTGCCTGCAGCAGCTGATGCCTCTCATTAAGAGGCACCTGCAAGGACTCGAATCTGAGGATGAGATGTTAAAATGAATTGTTATCCACAACCAACTAAAGGAAACAGCTATGATCTTACAGTGCAGATTGTGAAAGGCTGGACAGTCTTTGGGAGACTAAATTCCCAAGGTTGGTACTATCTCTATCTGCACAAACAGTAACCCTTCTCTGTAGGGCAGCTCTTGGCAAGTATGTAGCGAGTAGGCCTGTGCGAATAGGCAACTATTCAATTTGGAGTCGGCCGATTCAGATTCGTCTGATTTGATTTGGAGATCCATATTGCTTTTCTGATTCGATTTGGCCAAATTGATTTGGAAAAGATTCAGAGGAGAGTCGGTGATTCGGCCATAGGGTATAATGGGGAATCAATGAAATATCGCTGAGTGGTTGCTGGTTACCCTTAAGGTGGCACCAGTCGCCCATGATTATTATGCCTACCTCATTGTTACTCATTGTTATTTCTCCCAGAATTAACCAAACAGATCATCCAGATACTGGCTGAGTAGTATGGACTCCTTCACACTGAAGTAAAAGATATCTGGGCTCCAGAAGCCAGATCTAGTAGAACACTGTGAAGAGAGCTGCTCCACGGTACAGGCCCAGGGGATTTGGAATTCATGCAACTAAGCTGCCTACTACTGTCTGGGCCCAGATTTTTCTAGAGTCTCAGAATTGCTGGATGACAAAATATGAATCTTGCTTGGCTCTTGGGTTTTAGGACTAGAGTCTGTTCCTTAAGGAGGAACATAATGTGAGGCAAGTTCCTCAATGTAGTTGCTTACTGGAGCACACAACATGGTGCTGCTCTCAAAGGGCACCCACCCTGCAGGACCTGGGAATCCCTGTCTCTAGCACACATCCGGGATGCATGCCAGTTTGTACAGCAAGATTCTAAATAACTTCAAAAAAAAATATTGCTTCCTGCATGGAGGTCTAGGGAGGGAGGCAATAGCTCCACCCATGACTGGACCACGGGGATAGAGGGCTATACCCTATACAGGAGGGATCGTGTTGACAAAAGGGGCAGGGGTGTAGCTCTCTATGTGAAGGAAAGCTACATGTCCCTGCAAGCTGATGTTGGCGACCGGCATGGACAGCTAGAGACCCTCTGGGTA
>NW_017728947.1:53870527-53899414 GCF_001723895.1 Crocodylus porosus | reverse complement strand
TGCTTATCTTGCTGGGATCCAATGACCCCAGCTGACTTCCTGCCCTTTGGGCAGGGGGCTGGACTCGATGATCTCCCGAGGTCCCTTCCAGCTCTAATGTCTATGAAATCTATGAAAGTTGAAGGCAAATCCAATGTGACTTGGTATAGATCAGTGCCACTGTCTGAGTCACAGTCAGTACAAAAAGGTGCTATGAGAATGGGAACATTTTCACGGGACGCCTTGACCCAAATAACCCGAATATACACGACTTGCCTGCTGAAGCATGTTAATCCTCAGGACAACCAGAGAATGCAAATTAGGCCTGTGGAAATAGGCAACTATTCCATTTGGATTTGGCCAATTTGATTCAGAAAAGATTTAGAGCCGATTTGGAGAGATTTGGGGATTTGGCCATAGGGTATATGGGGAATCAATGAAATATCTATAACTTTGTTGTTTTTGGGCCTATTTAGATGAAACGTACAGGAGTGGTAGCCTCTGGTGGGGGCATGAAGTGTGCCATGTTTCAAGGTGATAGATGGGTGTCTGGGAAACTGCACCTCAAGCTGCTGACAAGCAAAACTCATGTCATTTGTGTGTTAAGCCACAGTGAGGTGAAAACTGCCGGGGTGGTAGCTCTTGCTGAGACCACAAAGCCTGTCACGTTTCAAGGAGATAGGTGCAGGGGTTTCTGGGAAACTGCACTTCAAACTGCTGACAAGCAAAACTCATGACATAGGTGATGCTGTGTGTTTGTTAAGGCACAGCAGGGTGAAGTCAGTATGATACAATCACTATAACAAACAAGGAAGTAGACGTAGGAATTGGGAGTATAAGTATCACTCCTTCCATGTACTCACTACCTGGCTATCTAAGCCTGCAAAGAGAGTAAATGAGGATCTGCATTTTGAAACTCTAGTTGTGTTCAGTTGGTTTATTGGGAAAAATATGACTTTCACTTTTCATGACTGGTAGATTCAAGTCAGTCTTTGTTCATAAGCCAAGAGACTGTTAATGATCTAAAGCTAGTACCTACTAAATGCTGAATCACCACACAGTTTAGCAAGAGGTTTGGCGGAATCTGCAGGGAACCAGAGAGTATAACAGCAGTAGAGTTACCACCCAGAATTGGTGGTTCACTAGCAGAGTTTGAAGAAAGGTAGCAGGCAGCTGTTTAGGCCAGATGGATTAGCACAACTATGGAAAAAGCTGGTGAGAGAAGCAGAGCCTGTCTGCTAAGTCTAGTTAATGGAGAGATGTTTTTTTCTATTGTTTATGATAGAGAGTGGACAATCAAAAACCTAAAGGTTTGTTTCTAGCTCTGCCACTAACTTACTAATGCATTTTTGGAGGAATGGGAGGTGAGGAGAGAATAGAGAATGCCTTCTTTACCTTTGCAGATATTTCTGTGTCTCATCTAGAATCCTCTGGGAGTCAAAGTGATTAGTTGCCATTTTCTTTGCATGGGACACAATAGAGTTCATTTTCTCAGCCAGCTCATTTGTTTCATTTTCCAGCTGAGTGTGCTGCTTGAGGAGATTACGGCTGGAGCGCAAATCATGGCCTGTCTCTGCATCTTGAAGAACCTTTTCAATCTTTTCTATCTTCTCTTTGGAGTCCTACAAGAAAAGGGTCCACTTCATGCTAGTTCATACATTGAATCTGGGACCCTTTTCTTCACCTCCATATACTTTCTCCCCACAAGAATGTTCTCTGTGCTTTGCAGATCTTTTTGTAGTAGATCAAAGGTAGGTGGCTAACCCAAAGACATCTTTCTGGGATGTTTTGATTTATACTATTTGTCATAACAATTTTTTTCCCAGCCAGTCAACAGACTTTCTAAAAACAGGCTTTTAGATATATTTTACATTCCATTATATTTAATATCTTAAAACTCAGTAGGTGTGTCTACACATGTGCTTTAATGTGCAGTAGACTATTTCACTGAGCATTAAAACACCATGTAAAAAGCTGTGACATTATGTTAATGAACAGTAGAATAGTCTACTGTGCATTAAACAATACTGAAAAAGTGTGCAAATGCACTATTGCCTAATGCACATTGAGTATCTCACATTAGAGGTACTAATTTAATGTGCATTAGAAAAAGGGCATTAATGTACATGTAGACACACCCACTGAGTCACAACTTTAGCGACCCCAAAACAGCAATCCTTTGTAATGACAGCAATAGTGCACAACTTCACAGAACAATGCTTCTCTTGTAAAACTGGACTACATGCCCAGAGTCCTTGGTAGACTGAGGTCTTATAAAAAAATCTTCTGAGGCACTGATTCTTTACCTCAGAAAAATCTAAAGAAGTCTTCCTCAGGATGGCAAACCTGTGGGGTACTATATTTTCTGATTTTTGTGATAAGCTTTTTATGACAACTTAATAATCTGGAGATCCTAGAACTGTACCAGTCCCTCTCCACTGAAACGTATAACCTACTGACCTTGAGCAGTTCCATGAGCTGTTCTTGCTGTCCAGCTTGCCTTAGCTTGTCTCCTCGTTCTGTCATCCTGTTGTACAATTTCTCCCACTTCTTCTTCAGTTCTGATATGTTGGCCTGGATGGAATCTGCAGCATAATGTCCATCTCTAATAAGTTGATTTCCAGTCTGCGGAGACAAAGCAAACAATGCAAAATGTCTCAAAAACAATGCTAATTCAGGTACTAATTTTGGTTCTGGTATTTATGGATGTTTGTTTCCAAGGAATGCCAAACATCATCAAGATTTCTCCTGCTTCAGATTCATCATGCTACAGAACAATGATGGTGGAATGATTCATGTTGCTGAACTTGATCAGGAATGACAGCTATTCCAGAAAATAACCAAAATCCACACATGTCCCCATCACACCATTATCTGCTAGCCCAAAATGTATCAATCAATTTGCAATTAAATAGAGTTCCCAACCTTTATTTATCCAGTGGCACCCTATACATACTCTTGACTGAATCAGGGGCTTTCAAATACCACAGCATGAGCCAGGAAGGTGACTGTACATAATAGTTAAACAACCCTCACCTTCAGAAGCTCTGCAAAGTGTTCTTTGTGGGCCATCATTTCTTTCTCTGCTGCCTCATGCCACTTCAGTTTACGCAGAATATTTGTTGGGTCACGATACGACTCATCTGATGCAGTCTTGTATTTCTCTTCCATCCATATTAGGAGCTCAGCAACATCATGGTTGAACTCCTTCCAGGAGAAAATGGGATAAACTTATTTGACTCCTGACTGCATGCAGACTCCAGGATACCAGTTTGCTCTGGGGGTTCCAGGAATCTCCCATAAAGTATTGGGTTCTTACTTTGTTTGAGAATTGGAAAGTCTGGTGTATTTTACCATTAAAGACCTTGAATTGAGGGATTAATATCTTGAATTTCTGACAAGTTTTCACAGCTTCAGAATAATATCTTTGTTATATTGTAAAAGGAGAATTTTCTACTCCACTGCCCTCAGGAGTCAACAAAAGTAAAAAAAAAGATAAATTACAAGGAGCTGACTACTGTTATATCTATGTACGTGAATGGTGAAAACCTTAATTATACTCTGAATATCTTGTTGCACATAGACAAAATAGTTAGTTGCAATATAATATGATGCTTCTTAATTATAAGTAACATATGTCTTGAAGCAATTTTCACTTGAGGAACCTTATAGACAATGAAAAGAAACCTCTGTAGGGTTTCATCAATTCTCTAGGACCATTCCATGTGAAAATTATTTCATGTCTGGAGAGGAAATGCAAAATTGTGCATACACAAAAAGACAACTAGATTAATACTCTTGTGTAGAATCAAATCCTATTAAGCAAACTTTATCTTTGCATGTATAGTAAAATAATAATTTAATGTCATTGTGGAAATAATAGAAAATGGGCCCGTTCTTTGCTCACAGAAATGGCACCAATTTTAGTACAATGTGAAGCTATTTACTTCAATGGAGCACTCATAATTAACACTAGAATGACAGTAAATTCAGGCCCAATGTTTTAGGGCCTGAATGTGGGCCACTTTCATCCCCCCATCAGGAATCTGAAAGCAGAGCCTTTCTCTCATCAGTTCTGAAGGAACAGCATCTTCACTTGTTCTCTACAAGGACCCTAACCTAGTCTGTGCGACACATGGGCTAAGGACCAAGGTACCATTAACAAGGTTACTACCTTTTGGTCAAAATGTCCAAGTTAACTTTCATTAAATATGTCCATTTTTCCACTGATTTGCCTCATTTGTATTTCACTGTGATCTACTAGTTACTGTTTTGTAACTTGATCCACTTATTCTATAATGAGTTCTTACATATTTACCATTCATTGCCAATACTTAATCATCCTACAGATAAGGTCAAGACTTTCTATTTTCTGCCCAAAGGTAAAGTGGGCTGTTTAGCATTGCTCAGATCACAGAGACAGTAAAATTATTAAAAATTCATGGGATTTTCTGGTTGGTCTTGGAACGCCAGACATTTTACCTGCAGCTGAAGAGAAGCCAGTAGCTTTTGTTTCCTCTGGTCACTGCTTTGTTTCAGCCACTTCCATTTTTCCTGGAAAGTGGTTATTTTCTCTTGGATCCTGCAAAGAAAAGCATAACCTTAAATAATTTTGAATCCTCTAACTTGAATGATAACAGGGCAATAGAACTGATAACCATGGGGTCAGTCTTCATTGCTAGTCATGATAACTTTGGGCTAAATTTGTATTAGAATACCACTACCAAGTGCTAGGTCCTGTGCAGACATGCATGATAATACATTCCCTGCCTTGAAAAGTTCCTCTTTAGCTCACTTGTATCCTTGGAAATACCTTATTTGAAACAACATAACAAGAGATGGGTTCAAGGTTTGTGAAACTTATAAGCAATAGTTTTTGTAGGGTTCATACCAGTAACTTGAGCTTAGAAACCATTTTCCTTTAGTTTAAGCCTTTGGAGTGATCTTCCATGGTGGAAACTGACAGTTTTATTGAAGTCAAGGAAACTATGACATTGATTTACACCGTCTGGAGATCTAACTCAGAATTGTTTGTAGTAGCATAACTAGGGGTGGCCAAGTGTGGCACCATCCCTGCACGCTGACTTAGAACGGGCACCAGAAAGGCAGCCACAAGTAGCCAGTGCTACCTCAGTACCAGCTTCATACCACACAAGCAGCCACCAGGATGTGGGGACATTGCACTATGACAGCAGTTGCTGGTGGTGGGGATACCCTGCAGTAATGGCACAAGTCACGTTCTTTAAGTCTCCAGGGTAGGCAAGGCACCTCCTCTCTCCCTGTCATCTGTCTGGCATCTCTGCCCAGGGTACAACCCTTGCTAATTATGCCTCTGGTTGTTTTCCCTAAAAGTGAACCGATTTATGGGCAAACAAATATGGTGCTGGGAGTGGAGGGGGAGGGGAGTCCATCTAAATGACAGGTTATGTTATGAATTAATAATACAAGAACATCAGCATATGCTCAGCTGGCGCAAGCATGTACTCCACTATGTAAACCGGTATAAGCACTACCTCTTTTTTAATTAGAATTTCCCTTTCACTCTTCATCCTTTTCTCCCTAGGGTTTCTCTGTATTCAGTCTTTAAAACTTTGTTTCTTTCTTTACTCTATATTTGATTTTAATTCTCTCAGCTCTGGCCCTGCACTTGTCTCCCACTTTTTCCTAAAGTAGGATACTGTCCAATATCATGTAAGCATAAGCTAATACAAGCATGGTGACAAACACCTCCTTCACCACTGAAAACTAGATTTATGATCCTGTGCATCATTTGGCTATCTGATATGTCAATTCATTTTGGGACATTACCAAATGCTCCTCATATTTATTTTTCATATGTATAACTGAACCTTTGCAATGTATGTCAGACACATATGCACATGCAAGCTGAGTTCAGTGAAAGTGCCGGAATAAGGGGCAAGCAAGACAAGATAACTGTAGCTTCTCAGTTTACCCCAGGAGTATTACACCATCAGGCACTCATGCTGTCTAAATAAAAATTCTCTCTAATGCAATGGAGCATATGCAAATCGAATTACCACATTCAAAGTGGGACCAAAACTCCTGTAGCATAATATGCTCAAGTCAGGGGGGCCATATAAGCCCCATCCCAGGATCCTGAAGAAAACAGAACATGTAATTGAAAGACTAATAGTAAAAACTTATTGTAACTGTCACACCTGGGGAGGAATAGGCAAAGTAGTACCCATATTTTAAAAAGAGAAGAAAGGTGATCAAGGCAACTCTGGGCCCTTTAGTCTGACCTCAATACACAGATGCAAAACTTTAAAACACATTTTGACAGAAGGAATAAATAAGACAAAGAATAAATAAAGACATAAATGGAAAAAATGCCAGGAGATTACTGTAGGTAACTAATGCCAAACACTGCTGATATCTCTTTGACAAGATAAAATTATTTTCTAAATAAATGAAATGTGGTAGATCTCTCCAGGTTTCCATAAAGATTATGATATGGTTCGCTTGGTAAATTATTAATTAATTAGAGGTTGGATATGTAATGGTTAAAGGAAGATGCGAGTGGATTCTATTCAAAGGAACAGAATTCATAAAGGATCTTATTTAATATTCATAGCAACCTTGGCACAAAAAGGAGGAGTGTTTAAATTTGATGTCAACACAAAACTATTATGTATTACCAACATAATGGAGGATTATAATTTTATGGAGGAAAAATTAGAAGACTTGAGGACTGGAGTAATAAATATGGGGCAAATTTAGTAATACCTGTTGCAAACCCACAATATTGTGAGGCACTTGTGGAACATCACATATGTTTTATTGAAGTGATTTTACTGTTATGACTTGTGTTATCTCTATGAATAGGTAGCATTAAGCTGTGCTTAGCCTTATCATGATTATGCCAATACAAATTATGGAATTTGATATTAATGTAATTTTTATTTTTTTATATTTTGGCCAGGGCTGTGTAGCAGGGTAATGATTAACTTAAATGTTCCACCTCTATTCATGCTTTAGAGAAGCAATCACTGAGAATTAGTATCTGACAAGGATATGTTTAATGTGCAGTCCAACTGACCCTTGTGGAAGTGGTCTGAGGCACAGGAAGGTCAGAGTCAGCAGCTGTTATCAAACCTGTTGAGCTGAGAAGTAGAAGCTGTTTTCTAGTGCTTAGGATGAAGGTGCAAAGATAAAGTAAAATCATTGTTCCGTATTTTCTTTTGTTGGTCTATTCTAATATATCTGTCTGTATCTCAACATATGGCTACTGATTTTTTAGGATTACTCTTGTTTGTGCAATGCATCTTTTGGTTATTTTGTATAACTTATTGTCATTGATAAGAGTCATTTCAGAGCATTTGACTATACAGGCAGGCCTCTTCTACAGAAGTTGGGATCTCTAATTTCAGAGCACATGATTAGACAAGGGTATGATCCTTCAATCTGGCAAAATCCCATCTGCAAAGAGCTGGAAAGATCTAGGTAACATGGATAAAGCTGAGGCAAAGTGAAGCAGGCTCAGACTGTTCTCAGTGGCCAAGCAGCAGACATCAGAGAGTGGTTTGAGGTTGAAGGTGTGAGCACACCCGAGGAATGTGTCTAAAAGGCACATCTTAATCAATCTGGGTCACGGTATGTCACTGTACTAAATGCAAAGTCACACATTTAGGGAATCTAACAACAAGAATTTCTTCTGTAAGTTAGGAGCTCATCAGCTGAAAACAGTTGGGAAGAAGAAAGATTTGGTGTCCTAAATGATCACAGGAAGGCAGTCAGCAGAATGATGCATGAAATATGCATCTCTGAAATACCAGGCCCTTGTTCTCCATGGTAAGATGCAATATGGAGGGAAATGAGAGAATTTCCATTCTTCCAGCCCACCCAGAACATTACAGCTTGGGGGGTGATTATATTTGGTGTGAATTCTGGCTCAAAAATGATTTTCAGTTTCACCCTAAAATCACATTACAGTTTGTATAAGTTTGTAAAATGACTTCTCTGGAGTCACTGTCTTCCCTACTTCCTCTTTAAACTTCAAGCTGGAAGGGCTCTGACTCACATGGAAGAAGCAAAGTGTCTGCGCTCCACTAGCTTTTTCCCATGATCATTCATTGCTTCTCCCCGTCGTTTCAGTGCTATCAGGAGCTGTTCAAAATTCTCGTGCTGTTTTAGCAGGCTGCGAACAGCATCTATATGGTCCTAGATTGAGGAAATAAAACTAAATTGAGTTTCATTTTTATATTACTGGTACATATTATCTTTATAGCAGTGGAAGAGTTGGCATCATTTTTTTTTTCTGTCCACATCCTTATTCTTTACTTTCTCCCTCATGCAGAAAATACAATGTATATTTTGCCCCTCGCCGATGTTTGTGCTCTGCCTTAGGGGACAAGAAATATGCAAATCCCTGAACTAGCTTAAAAATACCCCAAACTAATGACCATTTGAAACTGGAGGTGGAGGAGCAGGGCTTTTTCACCTTTTAGCCCAATATCTTATGGTTAGGGTGCCACTGCTGTTTCCACATTTTGCATTAAATAGTCATTAGATAAGATGGATAGATAGCAGTGAGAGCAGGGAGCAAAGGTGAGAACAGAGGGCACACTTCTTTCCGGAGTAGTCTCCATATCACTAAAGGACAGAACCAGGGTTATTGTCTTTCTAGTGCCACATATTTTTCCCACTTGGTTTTCAGTGGTCCAGTTTCAATAGGAAGGGCTTATAGGAAGGGTTCAGGATAAGATCTACCCCAGATATTGGTTAGGGCACTCTGTTCTGCAGTAGGATATGTGGGTTCAAATCTCCACTACCCAGGGGGACCCTAAAGTCTGCATTTCTCACTCCCTGGAAAACTGCCCTAATTACTAAGCGGTGGGGCTAAAAAGTAGGAGAATCCTTCTCCTCCTCTTCACGTTCCCAAAAGATGAAGTTGGATCTATATTTATGTGCCCAGCTTCTGAATATTAGTGTATGATTGTTACAAAGATGCTGAAATCAGTCTGAACTCAGTTAGAAATACTACATTGTGAGCCAGAGGGCAGAGATGGTGCTTTATTGAGGTTCTGGGAGAATCATTGTTGTCTTTCTGGATAGGGATGGAGAACAGGAGATAGATAGGGCCAGTTCAGGTCTGATACATACCCCAAGTTCATCAACTCGGAGAAAAGCCTCATGACTGGAGAGGGCTGCTCTGAGACGATCTACTTCCCTGTTAAACTTCTGCAGTTCCAAGCCTTCTTCCAGCTTCTGCCTCCGCTGCTCCCACAACTTCTGCAACTCGCTGGTTTCTTTTGCAAGCCTGTCTGTGGACAGGCCCAACTCCTGGGCTCTGCTGCTGGGCTGAGCATTCATTAAATCTTTCCCTAGGCCTTGTAGCTGCACAAACCTATCCAGAATCATGAAAAAGTGAACATGTTACTGTATGAGAAGGATTTTGTTACAGTTTTTTTTTCTTCTAGCAAACCAAAAAGATCAGCTCATTGCATTAAGGTGACTTTCCTCTTCCTATGCTTCCTCATCTCCCTTTGCTTCTGTTAGCCATAGCTTCCCCTTATAAAGTCCCTTTTAATTTTCCAGTCAGGGGATTGCTGATCAGGGGTATACATTTGAGGTGGGTATGAGATGTATCTATTTGGTGTGAGAGCCTTAATGAGGAGGCTGGTAGACAGTAAAATAGGATAGCAAGGCCATCTGTGCACTTATGGATTTATAAAATGAGACCCAGAACTATTATAGCTAAGAATATGACATCTTTCTCATAAAAATGAAGGAGAGAGGAGCACTGGGGGTTAGGGACTGGATTGCTTTGGCAGGAAGAGGAGTCAGGGAACTTGAGGAGAAAACACTAGGTCTGTGTGAAGCAGCAAGTATTTGCTTCAGATTCAGATATGGCCAATTTGGATGGACAGTGATTTGATTTGGTGATTCAAATCACTGTCCCGATTTGATTCAGCCGATTTGGATTCGGTGATTTGGCGCCGATTCGGAGATTTGGCCATAGACTAGAATGGGGAATCACTAAAATACCTATAACATTTTCCTTTTGTTGTTGTTGTTGTTGTTGTTGAAGATTTGGATGAAACCAGCAGGGATGGTAGCCCCTTCTGAGGGCATGAAGTCTGCCAAGTTACAAGGAGATAAGTACAGGGGTTTCTGTGAAAGTGCACCTCAAATTGTTGAAAGCAAAACTCGTATCACTTGTGTAAGTTAAGGCAGAGTGGGATCAATGCAGCAGGGATGGTCACTGGCCAGCTACATTAGAGCAGTCTTTCCCCCTCTCAGCCTTTTCCATGTATAAGATCACCCCATCCCCCTCCCTCTTCTCAGTTTGTTTGCTACAAGCCTTTTGAATCTCTCTGAATCGATTCAGAGGCTTCTGATTTGATTTGGACCTTTTAATGGGTCTCCTGATTTGATTCAGATCTGGAGATTTGGCCACCAAATCAGGTCGAATCTCCTCCGAATCGAAACAACTACCGAAGCTTCGCACAGCCCTGGAAACGCACACAACTTTCTTTGTCAAGTGTTAAGGGTGCAGGTAGGAGATGACTATTTTAGTCAGACATCCCCATCCCTAATAAAACAACGGGCTACCACAGATAGTTTCATTTTCTATGGGGCATTTACCTGTACTGAGTGCACAGTCAGTTTTCTGTATATCTAAAGTTCATTTGATTTTATATTCATGTCAAGAAGCACTAAGCCCTGTCTGAATACCAGGCTTCCCAAGAGCTGTTTTCAATGATACTTTATGGTTCCATAATTTTCCAGTTGAAGTACCGCACATATTTTCTTCACTTCTAGTGCAAACTTCCTACCTCTCCTTCTGAGTGTGAATTTCCTTCAGTAGGTCCTGATGCTCCCTCAGCAACTGTTCTGCAGAGGTCACATCCACACCCATCTCCTCACTGCTCAACTTCTCCCTGACACCATCTGCCCAAAGGAGGAGTCTGCGGCTGTCCTGCAGGAAGGCATGTTGTTTTTGTGTTAGCTCCAGGGTGGTCTCCTTCTCCTTATTCTGTAACTTGAGGTTTGCCAGTAGTCTCTCCATGGCCTCCACTTGATCTGTGATAGCCCTGCTCTCTGTCGGGTTGGTATCCTTAATCCTATGCAAAGAAACCAAACATACATTCTTGACTTAGCTTCACAGATATCCTTAGACGCTTGGAGCTTGATCCAACTTTCACTGAAATCAATGGGATTGGGTTGTTACTGATTTTCCCAAAAGAAAAGGTCAGATAGAGCACCTAGTTTTCCTCACAAGCAATAAGCAGAGCAAGCCACAGGGATATGACCATAGAGAGAAACATAAAAAAACATGTGTCTGGTTAAGAGACTTTACAGGCGTTGCTTGTTCCTGTCATTCCTGAGGAGCTAAATCACTTTTTCAATTCTCTCCCCCTTTTTAGGGTCTAGAAAATGAAATTTTAACAGATCATGTGAAGAAATTGGTTACTTTGCTGCAAAGATATAATTATGCAGTGGCAATAATCTGCATAGCCCAGTTTGGCTTTGATGCCCTCTCTCAGCCTCTTCTGACTTCATGGTTGCTTCAAATGACCTATGATTAGTTTAGAACCAAGATGCTCTTTCTGCCAGAACGTATAAATAGGTCTATTTCCTGCTTTGAAGCAGCAGCGGTGGTGGTGGTGGTGGTAGACTTTGCAACCCATGCTTCATTTCAAATATCATAATCAATATAGGGTAGATTTGCTACCAAATTGCTCATTTCAATGGCCTACTTTGACCTTCTGGATAGAAGCAGGAAGGGCCTCACAGAATGGGACAGTTTGGATTTTATGGAGGACTGAATTGTGAAAATACAGAACTTTTTTTAATAAAAAGTTTTAAACCAGAATTTAAACATACACAATGCTGAATAGTCTAATTCTCTGTCCTCCTCTTTCCCTCCACCCTGTGCCTCTCAAGGATGTTCCATTTTGGGGACTACATGGTACCTGGTTCAGAATACAGGTAACTCAAAATAGGATGCATTAGTTCTGGTTCATGGTCCTGTAGTTGGAACTGACCAGAAAATAAAGGGCCCTAGATTTCAATAATTCTCATTGCAGAAAACAAATACGGTACAGGTGTGGTGTCTGTGGATCATTCATTATTCACCAGTTTCCTCTATAGATACTGAGGATTCAAGGTGTAGGTGTACACGTTGATTCACCCTAACCTTGAAGATTTTTCCTATTCTGTTCTGATATATGATTTCCTCCACTGGAAGCAAATGTAAAGCCCACCTCCCTAGAAATTCCTCTAGTCCTTCCCAGGATAGAAGATCTTATTGAAAGAGAAAAAGAAACAGTGACTGCAGTCAGATAGGGAGAACAAGTTAGCAGTGAAAGCTGATCTGTGGCAAGTCTATATCCTGCTTTAAAAAACCCAACCACCCTGCCCTCAAGAATTTGATTAGATGACTAGGAAAGAATATGGAAACAAATAGTGGATTCCTTACTTTTTAGCCACATTCTTCAAGTATTCGATTTTCCTTTCCAGCACTAGAATTTCCATTTTCAGTGAAGACAGCTTGCGCCTATCTGCCTCTGCTGGAGCAGGTGTGTTTCCTGGGTCCAAGTTCTTGAGGTAGCCAAGCTTGTCTTGCAGCAGTGCTTTGGTGCTCTGGCAGTCTTGGAGGAATGTCCTCACATCAGCCACTTCAATCAGCTCTGAACCCTTTTCCTCCTTGAGTGCTTCCAGGAGCTCCCACCTAAAAATGACAATAGCTGCTTCACCTGTATCTACACCAGAAGTTCTTAAACTTTCTAGCTTCAAGGCACCCCTCCTTAACGTTTCTGAATTTCACAGCCCTCAGTTGAGAATCACTGAGCTAGAATCTAAATTCAGAAAAAAACATATGAAGGGGATCCTTGAGGCTAAGAAAAGGTTGAGAATCACCAATTTAGCTGGTGTTACTTAAGGGTGACTGGGAAAAGACCTCATCCTGTCAGACCCTGCTTTTTCCATTGTCTTATCTACCCCCAGTCTCCCCTTCCGCTGAGGCTGCTTATGTGAAACCTCACACTTTAATGACTGCCCCATGAGCCTCCTGCTGGGCCTGGGAGTGCGAGAGGAGCAGAAGGGATGAGCTGGGCTGCAGTATGTGGCTCTGGCCCCACATTTGCCCATCTGTCTGCCTGCAGCAGAGCCTGCTGCTGGAGCATGGGGGTAGCTGCCACAGAGGCTGCAGTGGCAGCTGTCCTCATAGAAGCAGCTGGAGCCATTGTTGAGATAACTGGGGCAAACACCATGTGCCAGACACGGGAAGAAGGAGAGCATTTACCTGCTCACATAGGAGCCAGGGAGTGTGGTACCCTTAAGGTATGGGGTGCCATGTCACCCCACCTGAGAAACACTGATCTAAACATTGAAATGACTGGCTTCCACCTATCAGAAAATGATTAGTTTTCTACTGTTTTACACTATAACTCGTAGTTCACTGACTTTCAAAATTACTTATGGCAAAATTAATTCCTGAAACACATAGGGTTTCTAGGGTAGCACATATGCTCTACCACTGTCTACTCTCTTATGCTAATATCTTCTAAATAGGGATTAATTGTGATCTAAAGGGTGTACATGACTAGACCTTACCCTGTGCACAAAAGCTAATTTCACTTCTTACAAGGCACACCCCATTCCATTGGCTAGTGTCTTTAGGCTGACACTATGAAAACAAACGAAATAACAAATATTGGTACAAGAGCCAAATGCTGCCTTGAAACATTTGTCCTTGAGAAGCTGTATGGTGCCAAAAGACCAGTTAAAAACTGACACTGAACATATTTTACAAAATTGAAAGTTTTTTAAAACACCTATTCTGTTCAAATATGGATGTTTTTAGAGAACTCGCTAAGTTCTGAAGCTGGATGTTCAAGTCAGTGCATAGCTGTGCAACACAGACAAAGCCAATGGCAATTTGAACTGCCCATTGTGGCATTTGGGTATTTCCATAGAGTGCTTGCCTTTGTAAAGTGGAGTCACAGTGTGAGTGAATATGTTTATATCTCAAAACCTGAGCATATCTCAAATTCTGAAGCAGAGTTTACTCACTGTTTTCCATTTATTCAGGCCAAGGTCCAAAGGGATGAGGATGGTGAAAGGAGCCTCCTTTTTTGTTTCCAATGTAAGGGCCAGGCACTTAGGCATCACATCCCCTATGCTGCCCTGATGCAGCCTGCACCCCCACCCCACTCCACTCATTCATTTGCTTCCTGAAGTTCTAGAAGATATGGCATCTTAAATCCTGTCTTATCCTATAAGGGCCCATAAGGAAACTTTTCCACTGGATCATAAACAACACTCCCCCTTCAAATTCAAGGAGCATCTCTACCCCTGACAAAAGGGAAACTATGAGCTAATACTAGGGTTTTGTAATTTGTGTATTTTCCCCATACCCCAGCCAATAGCTGTTGGGACTATAAGGCTCAGTTTCCAATCAGAACTTAAGCCCTACTTAAGCCCTGAAACTGGCATCTAAGGGAGCAAAAAGTGCATGTGTGTGGCTGCGCAATGTCTGATTTGAAACGCCAATGTGCAAGATTCCAGTTCCCTACTACAGGTAGTCACATGAAAAGGGCATTCCTTCATACCTATGGAAACTAGGTGTTCTAGTATTTAACTAGTAGTTGAAGACAGAGGAAAGACTTTTAATTAAAATTATCTTAAAATGACCTTAATGCTGCAGGTCCCAGCTGGGGGCCTTGCTTATTGATCGTTTCCCTATTATTCTAATCTTGCTAAAATACCTCCAGTAGCTATGATGCAGAGAGCTCCAGGGGCTTTGATTCTGTCATTTTTTATGAAGGGCTCTATTTAGAATCTCTCTTACTGGTAAAGGCTGATCTAGTGGAATAACACAAACCACAATGCCACAAGCAATTGTTCATTAAAAAAAACAAAAACAAATCCTTTTCAGGTTTCAGATTAATTTTGTGTGCCAAAGCCCAGCAGTCTAGTACTTTTTCAGGTGAAGCTTAGACAGGGCATAACATTTCATTAAAAGCTGATTCCCCTTTTGCCAGTAGTGCCTTTACCTCCTATTGATCTCTATCAGCTGAACATGGATGTCATTTTTTTTGATGGGACTGCTCTTTGCAAGCTTATCTGCTTGGAGTTTGATCTTTTCCAGTTGGCTTTTCCCAGCGGCCAGTTCCATTAAAAAGCTCTAAAACAAAACAGATATTGGGGGATTAAACTTGAAACTCACTATCACTGTGCATATAATGACCTGTCTTATCCACTCATCTTCTATTTTTGTGTCAAATACATTTTTAAAAGACATTTAATGCCCTTCTATTCATTTATTCATCTTTCCCCTTAGACCATATGTCCTACTCTTGCATATGTGATATATTTATGCCCAGTAGGATGCACACAACTCACCCCATCCTCAGGCGGACACACTTATTCTGCTATGAGGCTAGATATTTTGGTCTAACTTAACCCTACCGGTGGGATATAAACTTAAAAATAAACATAGAGTAGGATAAGAGTGTTTACAATTGGGGATTTATACTGGTTTAAATATATCAACTTCAACTTACACATTAGTTTACACTGAAGAAGTTTCCAGTGTAGACAAGGCCTAAAGATCAAAATTCAATTGCAGTGTAAGCCATTTTGGACACTTGCACTTAACAGGGAAATCCATTAAAATTCTGCAAATCCTATTGATTTCATTATTATAAACAATGATTAAATCATTTAAAGTCTGCTGGCTAGTTTGCAATGAAATTGCTTGTTACTTAATGAGGTGTGCTCAGCATATGCCTAGCTGTTTGCATCTCATTAGGAGAGCTGGCAAATGCAGTCAATCAAGCTGTCTGCTCTCATGTCTGTACTGTGCAGCTGTGTCTATGTAACAGTTGCAGCAGGAGGCCATTACACAGAAAAAGTAGTCAGCCCCAGGGCTTGTCTAATTAGCTGACCACAGTGCATGCTGGGAAATTTTCTGGCTGGCAACAAGCCACTATAGGGAACTTAGACTATAATAAGAAAACGAGTAAAATAAACTCCTTTTGAGATCTTTCCTCACCTATATTTTTTCTCTAGTACTCAGTGTTTTACAAGGTACTCATGGTGAACAGGGGGAAGTATACCTGATATTTCTGCTGCATGACCTCCACATTGTCTGCTTCAGGCTGAAGGGTCCGGAAAACATTCTCTTTATCTTCCATCCATGACTGAAACTCTTTACAGGAGCTGTAGAAGCAGTATAATCGGAGCATCTCTTCCAGAGCTTTCTTTCTGCTCTGTAAAGAATTTGGGGATTTGAATATTGTTGGAATGACCACCAGGACCTTTTGTAGAAAAGAAGATTCCAACTTCTAAAAAGACTAATGCATACAGACTAACACAGCAACTTAGTGGAGGTGCTTGTGGGTAACATATATGGGCCAAATCTATACAAGGCTATGATTGTGCAGTTGTTACTGCGTAGTCCTTTAGTACTTGCATGCACAAGTACTAAATGACTGCGCAATAATAACCAGTGTTACTGCACAATAGCATCCCCAAATAGCTTTTTTGGTGATGCTGACCGTACAGTAGCTCATTATTAATGCACAGTAGCTTTATATCACACTTCATGCCAAGCAATGCTACCGCACAGTAGTAACGAGCTACTGAGCAGTCAGTGTCTTGTGTAGACGCAGCCACAGAATACAATTTTGAACCTAAAATCTGGACTACTTTCTAGGGAATTTGTGGTTAGAGACTTGATATGCACACCATTTGGTGAATAGAAAGATAATGGTGGTATGTGTTGGATGAACTGAAGATCAGAGCTAGTGTTACAAATGAAACATTACATCTTTACTCTCAAGCATGTATTCAAAGCCTGGTTTCAGGCAAGACCAGACTCTAAAGCTCTATCTGGTAGAAGGCTTGTACAGCAGGCACTTAAGCAGGACCCCAGGAAGACTGAGAAAGTGGGAGAGTAAAAGGAAAAACAGTAAGCTTATTGATTAATGTTTCCGGTTTCCATCATTACAATCCAAAGATTCTGTGTTCATTTTGCATATTGTCAAGCCTATAGCAGGAAAACTCCAGTAAAATTAAATAAATGCAAAAGAGCCTTCTTTCTAAAATGTATAAGAACTAGGAAGGAGATAGGAAGATAACTGAAATAACTGTGTGGGTCTCATTTAATGAAGGAGGAACCCGCTGGACTAAAAAGAACCAATATATGAAACAAAGTGTGGCTTCATTCAAAGTTTAAACAAAATGCCTAACCCTTCTGAGACTCCCCCATAATTAGCCACACTCCTCTTTTTAACCTGCCAATATTGGAAAAGCATTGCATGATTTCGCACAATCAATAATCTTTTCAGTGGTTGTACAGTTCAGCATTGCAGTACATTGACCAAGCTAAGTAACGGAAGAGATCTAACACCTACCCACACTTTGCTGAACTCAACTATTAATCTTTAAGAAAGACTACACAAGCACAAAGTACTGAGAGCTATATTATACCTCAGCCATCATCTGAAGGTTTTCATAAAGCCAGTCAATTCTGTTTTGGGTCCTCCAAATATTATCTGCAACGAAGTGAGGATCTGGGTCAGGTGCACTAGACAATGGAGTTTTAGGGATACCCAAGTGGCCAGATGGTATCTTAGTGATCCTCTCATTTTGGGTACTTGGGACCTGAATTTTTGCCACCTGTTAAAGCAAAATTCAACATAATTAGATTTGTAACATTACATTCAAATGCTCTGCACAGTAATTTGCAAATACACCCCTAACTAGAAGAAGGTGAAGCTTTTTGTGTAACATTTTCCTGGGGATAAAAAAAACACAGAATCAGAGGAATTTCATGAAAACCTATGGGAAACCCCCCTTCTTCCCCCACAACTTTCTACTGGATGAGTCCCAGTTAGACATATAATTAAAAGGCAAAATGATAAGTGTGACATATTGACATACCGCAGATGGAGCTTCCTTTGCTACAGCATTGGCCTGCTCTTTCAGACGCCTCATCTCTAAGCCATAGGCTGTGATCTCTTTCTCCAGCCGCATATGGCGGTACAGCAGAGCTTCTGCACTGAACTCATCCTTCCCATAATCCTTGCTGTCCAGGAGTGGCTGTCGTTCCCGTAGCCATGACTCTGCTTCATCAATATCAGCAAAATACTGAATGGGACACAGGTATGGGGAATATTTAATTTCGTTACCACAAGAGATTCAGAGCCCCAAATCCCTCTCGTTTGGCAAAGGATCAGTGGGCAGAAACTATATCAACTACATAAACATAATGTTAATTATAATGCACTGCCCAGGAGGAGGTGCAGTAGCCATGATGAAAACTCAGAGAGAGAAAAGCTGGGCCATCTGAAATTTGCTCTCTGTTTTGAAATTCATGATCAATGAACTGCTTGGCTCCAGAGGGAATCTCCACCTGCCTCTGGATGATGCTCGTGAGTAAGCTACCTGAGCTCTAACTAGATATATAGCTTTCAGTAACTCAGATGCATAATGAAAAGGCTACCTCTGCCAGACTGGTTTGCTCTGTGGGATTTCTCTGATATTGCTCTACCCTGTACCCTATTCCAAAACTACTGCTTGTAACCAATACAATTCTCCTTTGTACCTAGCATGGGAGACTGATTGGGAGTGGGTCCAAATTACTCTGAAAATATTTTACAGTTTCAACAACAAGGATATTTTCCCACAAAGGTTAAAAATTACTCCCCTTTGAGGTTACAGAGTAAAGTTGCATCTAATAAGAGCAACCTTCATAGATTGTACCCAGTTTCTCCCATAGGTTGCAGTCTGTTTATATTTGTAAAAGAAATTATGTTATAGAACAAATTTATTTTAACCAAAAAGGGAGGTAAGCGGTTTGTAAGTGGGTGATAAAAATCAAAATAGGATGAAACGTGTTAGAACCAGGGAATAATTCAGTGTTTGTCAAACAAAACAAAAAAAAGTGTTTAGGAAAGAAATTTATGCTCAAATGTGACAAAAAATGGAAAACGCAGGAAAAATACACTTAAAATGACAGTAGTCGAAACAGCATGGTGCCATTGGTAAATGCTGATTTTATAATTGCTCTGTGCATGCATTTGAGTGTATTCACATCTTTAATTGAGAGAGAGAGAGAGAGAGAGAGAGATCAAAATCCCAGCTTCACAAACTTTTCATACTCTAGGAAACTTCTGCTCAGGATCTCAGCTTTGTGGCCTGAGACTATTTGTTACTTCTGTTGGAGTTTTCTAGAGAGAAATATTAGATAGACATCTACTCGTGCTTAGTACCTAGCTACTACCTCTGTCTTTGAAAATCTCCTCACATGTGGCTCAGCTTAGGCCTTTTATTTCTTGTGTTGTCTATCTAGTGTGCTACCTGACTTATAGACTCACTCTGAAGATGCAGCCCTTCAGGGAAGCTAACAATGTGACCAACCCCAATAGAACAATGCCAGGCAAAGTAGGTTCTCCAGTGCTGACTCGGATATATAAACACAGCAGGCAAAACCCTAAAGTACCATTAACTCTTTTGGAGATTTAATCCCATCTGTAAAACAGAAACATTCTTGTTTCATCAGTATAAATCACTAGATGGGAACAGATTACTTGCCAATCAGAAAGCAAACAACTCCCCGAGATTCACTTAAGAGAAAAGATATTCCTAATTAACCATTATCAGCATCTTTCATGGCCCAATGGTATGAATACCAGGTTAACTATTTTGTATGTGAAGTGTGCAAGATCATAGGTTTTGGTTTGGGATTGATCCTCCTGTTTTTCTACAGATGACTGTCAGACAGTCACTCTGGCCTCATTCACAGAGATGATGATGAGATATCAGCAATTATTCAGTTATTTTCATTTAGCATTTCTGAGAAAATGGTTAGCATATGTACAGCACTGCTTTCTATGGACTGGCTCTCAAAAGAGATGAGTCTGATCTCAAATACAAGGGGCCTGGGTTTTCAAAGTTTCTAGGCTGACTACTGCAAAACAGCTGCCAACCACGAAGTCTATATCAGATAATTATGAAAAGGGCTAATGAAGGCAAAGCATGGATTTTAGGATTTAGGGAACATTTTACAGCAGTTACAGACAAACAGAAATCAGCAGTTTTGATACATAGCTGGTCATAGGTCTTGTGATCTGATAGTCACCTTCTTCACTTGAGCAAAAATCACTGTTTCCAGTCCCTTGCTGCACATCTTACAAAACCTCCTGGGTAGCAGCACAAGCAGAAATGGAACAAATCTATCTTCTCCCTCTAATCAAATGCAAGAACTGTAGAATTTTTTACCTGTTTGATGAGAGCAGCTGCTTGCAAACGGATTTTGCGGTTTACCACCTCATCCTGGAGCTGTTGCCACAGGTTTTGGAGGCTGTCTGTCTGCTTCTGAATAGCTGCCCGTCGTAAAGGGTTCCTTTGACTTAGCTCCCAGCCTTTTCTCATTACATTAGAACAAATCACTTTGTGGGAGTTGCATTCAGTTTCTAGAGCCTGTTGAATGGAGTGATAGCATAAAGAATGGTGCTGACATTCAAACACAAGGGACTTGTCTCAGCTGAGAGTTTTGACTTGGTCTAACTGACAGCATCTCTGGTCAACTATTATTGAAGTAACATTTGTAAGAATTTTGTTTTCACAATGCTCCTTCATTCCCAATCAGAAACTTCCTGTGAGCTTTTACTTCCCCACCCCAATTCCTTTCAGTCTTTCAGCATTATTCTATTGATAGCCAGGAAGTCGCAACCATTTCTGTTCCAGCAGGAGCACAGTTGACCTGATATCCTCTGGGGGTGAGGTTTATCATCAACTGCCTCGGACATTTTACATCTTTTAGTACTCACTTTCTCTCTCCCTCAGACATCTCTCCCTCACCCCTGGAGATACACAACTCTCTCTGGAGATTTTGTGTTTGTGGCTGTGCTATCATGCTGTTACTCTTGATAATCTAGTTTAAAAATCAGCACTCATGCAAGAAATTCCTATTTAAAATATCTCACTGTCTTCTTATGTCTTCTGATATGTTTGTCACAGTGCTTCCTATTTAGCAACCAGATGGATGTTCCAAGAGTAAACTTTTGTCCCCAACCAAGTCCAGCACCACAAGAGACTTGATAACAGATTCTACATGATATGTTAGATACTCCCATTCTATTTTACTGTATCATTCTTATCTTCTTTCTCTTCACTACCTTTTATCCCAGGGATGACTGGTGTGTCTTGAGTCTGGGGGGACACAATTTGTGGGCAGGCCAAAAGCCCCATATTTACTCCTATACGTCTGTGCTATGGCTTAGTGCCCACCGACAAGCTGCCAAGCCCGTGTGGCAAAAAAACTGCCCCATCCTGATCAATTTATCAATTTATCCATCTACTCGATTTGGGGGAGGATGAATGGATAAGAAGCACCTCTTCCTCCCATCCATCCAAGTGGGCTAATGGTTCTTCACTGTGCTAATTCACAAATCCACAATCCCAATTTAAATCCTGGGCTGCCCCACAAACAGGAAAGGATCCCTTTGCTGCAGGTTTTATCTGCTTCCAGAAGCTGGCCTGAGCCCTTGAAAGAAGAGAAATGTTGCTTAATTCTTTAATGAACGCATTTACTACAACATTAAAGGAAAAGAACAAGACATATTATGAGAAAAACTAGATTTAATATCTACAACAGACACCAATAACAAAGAAGATACCTTGTGCTTTTGAATGGAGGATGTGATCTGACTTAGATCTCGTCCTAATGCAGCTGTCCTCACTAGCTGGCATTTCTCAGAGATCCACAACTCTTCCTCTTTGCAGTCATGAAAAAATTCAAAAAGCTTCAAAGCCTCCTCCAGCAGAGATTGTCTAATACAGAAAACAAGCAGTCAATACTAGAATACTAGGTAGCATCTGGAAATGGAGAATGGGATAATCAAATCCTTTAACACAGAGTTTCTGTGGCCCTCCTAATGACTGTGGTACAATGACAAAGTGGCTAAGGCATTTTACTATGGTTTGAGAGGGGTTTGTTCAAGCCTTGAATTGAATATAGACTGAAAACTGCCTTTGGTAACTCAGTTGTGAGTAGGTGCCTAGTTATCAAAGACACAGAGGTGCCAGGCTGTGATGCTAGCCACTAGAATACCTTAACTATGGTACCTGATGAGCCACTTAGGTTTGGTATGGACCTTTGATTCAAACTCTGGGACCTAGTTTAGTCTATTAGTGGAGCGACATGAGACAGCCAAAACTCAATTCCTCTTTAGCCTAAGGAATCAGCCATAGTTTGATTGATTGTAAGGCTAGAAGGGACCTTGGAAGATCATCAGGTCTAGCCCACGGCACCAGGCAGAAAAGGCAACTGGGGTGAGGTGACCCCAGCAAGGTGACCATCCAGTCTCCTCTTGAAGATTTCAAAAGTAGGTGATTACACTATGTCTGGAGGGAGTTTATTCCACAGTCTGGACATCCTGACTATGAAGAAGTTTTTCCTAATGTTGAGCCTGAAACAGTCTTCCAGAAGTTTGTGGCAAGTACTCCTGGTTTTCCCCAAGGGTTCCCTGATAAACAGTTGTTCACTGAGCCCTTGATGTTCTCCTCTGATGTAATGCTACACCAGGTCCCCTCTCAGCTTTCTCTTTTTTCAGGCTGAAGAGTCCCAGGTCCCTCAGCCTATCCTTGTATGGCTTGCTGTGCAAGTCTCTGATCACACTGGTGGTCCTTCTCTGGACTCTCTCAAGCTTTACCATGTCTTTGTTAAAGTGTGGTACCCAGAACTGGATGCAGTACTCCAGCTGTGGTCTTACCAATTCTGAGTAGAGCAGAAGAATCACTTCCTTGGTTTTGCTAGGAATTGATGCATGCCAGAATATTATTTGACCTGATGGCAACAGTGTCACACTGCCAGCTCATTTTCATACTCTGGTCAATTATTAACCTGAGGTCCCTTTCATTCATGTTGCTGGTCAGTTTGGCGCCACCAAGCCTGTAGGTGTGTAGGGGATTGTTCATCCCCAGGTGGAGCACTTCACATTTCTTGATGTTGAACTTCATCTGGTTTCGATCCGCCCAACTTGCAAACCTGTCTAAGTCCACCTGTATCTGTAGCCTTCCTTCAAGCATGACCATGCTTTTCCATAACTTGGTGTTGTCTGTGAACTTGGCCAGTGAGCTCTTCACCCCCACGTAAAATCATTGATAAAGATGTAGAAAAGCACTGGACCAAGCACCAACTGCTGAGAGACATCACTGGCCACTTCTCACCGGGACGACACAGATCTGTTCATTAGAACTCTCTGAGTCCTACCCCGCAGCCAGCTTTCTACTCACAATCCTCCAATTTTCTCACGAGAATATTGTGGGATACCAGATCAAAGGCTTTTTGGCAGTCAAGGTATACAATAGCAACCTCCTTTTTCTTATCCAGGTGGCAAGTTACTTGATTGTAAAAGGAGATGAGGTTGGTAAAACAAGCCGTGCCCACAACAAATCCATGCTGGCTATCATTCAGAATCCTACCTTCTGCAAGTCAGTTGCACGTAGACTCCTTAATGAATTTTTCTATATCAAGCCCAAGTCACATATCATAGAGAAGTAGGACTGAAAGGGACCTTTAGAGGTCATCTAGTCCAACCCCCTGCCTGAGGGAGGATCATCCCTATCCAAACCATCCTATGAAAACCAGAATCTAACCTCTACTTAAGACAAACAGCAACCCTGATGCAACACAGACCTAACAGCCTAACCAGCCACAAGTGAAGCAGAGGAACCACAGCAGCCTGCTTCTATGTCCTGCTTCTATAAAATATTGTTAATATATGCTCAAGAGATCTTGGATAGAAAGCCACTCCCCCCACTAAAGGGGAAGGCAAAAACCTCTACAATCTGTACCAATCTGACCATGAGGTAAAATTCCTTCCTGACCCGAAATATGGGGACCATTCTGACCTTGAGTGGAGGGGCAAGACCATCTAGCCAGCAACCTCCAGAAGACTTTGGTCTCAGCAGGAGCCCAGCACACCCCAGTCAAATTTCCCAGGCTTAGCTATAGCCAACACCCAATGCCTCTGAGCACATCTAGCAGAAAGGACAGGTTGAGGCAACCTGCAGTTTGGAATGTATGTTGAGACTGAAGTCCTTTCCTAGACTACAAAAAAGGCAGTCTCTTAGAACAGTGCTTCTCAAACTATCTGATGTGGTGGACTGGCAATTTTTTTTCCAGGGAGCCAGAGACTGGTACCCAGTTCAGCCGGTGGCAGCAACTGCATGTAACAGCGCTACACAAATGTGCGACTGGTTGTTTCTTTCTCTTTCCTCACCTTGTACAACATGACATCACCTAGAGTGTTGGAACGTACAAACTGTGGTGCTATGACATATCAATGTTATGCTTCTGAAAATATATTTCTTTCTTTCCTGGCAACTCCCTGTGGACCAGCGAATATATTTCTTTCTTTCCTGGCAACTGGTGGCTCGCGGATTGGCACTGGTCCATGGACCACTACTTTGAGAAACACTGTCTTAGAGTCAGCACCAAACATTGCTGAAATACTTGGGTTGGTTCTGCTGTCCTTTTATAAGTGGACAAATAAATTCTGGTGCTCTTGTTCCCTCAGTTATAAAAGGGTGCCCACAATCCTAAACAGAAAGACTGGAGCCATAAAGATTGATGTACCGAGATTTGCTGAGAGCCACAAGGGCTTGATACTGCTGACCGAGCATCATAACTTTGGCATGAAGCACATTTGACTTGACTGCATTTGCTTTGGCTTTAGTGACCACTGCTGTACTTTCTGTGATGAATTTCACTCTGTCACCATAGGAAGAGATCTGAGAGTCAATCAAGCTGTGCCTCTGGAGCAAATCTACTACCTCCAGTAGCTGCTTCCCACAATCTTGGGAACTCACAAGTGCCTGCAAAAAAAGCAAGAGTTACCAGGATTAATTTTCAACCCATTTTTTTCTATGGGCAATACCAGTGAAAGATCTGAAGAACTAATCTAAAGATTGCAAAAATCAATGGAAGGATTCCCATTAACTCTGACTGGAGTATTCAATGTCAGGGAGAAAAAAGTTGGTGCATGATTTGAATTATGCAGAAATACTAACTGGTTGACTTACGAACGATCTCCAAATTCAAGATATTGCCCATCATCAGTTGTTTTTATGTGTTGCAATGGAAATAATACTATTTTTCAAACAAACAGGTCTTGTTGCCTCAGTCACTCGTTGTCCATATTAACACCATTTGTCATGTACACTGAGCAGAATTGTCCTATATGCTAATTGTACTGTGCTTAATTCAATTTTTGATTAGAAAAAAATATTACATCTGTCTTTCTGAGATACATTATGGGTCAATGATTCTATGCTATTTCTCTGTTTTCTTAGCTGAAAAAAATGCTGGAATTCAATGAGATTCAGATTTTATAGTGAGCAGCAGTCAGCAAACAGGGACTACCCACAGATGCTGGTGGCGGTGTCAGTGGCGGGCAGGGAGCAAGCAGCAAGCGGAGACCACCCACAGACGCCAGCATCCACATCGGCAGCGAGGTAGGGGGCAGGTGGCGACCAATAATTGTCACTGGTGGCTTATCTTGGGAGGGCACGTTCCCCCCTATTCCCTCCTGCGTGTTGCCTATGGTCAAAAGTACACATCCCAAAAGTAGGCATGTAATATTTTGATCCGATACCCACATTTAGGTGTCAAAATAAAAGGGGCATGTGTTTTTTGTAAAATGCTAAACACCTGCATCTCCCATAAACACCGCATATAAACATTTCAAACCATAGTTGTCACTGGAATATTCTCATCTCTTGCAGTTACTTATACTGGTAGTGGTCCAAATTTTATGACCAGCACACATGCTGAAGGAGGGAGGGCGATACCTGCAGTGCTTTAAGTTCCTCTGTAAGTGTATCTGCTTCCCTCAGAAGTCCCAGAGTTTCTTGCATTGCTCCCAGAGCATCTCTTTTCCTCTGCAGTTGCTCCAGAAGATCCTGCCATTGTTGTGAAATGTCGGCTTGCCTATAAAGACAAGAAAAAAAAGGATCAATTCATCACAAAGATCAGATATTTTAGACAACCTAGGAAAAACTTTGTTGAGGCATAGAGTTTGTGGTTTTAGAGAAGCTTAGTTTTTACTCAGTTCCACCAGCATGACTCACTTCCTCATGATTTGGTTCTTGTCATGGTAATTCTCCTGCTTGATGACAGCTGCCATTGTAGCCAAAGCTATGAAGCGTTGCTTCCTAGGCTGCACATCTGTGACAATGGCTTCCAGTTTCTTTGTAGCAGCCTCCATTTTGTCCACACTCTCTGGCCAGAAGTCCTGCTTCCCAATCACCATCCTCATTTCTTTCAAATAGGACTCACGCAGGGCAGCCTTCTTCCTGAACATCTGGGCCAGTTGTTCCACTTTCTGGAGCCTCAGCATCTCCTGTTGCAATGCTTTCCCCCGACAGTTCTCTGCCTTCTCCAGGATATTCCACTCTTTTTCCACATCTTGCAGCATCTTGCCTTCAGGGGGAATATATAACTGTTGATTGTTGGCTCTCTGTTTGGTTCTGATGTTGAAGAAGAGGGCTTCAATCATGCCCTTCTCTTGGTATTTGGGGGGCTTCTCCACTGTGCGGAAGGTCTTGAACCTGGCCATGAGGAGCTGCATTTCTGGCACAGAGTTAGGGAAGTGTCGGTTATCCAGCTCTATCACCTTCTGTCTAATCCATTTCAAGAGCTCAGAGGTCATCTGCTCATACTGAAACTTCAAACCATCTATTTCCTTTAGAAAGAACAGAATCTGCAACAGAAATATAAAAAGTCCAGTTATATAATAATAAGAAGGATGAATCAGAGTGAAAAACTGTGTGGCATACGTGTAAACTAAGTTTAATCAAGATGCAAATGAGCTGCCATAAGCACAGAGAAAGTGCAATTTAAACATAGCAGGTTGCTGTGACCTTCACATTGTTATATCAGCATGGAGACAGTTATCATATTTAAGGTTGGGAGTATCCTTTCAAATCCTAGAATGACCACACCCCAAAAATTGTTCTTAGCAGGCTTTTGGGCACAAATGGGAAGTTTGCAAAGAACAATTTTTCCAACTATTTAGCTGGCCTAATAAAAGATACCACATTTACCCAAAGGACCTTGTCTGCCTATATCCTTAGACAGAAGCAGCTACAACCAACACCTATGAAACAGTGAAGCTGATAATTTTGAACTAATACTAACTTCACTCACTCATTCCATTTGTGATCTGACCTGGACTTGGACCCTGACTGTCTGAAGCCAAAGGTGACAGTAAACCTAGCGAAACCTAGAATAAGGGTTACAAAACATTTTCTTCCATTTTTAATTATGCTGTTGTTGTTCCTTTCCATTTTATCTTCCTTATCATAATCCTACAGCTCTGTGAGACCTCTACTCCTGAAATACCCCCAAAACCCCATGACTAAGGTTCTGCTGCTTGGAATTTCAGATAACAAAGAACACCACCCTGTATCTCTGCTGCTCTTTATGGTAACACAGAGACCATCAGTTGCAGACACTTCAGTCAGTAAGGGATGTGGAAACTAAGTAAAGGCCTCTAAGAACCACATGATATGACTGATGATTGACCTTCTATCAGAATGGGTACTTGGAAAAGACCAAAAGTCCCATTGCTGGAAAAGGAGTAAAATAGCACCAACCTTTAGTGCACGAAAAGCAGTCTGTGGCATCAGGGATCCCTTCTGTATATTCTGCCATCGCACCCAGTTCTTGCTGAAGGATCCTAATAAGTGCATGGCTACTGAAATGGGTGGGGGTAGGGAGATTTACCTCCCTGGATTGGTTTTCTCTTCAGTCTGGTCACCCAATTAGCCTCTGCTCTCAGACTGCCTTGACACATTGAGACTTCCCTCCTTAATCCTATTAGTGAATTCAGAGCTGCCTATTTGAGGGGACTAAGGGCACAAAGAGATTATCAGATCTCTCATTTTATTGCTTTCTGTAATAGGGAGGAAGGAAAAGACAGGAAGGCCTCTATAGGGGAAAATGGAAAGAGGAGCAGGTAACAAAAGCAGCAGCAGAGAAAGAAAATTGGGTGGAAAGTAACATACAACTGCAAGAAGAAAAAAAAATTGCAAAAAACCCTCCAGTAAGTTCAGAAAATGAAAAGAGAAAAACCCAGAGAAAAAGAAAAAGAAGTTAAGTGGAACAGAAGGTAGAGAAATATTCACCCCTTAAGCTTTTTTCATTAATGTGAAAATGTGTCTTGTCTTAAGCTAAGAGTTCCTATACAGTATACACAGCGCTTTAGAAGTGCCTAGCTTAAATCTGCTAGGCCTGAATGCAATCTGCTGTTCTATAACAGAGTCCCATTTCCAAATGATACTCCATTTTAAAAATAAGGAACAAGAAGACGCCCTGTAACTGTGTTCTCTGCAGCTTTTAACTTGAGGAGTGCATAATTCAAGGCTCATAGAGAGGAAATAACCACGTTTTATGACAACCAGAAATATACCTTCAAGCTGAACCTCAGAGCCTTTGATGGGTCCACCCTACACCTTTTACCCAGTCTCTTCATTTAGGCCCAGTTATTGATTAATCAATCTCCAAGTCCTCCTCTCATACCTTTTCAGAGTGCAGTGCTGGTATTGATATCCAGCTCAGGATCTCCTTTTGCTTATCCCAAATTACTTAACCATGCAATCCCTCATCTTCAGAAGCTTTCTACCTTGTCACAACAAGTGAAACCCTGATTTAAATGTTTGTGCTTCCCATGAGGCAGAAACATTGGTACCACAACACAGTCATCTTTTAAAAATCAGATTTTCCTAAATTCACATGCACAAATGGTAAATATTTTTGTTTACCTTATATTTTTAAAAAGAATGATTTTGTTCCTATGCAAAATACATTATCCCAAAGAAAAGCCACCACAACATTATGGTTAGTTGGTAAAAATAAATGAATAA
>NW_017728947.1:53858061-53870427 GCF_001723895.1 Crocodylus porosus | reverse complement strand
TTTACATAAGGAATTTTACATATTTTTATATTGTATTTTAATGAGGAATGGACTTTCTTTAAAAATTATTTCAAAACTGTATTTGGATTTCATGTGGGGTTTCTGGGTTTTTCCCCAGATCTCTTTCACTTTTCTCCCCCTTTTTCTTGTTTTCATTTTACCATGGGACAAAGGGGGAAGAGTGCAGGAGAAGGAAACCACTCAAAAAACTAAACTGAAAATAGGAACTTTTATTTTGGTTATTTACTGTCAAAATGAACATTTATTAAAAATTAAAACTCAGAGTAAACATTATGGAAATATTTTGTTTAGGAAACAAGGGAATTTCCCATAAAATGTTTTAAAGAAGAAATGCTTGACCAGCTCTTTTTTGTACCATTGAATTACTGCAGAAATTAAGTGAGCTCTTCACATGGTTTGGTGCTCACAAGACACCTCACTTAAAATACAAATTGTAAATAACTAAAGGAACTAACTTCCATATAGACAGATAGAAACCTTTTAGAAAAGGCCAGGTACCATCGTGGACAAAAATGATGGCTAGAGACAGATGTAAGTACCTGTGAAAGGCCCTGAAGGATCAGGCCTCTGATCTGCACACTCAAGTATATTGAGTTAAAATTGTTGTGTGGTTTAGCATGCATTAAAGATGTTTTTTCAGTTCTGTTAAATTTGTGCATATGAGGAAAGAGCTCAGTAGAGATAGAGATAAGTGGCAACTCTAAAGATGGCAAAGCACTGACTTTAGTGAGCCTCTTTTGGGCAGTCTGGTCCTGTTTCTTCTTGGAAAAGTAGTGGTAGTAGAGTGACACGTAAGTCATGATGGATTTCTCATCTGGATTGGGCACTACCACATCCTCAGCATCCAGAAGTTTAGTGATTCCCAGTTCTTTTTGTGCCACATAGAAGGCATTATTCAGATTCTTGATGGGCTGATCACGCCTCAGTGAGCTGTAGTAGATGAGATCAGGCCTGGATAAGGAGAGAATCAAAGGAAAGAAATAAGTGAGAACTGTTAGATTTAGAAATGACAAATAATGTCAAGAAGACACCTTACACTGCCATATGTACATGCTGTATGTAAGCTGGTATTATGCAACATACTGGGCACATCTACATGAGACATTTACTGCAGTTGTCTAATTAGCTCCGTGGTAAACGTCTTAGCATCTATACGTGCAGGGCAATTAGGCTGGAGTAAACTAATTACCTTCACAGCAGGGTAGTACTTGTAAATACAAGTACTACCCTGCTGTGGCTTTTTTTTACTCTGCAGTAGTGCATGTGTACATGCTGACATGACTGGCTGGGGCACAAAGGTGTTTCAGTGTGGGAGCTGCCTGTTTGTTAGCCCCACACTGGAGCACCCTCGTGCCTCAGCCAGCTCCTACGGAGCATGTTGAACCAGGAGGGTGGGGGAGGAACAGGGAGGGGAGCAGCCCTTGGCTGGAAGGCTGACCCACAGTACCCCTTGCCAGGTGGGGCTGGTCTGACCCAGCTCAGAGTGCTGCAGTTCTAGGTACATGTTCAAATGGCACAGGAGCAATACACTATGGAGCAATAAGCTCTGGAGTTTGTTGCTTCACATTAATTGCACTTGTAGATATGCCCACTGACTAGTACAGCTGTATGTACCATTATCCTCTTCTGCTACAGGCTGTACAGTAGCAAACGTTAACAGAGATTTTTGGGGTGCTCTAGAGGTAGTGTGTTGTGCAGCTGGTGCAGAAGAATCCATGTCCCATGCCTGCTTTCTCCATTAAATTCCAATTGGCCCTGGTGTATATTATAGTGACTACTGTAAAGTCCTACATAGTGTAGCTTGTTCATAAGAGTTCTAGTTTACTATAGGGCAAGCAGTGAACCAGCAGACCTAAGTATCTGTACTGAAGGAGGCTGAGCATAAGCATGCCTATGTATATATCTTAGATCAAAAGACAACATACAGTCTATAAAAGTAGAGATCTGAGGAGAATGCAGGAGGAAAAATCCAGCTAAGGGAAAGGAATTGTTCCCATTACTGAAAATTATCAACATAATATAAATGACACTTCCTTGCATGGTGCAAGGCCAAGAATCTCTCTGGGACTGTTTTACTTGCTGACCAGTGAAGATCCAAATTTCAGCTAATCTCATCTACTTCAGGTTTTCCCCGAGAGATGGTGTAAAAGATGCGAGTGCTGGATATTTTAGATTACTTCTTTCTCCTTTTTTTGTATCAGAGTGAGGCAGGACAATTCAGCTATTTTTTAATAGCTGTCATTAGATCTGTTTGCATGGATGTCCTCAGGCCAATCATAATACATACACTGCAGCATGTAATGTGAAATTTGAAAACTGCTAAACTGTTACTTGTGAAGATCAGATTAGACTGTAGTAGCCATGGAATTGTTATACAGGTTGCAACTGAGCAGATTTCTGACCCTGAAGAAGGAGCTTTATCAGACTAAAGAAGAATGCAACCGTTTATGCTATTGTGTCTCTCTGCACTAAGAACCTTAAAATAAGCACTTCCCTGCTCCTCATTTCCTCATTGGTTGGTGAACCAATGCAGGAAATTCTGAAATGGAAACCTTGAGAAATTTATGGGCTTCCAAGCCTTCTTGCTAGTATTGGCTTCTGATAGGAGAAGCATTATCTCAAATATTGGTTCCTCCTCCTCTCCCACAGGTCAGAGAGGGGAAAAGTGAAAGCCTATTGCTTTCAGCTCCAAGTATGTCCCACTTAAGTGCAAGGTTTAAATTTTAGACATGATCATATCAAAATCTATTTTCAACAACATTTTAGAAAATGCAGCTGAAGACAAGAAAGTTAAGATAAAAAAGAAAGCAAATTAAATCTATATTACTCAAGTATTTTTCTTCAAGCAAAAGTTTTGAATGGAAGAAACAAAATTATAAGAGAGAATTATTTTTCCCTAGCAATAATCAGCCAGAACCATAACCAGAGACAGCTCTCCAGCAAAAACCCAACATTTGAAAACTCTCAGAGGAAGCTTTGTTCCTGCTGTGGACACAAAATAGCTGTGATAATAATGTGTTCCTACATCTGAGTAATGATCAGACATGCACTACAATGGAACAAAATTCATTTGTCAACAGACCTATTAGATCATTGTTTGATAGTGACAGATTTATTGCATTCCAAAAGATTTCATTGTTTGCAAGATTTTTAAAAAGGAACAAGTTTAAATGAAGGCTTCCCCATCCGAAATTCATTTTTGCTTTTAGATGTACACCTTGCTGGAGTCGTTTGCCCCCAGTACTCTTTTCTGCCATGGCAGGGGGGTCGAACTCAGTGATCTGCTTAGGTCCCTTCCAACCCTAGAAACTATGAAAGGAACACTCAAACATCAAAAAATTTTCTTCGTTCTGTATTCCTATTTAACAAATGGGAGTTTTGAGTGGGTAGCTTCCCAGGATAAGACACAAGTCATTTTCTTAGCTATCACAAAGAACAGAGGTGCACTGGAGTAAGAAAACTTGCCAGAGCAAGAAAACAGCAGCTACTCTTGAAGCCTCCTTTCATCATCTGCTTACCTGTGAACATGAATGAGGGCATTGAAAGCCAGGCCATCTCTCCAACTCTTGGAGAAGTCCTGCACATTCACATTGGAGTAACTGGCAGTCTTACGTTGACACCAAATCAGCAAGGCTTCATTGGCAGACAGTTTATCAGCCTTTTCTCCAAACTCGTCCTGTGAAGTCAGCAAGGAAGGAAAATTCAGGATGGGCTACGAATTTCTCCCAGCAGTCTCTCCACAGTTAAGGTTGCAAGTGACTTTCTATTATCTACTTGAGTTTTGTCTTCCAGTTGCCTGTAATGGACCTCCTTTATATACTTACAAGAAAATTAAAATGCTGGAAACCTTAGATGGTAAGTTGGGTATTATTTTCAAAAATAAAAAAATCATCACAGTCTATTAAAAGACTTTAAGCATAGGAAAATGTTTTCAATACTGAATTTTCTTTTGGTTTTCAAGGAGGAAAAGGGTGAAGGAGAAAAAGGAAAGGAAAAGGGGAAAAACAAACAAAAAACTAAAACAGAAATATTTTGTTGTGATCCTATTTGCTCTGAACCAAAAATCTATAGGAGGCAAATTCTTGTTAAGCTCAAGTACATGGAGCCTGTGTTTTTAGAGTTAAAAGTATCCAGCCTAGCACATGACTGACAGTGACTATTTTGTCTATCAGCATGCAGTCAATAATGTCATTAGTGAAACTATCTTCTGTCAGTAGAGGTCAGTGGTAAATGCATGTATTAGTTGAATCGCTAGTCCTCGTGAAATATTCTGCTTGTATTGCCTGAGACAATATCATTGCTCCTGCATCTGATAGAGCCAACTCCTGAATTTTTAGAGGTAATGAACAGTGATCCATCATCACATGGCTTCACAGTTGGCTGTTGATAGTATTTATATGTCAGTGGTCTTGGATACATTCAACAATTTTGCACATTTAAAAAGAAATAAAGGAACTGGAAATAAAATACAGGTGCTTAACTGTGACTAGCTAACCATTAGAACTGGTAAAGGAAGGCTGTGGTAAAATCTCCATCATCTTCAGTCTTTAAATCCCAATGAGTTTTTTTTTAAAGAAATGCTCTAATTCAGCTATAAATTATTAGACTACATGCAGTACCACTAGGTGAGGTTTTATGGCTTGGGGGATCTAAATGATCTTTAAAGTCCCCTTTGGCCTTAAACTCTATGAAATTTATTAAATGTGTATAGGCAGAGAAAAGAACAGAGATGTTATTTTACCTCATCGAGTTTGATGGAAGCGATTTGAAACCGGAGGATAATGATCCATATTAGTCCCAGGATTAGGATTCGGTCCCCATCTACAATATTTTCAGGCCCAATAAATTTTACTTGCACCTGCTAATAGACAAGAGACAAGAAACTCCCATCAGCCTGAAACCATTTCTTTGCAGCTCCCTGAGAGAGACTCTTCTAAAACAAAATATGTGGAGAGACTTTTTTCCTTGACTGTTATTCAAATATTAAGAATTGTAGCATATAAATTCTATCCCTCTAACAAGTGTGAGTCCTCTTCTAGCTTTCACTGTCTTCTATGCATCAGAAATCAGAACTACATTGTCAGAGCATCTAGGCACATATCTACATGGGGCCTGGGATTACTGATTACTAGGATTCTGTTGTATCCCTTGCTACTTTACATTTAGTTTGTAAAGAACAAAATACACAACAAAAACAATTTGCGTGGTGCTCCTTTAACTGAGAACAGGGCAGAATATTTGTATGAGAAAGTGCCAGGATAGAGTGTTTCTAGCAGCTAGATAAATGAAGAACTAAACTGGTGAAAGTACAGTAACTGTCACAGAACTATTCTTCTGCCCTTTGAGGAGTGGACATTCAATGTGAAACAGTTAATAGGAAACCAAATAAAGACTGCAAGTCATGGAAGTGAAAACGAGATGAAGTTGATGAAAAAATCATAATGGACTGGTAGGGAGTAAAAAGACTGAAAAATACCTCCACCCATAAAATACAATCAAGGACATGGGTATATCTGCAGGGAGGGAGCGTGAATAGTTTGAATTGTTGCCCAAAACTTTTAGATCAAGTATAAAATGATTTCATTTTTCCAAAGGCAAAATACCTTTTTTAAAGGTAATAGTTAATGCTGGTGAGTTCAAGGAAAAAGGAAGTCACATTGTTATTGCTTCAGTGGGCGTGTCTACACATGAACAAATAAATTCCGGGGCTTATTGCTCCAGAGTTTTTTTGCTCCTGGTGCATTATTTGAATGTATGCCTGGGAGAAAAAACTCCAGAGCATATTGCTCTAGAGTTTACTCATGCACAGCACATGGAGTCCGGCTGGAGCAGTCTGGGCTTGCAAGGGACCCAGGTGGTCAGCCTACCAGGCCATGTTCTGACTGGGCTCCACATGTTGCACAGGGGCTGGCGGAGGCATGAGAGTGCTTCAGTGCGGGGCTAGCTGGCAGGCAGCCCCCGTGCTGAAGAACCCTGTGCCCCAGTCAGCCCCTCCACAGCACGTGGAGCCCCATCAGACCAGCCAGAGTGTGGAGCATGGTTGGACCTAAACTGGAGGGAAAGGAGGAAATGGAGTCAGACACAAAGGGGGTGGGGAGAGGGTTTGGACCCAAAGCTAGGGGGAGGGAGGGCGTGGGGTCAGAGGCGGGACTCCATCCCCACAGGCTTCCCTTTCCCCATCATTCTTGATTCGCAATTTGCTGGTTATATGAATAAAAATAAAATAGAAGTGTAAAGAATAAAGCACCCTTCTCCCTAGTCTTCCAATATCTTTCTGACTCCTTTCCTCAACTCTTTCCCTCTTTCTTATCAACCCTTTATACCCTTATTTCTTTCTCTCTTCCACATCAAACTTTCTTGTTACTTCTCATGTCCCTTTTCCTTTTCCTTGTCTTGCTCCACCACTCAACTAATATTATAATTCAACAGTACTCATCTTGTTGGCCCAGCAGGGCAAATGAGTGGGCTTGGGCCAGTCTGTGGGTTGCATGATCCTGTGTCCTAAAATTGTGCCTGTATCCAGACTGTGCTGCCTCACTTAGCCCAATGTACCAGGATCAGGGCCCTGGAACCATGTGTCACCTATGCCCAGCTTCATGTGCTGGGATTGGGGCTCCAGGACCCCGCGTTGTCTCTGGCCAGCCCTGTGCACCAGGAATTGGGGCTCCAGGATCCTGTGCTGCCTCTGCCTGGCCCAACATGCAGGGGGCTTCTGGGTTTCCCACATGGATAGAACGCCCTACTGCCCCGCAAACTTATTTAGTACATGGGGGCATAACCTGTGAGGCACCTTATGAACTCATGCGGAGCCCCATGGACCACAGGACAAAGTGTGGGTGGCCAGATCTGGTCCACAGACTGGGGCTTGAGCACAACTAGTCACAGTTTAAAAAAAACCAAAACATTTCCATCAGAAAATGTGACTTTGTGGATACTGAAATTCTCTGCAGGGAAAGTGTTGATTTCAAATAAATATTTCAGCTCTCTGAAAGCTTAATTTTGAACCCACATGCTACAGAGGAGCTGGCTGAGGCAATAATATTAGTAATCAAAAGTTGCACCTGCCCTGCACGCCTTGTCCGGCAGCGCCCCCTGGCAGCCACGGGGACCGGCATGGGCAGAGCTGGAGGAGGGGCCGGGCTGGACAGCTGGGAGCAGCCATGTACTTCTGTGCCTTCTTTGGCACTACGGGAGTCACTTCGAGCTGGGTAAGTGGGGTGTGCTGCCTGGAGGGACCCTGCTTCCCATAGGGGCTCAGGGCCCACAGGGTGCCCTGCTGTCTATAAGGTGCCCCTGCCCCCTATAGACACCCTGCTGCCTCTTGGGTGCCCCAGCTTCCCCTGCAGGGGCTCTCACTGCCTAGAGGGTGTCCATGCTCCCTTATAGGGGGCCCCTGTGCCCCCATGAGAGCCACACTGTCTATGCCTCTGCCCCTATAGGATCCATTACATGAGGATTCTGGTCTATTAGGCTTAGCATAATCCAGATCCAGGCTTAGTGAAAGGGGGAGGTGGGACCAAAGCGGCGCACTCATGGACCAAAGTGGCACGCTCATGGACTGAAGCAGCATGTTCACAGATCGCTACACCGTAGAGGGAACATTGGCATCAATACAGACTGAGGACCAAATGGCTAAAGAGCGGCTCTGCAGAAAAGGACCTGGAGGTCATAGTGGACAAGAAGCTGAATATGAGGCAACAGTGTGCCCTTGTTGCCAAGAAGGCTAACATCATACTAGGATGCATTAGTAGGAGCATTGCCAGTTGATTGAGGGAAGTGGTTATTACCCTGTATTCAGCACTGCTGAGTCTGCATCTGGAGTATTGTGTCCAGTTTTGGGCTCTCCACTACAGAAAGGGTATCAACAAATTGGAGTGAGTTCAGCAGAGGACAGCAAAAGTGGCCAGGGGGCTGGGGTACATGACTTGAGGGGAGCCTGAGGGAACTGGCTTATTTAGTCTGGGGAAGAGAAGGTTGTGGAGGGATTTAACTTCAGCATTCAACTAACTGAAGGGTGGTTGCAAAGAGGATGGAGCTAGACTGTTCTCAGTGGTGGCAGATGATAGAACAAGGAGCAACGGTCTCACGTTGCAGCAAGAGAAGTTTAGGTTAGATGTTAGGAAAAACTCTCTCACTACGAAGGCAGTGAAGCGTTGCAACAGGCCACCCAGAGAGATGATAGAATCTCCATCCTTGGAAGTTTTTAAGATCTGGCTATACAAAGCCCTGGCTGGGATGTTATAGTTTGAGATGGTCCTGCTTTGAGTAGGGGATTTGACTAAGTGACCTCTTGAGGTCCCTTCCAACCCTAATTTTCTATGATTCTATGGTACTATGAATCCTTTCCATTAAGTTTTGACTTAAAATATTGTTTGGGTTCATTGAGACCAAAAGTTAGTTTCTGTTTCTGATTTGTGGACTATCAGGTTTCCCCTTGCCACCTATGTGCTTCTTTTCCTCTTTCCCTTTCATTCTGCCACAAAAAAGGGGGAAAGGTTTTAAAGTGCTTGAAAAAGGGGAAAAAAACATTTTATCCAAGCTTTACTATTATTGAACTCTTAGATTATAAAAGTAAAAGAAACTTAAACATAAGCTGTTAAAGAAACTTAATCCAAAATGACAAAGCAACCATCATGAGTAATCAACCTCATTCCATTTTTCAGGTGACACAAGTACAAAAAAACTCCCACGTTTAAAGAACAACTCATGTTATAGGAGGGAGAACGTCATGAATCTGGTTTTGTAGTTAGCCTGTAATCTATTCAGATACTACCTGCTATATCTATATCAACTCACCTTAGATCTGAGGTATGTAATAGCTTTGCTATTGTTCTCCAGAAAATGTACCCTCATCCTTCCCTGGGTAGGTCTGGGCAATGATTCTCTAGAAAGTAGCTCCAAGAGTTTCAGGAGGTAAATGCCATCTTTCAACTCTATATAGATGTCTTTTACTTCAATAGCCACCTGCAAAGACAGACCCCCCAAATACTGACACTGGTTATTATGGCTATTTCACTTGCCCAGTACTGTTGCTTTTGATTTTTAACACTGAACAAAGAATACCTTGATGCACTGTGGAATCAAACATTTCTGGGGTACATGTGGATTAAAACTTGGTGACATTTTTTGATGAATAATGAATTCACATAAAAAAATGAAGTTTGAAATACCTCAAAACCCAAAAACCACATTCCATTTCCTTTCAAATGGAATATTTTGTATCAACCAAAATGAATATTTCAGTTTTCCATTTTGAATTTCAGTTTGATCCAAACCACTTATTTTCCAATTTTTCTGTGCAACTCAAAAAACCAAAAAGACAAACGTACAAAAATATAGTTATTTACACAGCTCCATCCCAAGTATGAATGATACTCCTTAAGGTTAACACAGAAGACGGCTTTCTTGCTGATACAAGACAGGCAAAGGAAATCAAGGTTTAGTTTACACAACCACTGTAACTGTTGATCCCTTTTACCCAACTCCTGTGGTTAGGGCTGTCACCCAGGATGCAGGAAGCCCAGTTTTAGCTCCTTTCTTCTTGCCTGAGGTGACTTGAACCTACAGCTCCTAGTTGAGTGCCTTTTATCATCAAGCTGTAGTACCCTCTTTGGTAAGGAGTGGATGCTGGCCTGTTGTGCCCTTTTCACTTTATATAGATGCTTAAACATTCAGTGGAATAGGGACAGGAACCCAGGTATCCTCCCAGAATGGTATTCCAACTATCTGGCTAAAGAGTCCTTTCTTTCTCTCTGTCTCAATGTCTATGCAAGTAGGAGACAGCTCTGACAGGAATCATTGAGAGACACCTATTTCTGAACACCTATAGCCTGGTGATTAGGGTACATCCTGAGAGGAGGAAGACATTGCTAGATGCAGACCAGACATATGAACTCATAAGATTATAAGAATTGTTATGACTGTATTTGATAATCAAATCTATCTGTATTTAATGGCTTGTTTCTGCAAAGTTAACTTCTATTCCTATCTAACCCTGCATAATTTTGAAAGGGTAACAAGCATTTTTATGACAACAGGTTAATATTGTAAACATAGGATTATTGCCACTGTTGAATCAAGGAAGGGCCAGGTTGTGAAGGAAAAATCTTCATTAAAAGGGGAGGGACAGCACTAAAAGAAACACTGGAAAACATAAAAAATCTGTAAACAGGATATTGAAAGATATAGCAACCTTTTACATCATATATTCTGGCTGAGATCTAATTTAGGGGTACAAAGAAATACTGGTTCCAACCTTAATACACAGCCACAGCCAGAGTTGCACATTATAACTTGCTTATCACTATCATGTACCAACATTAAAATCCACCTCGGGTTTCACCATCAGGTGCTGAGGGTGTCAAACTCATCCAGCCCTCATTGCAGGGCCAGTCCATGGGCCAGATGAATGGCATGGGGCAGGTCCACGGGCCAAATTGGGCCTGCAGACTGGCTCTGCTTTCCAGATCCAGTGCGTGGGGCCACCCTGGCATGGACATACGTAGCACAGGTCCTGGACTAACCCCATGTGGGCACCATATGCAGTGTGTCCTGGGCTGCCAGAGCAGGGGCCATGTGCAGGGTGCATCACAGACCAGCCCTGCATGGGTGCCATGTGCAGAGCATATCCTGGAGGGGCTCCATGTGCCATGTGCAATGCATGGCCTCCCCAGCCCCATGCATTGTGTACAGCACACGTGGCCAATTCAGAGCACACCATGTGGCATGTGGACCCACTCCAAGATTGACAGGCAGCACTGTGGTCCAGTTGATAAGGCTCCATGGACCAGATGAGACTCATAGGCTGTATCTTTGACACCCGGATAAAAGCAGTGAGTTATTCTAACACTTAAGCAGTATAGCATGACATGGCAGGTAGTGTGATCTAATGCCGGCTTGCTTTAGGAGTTTCTTTTGGCCTCATGCCTTTAACCATTCAGGTGTGCCATTCATAGGCAATACCATGCCTGCAAGAGGAATGTGATGTAATTCTGAAATACTTATTTCTTACGAATGTATTTTTAGGATGAAGAAATAGCTTTTCTGAGTTAGGAGTAGTAAAGTTATACATGACAAAAGTAGGACCAAATAGCATACAGATTTAAAGATCAATTCCTGCCCTGTGATCTGTAAATTAAGCAGACCTTCTTGCAGCAAAACAAGAACTAAAATTCTAGGAGCAGCTTAGGACAATTTAAGTGTGCATGTTGTGAGGGTCAGGTGGCTGAAAGCTTTTTTTCACCTCCAAGCATTCAAAAAAATTTTTAAAATTTAGTTTTCCATATTTTCTCTCTCAAGTTTTTCTTTAGCTGTTTAACTATTGTGTCATCTTAAATACATCTAAAATACTAGCTATTGCATCTGACTGTTGACAAAAGGTAAAAACTTCTTGTGCTTTGTGCCAGTTTTAATCAGGAAGACAAAATTATTTTTTCCAATATTTTCTAATGAGCCTGTGGCTTGTACCATCACGTTGTAATAAACGCATTAAATATATATTTTTTTCCATCATTTCATACAGACTCAAATAAAGCTACCAAGCATGGGTTGTTAGTTAAGCTGACTCCATCATAGTTCAAGAAGCAGAAGCTGGGTCATTTTGCAGAATCCTGTTTTTGTCCTACTTCTCCCACTCCTGTCCATTCAGGGTGTTAGTAATGTACTTAGGCATGCAGCATCCTAACTAGGCAGAATTTCTTCAGTTAGTGGAACTGAAAACTGAAAGTACAGTCCTGAGAAACAACTGATAGGCTCTGAGTTCCATGAACTGTTTTTTACCTTACATAGCTTGAAAATCTCTATATACTTTCATGATGCCAAAAAGAAATTGTTGGGGTCTTTATAACTGAAGTGTTAATCTTTGGACTCTGCGGTGTCTAACATTACTGAAATTATCTTCTGGACAGTGAGAGGGTTGACTCATGCTTGTTCAGATGGCAAAGCCAGGTTGTATTTACGTTTTTCTCATGCACTAAGAAATAATTAATCAAACACTTACTTTATCTAAAGTTTTTGAAGTATGAATCACTAAGTTACAACCAAACTATTAAGCAGAAAAAAAGCAATGTTCTGCTTCACATTTTGAGAATGCAGAATACCTTGGGGAAGAAAAACCAAACAACAGTACCTCAGGTGCCAAATAGGCCTGTGAGAAGTGGTTAGTCTTTGCTTCAGATTTGGCCGATTCGGGGGACAGCGATTTGATTCAGTAATTGGAATCACAGTACCAGATCAATTTGGCCGAATCTGTTTCAGCTTTGGCCGAATGGGCTGAATCGGCCCTATCCCCCACCCGCTCTCCCAGGTCCTGACTCTTTGAAAAAAAAAAGTCCCCATTCACGAGCT
>NW_017728947.1:53829243-53857841 GCF_001723895.1 Crocodylus porosus | reverse complement strand
AGCAGGCAGGGGATGGGGCCTGGCAGGGGTCCTGCCATGGTCCCCTCCCCTTCCTTCTGCTCCCCCTCCCACTGCTTCCCCCCTCCCATGGCTGCTCTGTCCAGCCCCAGCTCCCAGTTCTTTTAAAAAAAAAAAAAAGTAAATAAAAGCCCCATGCTCACCAGCTGCTGCAGTGGCCATCAGGGCTTCTGAAGGCTCATGGCAGAGCCCCCACACAGCACAGGGCAGTGGGGATTGCCCCCCAGCCTCGCAGCAGTGGGGGCTTTTTTTTTTTTTTTTTAAAGAGCTGGGAAGCTGGGGCTGGAGGCTTGTGACAGAGGCCCCTATGCAGTGGGGATCACCCCCCCCCGCCCCTGGCCTGGCAGCAGCCGGTGAATGCCGGGTTATTTTTGTTTAAAGAGCCAGGAGGCTGGAGATGGGAGAGCAGGTGGGGGATGGGGCCTGTTTGATTTGGAGATTCAGCCAATTCGGTGGTGGCCGAATCTCCAAATCAGATTTGGTCAAATTGATTTGTGACAGTGATTCACTGAATTGAATCACTGCCCCCCAAATCAGCCGAATCTGAAGTGAATACTAACTGCTTTGCACAGGCCTATCAAGTATGGTTTCCTAATGGTCTGTCCAAGCCCTGGTAGTCTATAATATATTCATAAGGATGGGATTCAGTACACACTTAGAAAATTTTCAGATGACCTGAGGCTAAGTTGAATTATGGACACTTTGATACACAAACTAAAGACCTGGAGCTTCTAGTGAACCACAAGTTACATATAAGTCAATAGCATGCAGTTGTTGTGGGGGAAAAAGACAAAAGCATACTGGGGTATATTAGCAGTTATATTAATGGACTCTGTACTGGTAAGTAGGGGGGGAGGAGGTGGAGGGGACCATGGGGGGACCCCTGCCAGGCCCCCTCCCTCCCTCTACTTACCAGCATGGAGTCTGGGTCCAGCTCCCTGCGGCGGTAAGTGGGGACTGCCCAAACTTCTGAAGCTCTCTGAATCTTTTCCGAATTGATTTGGAGAGCTTCAAATCTTTTCAGACCCTTTTATTGGTGATTTGATTTAGATTCAGAGATTTGGCTACCAAATCGGGCTGAATCTCTTCCGAATTGAATCAACACCCAAAGCTTTGCACAGCCCTAGTACTTTATCCCTCCTTCCAGTAAAAATTAAGCCATTGAGGATCATCACTCTTTAAGCAAAATTATCCAAGCAGTTAGGTGTCCATTTTACAATACTTTCATCAAGATTGTATTTACTCAGCCCACTAAGGAGACTGTCATGGGAACAGTGCCAAAAGTCTTGTTAAAGTCAAGATATAGCATATCTGCTGATCTCCCATCCACAAAGCTTGTCACCTTGTTATAAAAGGAAGTCAGATTAGTCGGCAATGACTTGTCCTTGACAAATCCATGTTGGCTGTTCCTGATGGACTTATCACAAACTGATAGAGCTAGAGGTGCACCAATATATTGGTCCATATTATATCAGGATTAATAAAAGGAAAATTGACATTATTGGCAATCAGCTTGTTTTGGCCAATGTGGCTGATAATGTGACTGATACATGCCATGTGCATGAGCACAGCCGCAACAAGCACATGGCCAGGAATACAGCCTGGCAGCTTGAAGAGCAGCTTCTGGCCAGTAAGTCTGTGGGGAATGGGGGAGAAGCATGGGGGGGGAAGGAACATAGGGTGGAAGATTGAGGCCCTCACAGTGAGGGAAGGACTAGGACTAGGGCAGGGGCAAGTAATGTCCAGCCTGAGCAGGGTGGGGTGCAGAAAGCAGCTGTGGGAGGCTTGTCCGAGGGGTATGGGGAGGGGGGAAGTTCCCTGTTGCTTCCCAGGGGAGGTATGGGGGACATGCGCTTCCCAGACTTGTGTGTGGGGTGTGGGGAGGCTGCTCACTGTGGGCTTGAGGCCAGGGGCGCGCCAGCCTCTTTTTGGCGGGGGGCTGTGCTGGGGTTGCACTTGGGCTGGGGGCTGACAGTGCTTAGAGAGAGACCAAGGGGGGGCTATGGCGAATTTTGGCATGGCTGCAGCCTACCCCATAGCCTCCCCTCCCAGCACCACCACTGCCCACCCCAAGCACCCACAACAACATACTTTGAAAATTGGTCACCTCAAAGTGGGGAGCGAATCACTGTTATTGTCTTCTGTTACTCCACTGCAGAGTATGCATGTCCAGTATGGAATGATCAGTTTATGCCAAAAAACTAGACCCAGTTCTAAATGACAGCTGTCATGAAATAACAGGATGTCTAAGGATGCATCTACATGTCGCTATATGGCGTGCTATGGTGATGTAGCAGTCACATGTGTCTATGTGCGTTGTTGTAGCGGCACACTCCCCAGGTATAGCACACTGTTATGGTGACATAGCAGTGAAATTTACCTATGCACCATGCGCATGGTGCAGTATCCACCCATCCTGTGCTGTGCTTTAGTGCTTCCAAAGGAAGCACTAAAGCATGGCACCATAGCAACGTCACCATACAACAACGTGTAGACATGCCCTAAAGCTAGCACTAAAGGATAGCCTGTACTTACTGGCTGCCATTGCATCATCTGATATCAGACGAAAGGTAGCAAGCCAAAAATAAAGATCAAGGCAGATGAAAGACCCCAGGCATCCACTCTGTGGTTGGATAGAGGTAACTAAATAGCTTGAAGTGCAAAAGAGTTTGTGACCAGTGTTGCACTGTTAGACATGATGGCTGACAGGGCACAACTGAGGTTATGAAAGAAAAGATTACATGCAATCAGATTCTCTGAAATGTACTTGAAGCCCCAGGAGAACTTTCCCAGAGGGGCTGATCTAGACTGGCCAACATGGAAATGGGGCTACTCGAATGAGTATATGTGAGTGTGATGAAGTGCAGACTATGGAGCACCTGTTTGTTTGCCAACTCCTAGATGAGACCTGTATGAATGGGGACCTCACTGCAGCAACAGAATGAGCCATTGCTTGTGCACCATTCTGGAAAAAACATCTAGTTTATGACAAGGACATGAGAAAAAGAGCTGTAAGGGACCTTACAAGGTCTTTTATTCCAGCTCCCTGCTCAAAGCTAGAATTAAATTAGCCTTAATTTGACTTAATTTACCTCAAGACGTGAACACAGTTATGAGGTTTCTTGAATGTCCTTGCACAGACTGCTGTGCAAGCCATTGTAAACCACCATTAATGAGAATAGATTGTCATGGGGAATGTGATTCTTCACTGGAGCACCTCAGCTCAGTAGTAACTGGATAGGCTGTCCCTCTGAGAAGGTAATCAAATTAGAGAGAATAAAACATAAAGACTGAGGATTAATCTTGATTTGGGGCAGAATCAGGGATTCATAACTTGAAGAAAATCAGTGTAGTCAGAAATGGTTGGCTGTAGCTCTGTCTTTGGCAACAGTAAGTATCTGTTGCTTATATTATACAATTAATGTCAGTAAATATAAAATGGTTAAACAGAAGATGAAGTAGATGAAATGGAGAAGGAGAAACGGAGAATTTCAAAGGAGGAGAAGCTACTTACTTTGCCGTTGTAGTAGACAGTGTTCATCCACTTGGTGAAGGTTTTCTTCTGCATGGACATACGCTGCTCTTGCAGCTCCTTGATGTGGTCTTCTGCATCCATGGTGATCTGAGACAAAAGGAAACCCAATTGTTGTTCATGTGTACAGATGGTACTTGCTAGAGATCTGCTTTATTTTGTATCTAGATGTAAGAGGCTACATATAGAAGCAGCAATAATTTGATTTGACTGCTTGAACGGATGAACAAATAAATCTCTTTAAAGTCTGTACATTGTGGGGTTTACCACTCATGAATGTATGTCTGTTAATTCATTCAGATTATTTGGTCTATCTGCATCTATACCTCAGTAAGTGAAGTTAAACTATAATGACTTGCCCCTGAGTGAAACAAATGGTTAACTATTGTGGTTTACCTTCTACTTATTCCAGAAAAGAGTAAATAGGCAGTATTGTACATTAATTTGAAAAACAGAACCCAACTCCCCCCCCCTTCTCGAATCAGACTTGTTTTCACTGTTTATACCCTAAGCCGGGGAAGTTCAGCCATTAGGAACAGATCTCAAAACTTTCATTCAGTCGCTCTTCCTCTTGCTTTCATGTTTTAACTTCGATCTCTTCTTTATTGAATGCAGCTTTTCTTTCAGTGTGAAAATTACACGGACACATACAAAACTCAGAATTTACACCAATCTGCCTGATTACTCACTGAGTAATCTTAGACCTGACAGACCAGTATTCCTTACTTCTACTCTCTTTCTAGACAGTCCTCTGACTTTCAGATACACCAGGGTCCAAAAGCCAGAAGTAACACTACAGAAAATCCTGAAAACAGATGACTGAGAACTGGATCTCAGCTTCAGTTTCTCCAAGCTATGGGATCTTCAGACCCAGGCCCTGATGCATTGCTTAAAACCAATGACAGTATTCTGGTTCACTTCATTTACTTGTTCTCAGGATGATCTAAGGTGTTTCTGCTTTCAGACCCTGACAGATCTGACAGAATAGAATGGCTGTCTATGGAAGGAATAAAAGATACGCAGCTCTCTCCTTCCACCATTGACATATCTTGTAGCAAGAAAGGCAGGACAGGGCACTGGTTTGCAAGTGTCCATCCCATTACAATTCAGACTTTTAATTCACACAAGGGTCCGTGGCATAAAATTAGACCTCAGATATCTAGAAAAAATTATGAAGAAAAAAATCTCCAGTTTCAGAATTTATGGTGCCATTAAACTGGATTTTGGATGAACCAACAGTTTCTATGGAACCATCAAACCTAAGCATTATTTTATAACAACAATGTGCCACTCACACAGAAAGGAGATGAGTTTTAGAAAAAAAAATTCTGTAAGGTTGGAAGCGTTTAGGGACCAGAAATTCTGTTTCTTTAGGTGTCTTTCTTTTTTTTCTTTGGAATTTGTACAGAAATAAATTAGGATTAATTACCTGGAAGAATAGAAAATCTTGGTGTTGTACCAACAGGTGAGGAAGGTAGAGGCAGGCAGCTGCCTTTAGCCAACTGCAAAGAAAGAAGGGACGGGAAAATATCAGACTGCAAAAACTACAGGGGAAGTAGACTAAAGGTTTTTCCTTAGATTTGTTTCCTGCTGTACAGGCTACAAAGGAAATAGTCCGTAGAGTTATAAACCCCCAAACCATCTGGCAAATGGAAAATTGCAGCTCACATGGTATAGGATGAAAGTAGCAGTACAGAATGGAAAGTGGTTATTTGCTACTAAATCTAATAAATAAATAAATACCAAAAAACCACACAACATTACAGAGCCCTGTTATTTCTGTGGTGTTAGAGTGATGCTGTAGCTGTGATGATCCAGGAATTATGAGAGGTGAATATTTCTTAGGGTGATATCTTTTATTGAATCAACTGCATAGTTGGGAAAGGTTAGACAAGCTTTTGAACGCAAGACATTCATCATCAGGTCTGAAGAGTGAAAGCTAGCACCTCATTGTAAAAGCCAGCACAGATACTACTCTAAGAAACCCTTGCCTCTGTTATTTTAGGTCATCTTTCTTTCATATGCTCTAACACTGTCTTGTTTCTATAAAATGCTGGATTTTCAAAATTAAAAATAAAAGTATGGGGTGGGGGCATCTAGCTGAAATTTTCCCCAAAGCTGTTTGATGCTAGTTGGAATTTTGTAAGTTTTGCCAATTTACCAAAAAAAAAGGGTGGGGGGAAGGTTTTATTGATCAATTTAGCAACTGAACCCCTTGTTTACTTGACAAATAACCAAAGAAATGTCTTTCGTTAACCGAATGTTCTCAGAGAGACTGGCTTTTCTCTCATTCCTTTGACTCTTGTTTCCTTCCCCTGGTCAGTTTGTTTTCCTGAGAGCTGATGACCATTACAAATGTTAAGATCATACTAGGTGTCCCAGACAATTTTGTCTGGGAGGATAGAGAGACCTGGGTATGCAGGCATTTGTAAGATAACATTTGCCCAGCTACAGATAACACTTGCCCAGCTACCAGACCCAGAAATTAATGGGAACTAACTTCTGCAAGGCTTCATCCTTGTATAATGTTAGATATTACCTTTGCAAATCTTTATTCCTTACCTTCCCTAGTAATGTACTCTATAGAATTACTCACTTTGGCATGAAATACTTCAACCTTTATCTTCTTTTATATTTTTTATTCAGTTAATACATTAGTTAAGTATTCCCTTTCATAATTTCAATTTTTTTCTGATGGCACCTCTGAAATCTGTTTTGTTTTAAGCATCAAATTCTGATCATCTAGTAACTTAAAAAGATTTCTGGTAGATGCAAATGAAGCTGTTTTCCTGAATAGTTACTTTCTCACTCTCTGGCCAGTCTCAAACAATTGTTCACACATTATAAAATTAGAACAGTAGAAGGAATCTGTTGTCTTCTAAAGCTGATTACATCCAACTGAAGCTTTGTGGCAAACACTTTTTCCTACATTACAGCAATGTTTCACATCAGGACAAATAATAGGCCATTCATTTACATTTGCACAGCGGAAGGATGTTGCTAACACAGAATTTGACTGCAGCGATGCATTTCATTTACTCCAGTAAGAGAAGGAAATACTAGATACTGATACTTACCCAGTTTGGTAGAAATTTCCATTTGAAATCCCAAAGTCAGTCGTTCCAGAAAATAACCTACAACTCCAAGTTTGCTCCTGTTCTCACATTCAGTTCCTCCTCTGCACTCAACATGACCTTTGAATGCAGTAATAGAGGCAAGGTATTTATAATCTACATATAAACCTTTCACCTGATTGTGGAGGAAATAACCTGCTAGAAGTCAAGAGGCAAAGTTTACTGCAAATCATGTTGACCCAACTGTTATGCTTATAACAGATATATAAAGATCAAGTCCATAGCTGCTATAACATAAAGAGAGTTTTCCTCAAATAACAGTGGAGACAACACAGATGTTATGCTAGAAAAATCACAGCCCTCCATAATCACATTGCTGGCACTGATTGAGAATAGGATATTCAGTTTTCTGTGAAATCACAGCTGGAAAATGAAGTTTGAAACTGATAGTGCAGAGTATGCAAAGGTTGAAGTTATCCACAAGTAATTTAAATAGGGTGAATCAAATGTGAAGACATGGTCATACATTCTGAAATTAGCAAGGCACTGTTGTGAAGAAGTTCACCGTAGTGAGGAAGGTGGTATTGGCGAGGTGTTTTTTGGAAGAAGCTCACATTATTCAACTTCAGTTAACAGGAATAAAGGAACTAATATTAAAGCTTGCAGAAATGGTGACCTGGCCAGAACTACGTTGTCAGAAAGCTGATAGGTGACTGGCATAGATGTGAACAGGGTTGGAGATGGATTTACACAGTTGGAAAATTAGTAGACATTGGCAGTCACTACTTGCAGGCTGGGACTTGACAGCTAGCTGACTGTGGATTGCTGGACCTTTTATTTCTAATATCAAGCAGAAAACAGACATTTTATCATTACACTTTTATGCTGGTATTTTTTTTCTCTAGGTGCTTGATTTAGAATTGAATGTCATTTCCTTTTAATAGCTAGTCCCTCCTCTGCCACACAAGTTCAGGAAACATGCAATATAGGACACATACATATGACCTTTTAAGTCCATATGTCCTAGGGGTTAATCATTAGCTAATATGTGAAATGAAACTTCTGCTTTTACGGTAACACTATGGGCAGAAGATGACCTTGTTGCATAATCTCTGTAGATTCTAAAGTCTTACTTCCTACTCTCTACATACCTGAGATATGACGAACAAGTCTTATAAAAATATTCAAGAGCCATAAAGCCATATAATCATTGATTTATACTTCAACATTGTAAGAAGAGTAAAAATACATAAGCAAATCAAATTTTAGAATAATATCTGGAAAAAGGGCAGCTCACTGTGATTCACAGAAGTGTATTTGAATTAATGAAGTGAGTCTTACCATCAATGTCAAAAATGCATTTACTATTAAGATTAATGAGTCTGTTCACTCATACACAGGTGACTTTTAAAAATATAATTTCTAATGGTGGGATCCATCCTTTCCTTGTTCTGTTGAAAAGAAATGGAGTCTTGCCTTTAACCTTGCAGTGGAATCAGATCTTCTTGGCATATTTTGCTCTCACTCTACTGGGAATCTGAAGTAGCTCCAGCAAAGGCAGGGCCTCCTTTTTTCTCCTATAGTGGGTAGGAGTCCTTGCTGGCTTGGTTAGCTGATCTACTGAACAGTATACCTGGGCCTTCATGATTAATGAGATGCAACTACAGCAGCCTCTTCTGATCAGCTATCCAGAGGTACCATTGTTTTATGCATGTGAAAACTCTACCTATTGATAGGTAAAAGTGAGGCAAACCTCACTTGTGATTACTTGGAACTGAAAGAGATTAAAGGAAAAAAATATTTCTCCTTCCTCAATATGTTTGCTAAAGCTGAGTGGAAAACCCCCCTCACTATTCCCATTCCTAGGAGTGGCTGGATTCAGATGATGGGGCACCTTGTGGACCAGATCTAGCCTGGGGCAAAAGGTGGCTCTGGTCTGAGGTACATGGCAGTTGTGGCATGGGGCATGCGGTGACAACTCCAGCTCTGGCCCAGGACATACACAGGAGCTCCAGCTCCAGTGACTTTTGTTCTGGTATGGGGCAGGTCACAGAAGTGGTGGCAGAGGAGATAGGGCAGGTGTATGGTGGCCAAATGCTTGCTGAATCAGCCCTTTCTTACTCTCCTGCCACCAAGGGCAGCAGGGCAGGCTTCTCCCTCCCCTTCCCTGCACCCCCAAGCCCACCAATAAAGCAGCTCCATGGGCCAGATTTGGCTCATGAGCTGGTTGCTTAACATCCCAGTTACAGGAGTCTTTAGCAGCATGTGAAGACATTAAGAAAAAGATGAGTCTCGCCTCCCCCAGCTATGCTGCCAAATTCTTCCTTCTCACTTAGGCTGCAAGCACTGAAAGATGAAGGCTAAATTCTATATCAAGTCAGTCATTCCACATTAAGCTGACCTTCTTCTCTTTTTACCTTTTCCTGAAGGTAAAACTAGGCAATGATGTATAACTACTGCTCAAAGCTTCTTCATGCAGTATTTTTTCATTTTTGATTTCTGCCTTTTCTGACAGGGCTTGATAACATACGAATCAAACAGAGCACCAGTAAGCATTTTTACTTATGACAGCAATCCAAAGAAAGTTTTCATCCTGGAATTCTCATAAAATATAATCTGAGAAAAAGCAACATATATTATGGAGGGCAGGGTGAAACCAGTAATTAAGACAAATTTTGCTAATTTCCCATAGGACTAACTCAGTGGCATTTTCAAAAGAAGGGGACATGGAATCATTAAAGGATGTTTGTTTTATGACTCTTCCAGGTGACCGAGAAAAGCAGCACGGAGACCAGAAGCAGCTATGGTAACAGCCTTTCATTTGGAGGAGTCTTTCATTTCATGGGGGATGAGGGAGATAGGTGACAAACCAGGTGCTGGAATTTTTTGGAAACGGAGATAGAATTATTAAAGTACCTCTATGCGAAAGCTTTACAAAACAGGCAAGTTAATAAAAAAGCAGGAAGTTGCAGTGCTACAACCCATTGGAGGCAACATCAGAATCAGGCCAAATTTATCCAGGTAATCGGGTAAGTTTTCTGCTTTCACTCAACTCAAGGCAGCATGCATTGTTAAACACCTTTCAAAACAGTCCTTGTAGTTAAGTCATCTTTAGGATGATCTAAAATTATATTAACAAGTATCATCTACATGTTCAGTCTTAGTAATTACAGCCTCTGGGTTGTAAATATTTTAGAAAAAAACAGCAAGAACCCCCCACCCCCAACATTACACCTCATACTTTCCATACCCAGTTGATAAAAAATTAACATCCTTCTGGTTCTGTATCTCAGGTGACCAATACAACTAATAAAGCGCCCCCCCTTCCTAATGGACCATCTTTTACTTTACTTGTTTATATAAAGATGAATTGTTTTAATAAGAAGATGAGTCTCTTCTAGGCCTGGAGCCAAAAAAGCCTAAGGGTTTGGGCATGCCAACTATACATCTGTAATTGACCTTTGCAATGGTGTAAATAAGGAGTGGCCAGATAAAATAAAACCCTGTACTAGAGCAACTCCACTTAATCCATTGTAGAATTAACTCTGAAAGATTTAGGAATAAAATTACACCAGAAAAGAGCAGTGATTTTGCAGATTATGTACGTAAATTCTAACGATAACACTGATGTTACAGACTGAAATTTCTGGAGTAGCTTCATATAAACCAAAGCAAACAAACAGAAAAACCAAACCAGAACTCTTTTCAGTTAAATGAATAATACAAATCAGTAAGGCATTCTTTTTTTGTTACTACTGGTGGGGATTTTCCTGGTTTTGTTTTAAACTGACAATGAATACATGCATCCCTAACAAGTTTACCAGAAAAGAAAAAAAACAAACAAACAGAAAAAAAGGAACAGGTAGTTTACCATTAGTTTATTAATCAGCAAATTTTATCACAATTACCTGAATACGATTACAAAGCATGTTAAAAATGTTACAGTATGGAATGTATTGTACATATGATCAAAGTGCAATTCTAATAGCCTTATGTCCTTGTTTGCTCCTTCAGACAAACTGAAATGGTAAGAAATGGTAATTACTACAATAAGAAATGGTTATAAAAATTTTCTTAAATATGAAAAGACAAATGCCTTTGGAGTGACCTTAAAATAATTAAAAGTCATATGATGACTAGCCAGTGTGATAGGAAATAAAAGAAGAGAAAAAGCAAAGTGGCACGTTGTTACCCCAAATAAATCTAAGACCTAAACTGACTGAATTATAACAATAAAAAAAAGCTACCAGACAATTAAAACAGGACATGAAAAAAAATTGCGTTACAGGTGAATTTTACTGTTGAAAGTGAAAAATAATATTATTTGCTTGAGACAGGTGTGTTAAAAACAGGTTCTGTAAGTGTATTCATGCCTATCCCCAATGAGGTATATGTTATTTTTGACCTGGATGTTAGAACAGGTAAGAAATCACTGCAAACCCAAACACAGGCACAGCTTTATAAGGTTTGTTTCTACTTCCAACATGGCTAAAACAATGACAAAAAGAAGGCCTTTCTCTTCCTGTTCAAGATGAAAGCAAAAATCCCAGACTTTCATAGGAACAGAATCACAGACTGATATGAATTAACTGTGCTACAGAATAGCTGAACATGGGTAGAGGGGGTAGCCTATATCTGTGTTTAAGAAAAAAAACTAGTAACAGCAGTTCCTGTTCTCATAAAAGTAATGTCTGATAATATTTCTAAACACTCTTGTAGTCCTAATGAATGTAGGCCTACAAATACCGGTATCCCAGACTTAGGTCTTTCCTGAGCAGAGGATAACAACACTATCAGACTGAGTGATGGCAATTGTGGTATGTGTTGCTCCTGAGAATTTTTTAGGAAAGCTATCACAATTTACAAGGATGCCATCAACTAAGCAAATGTGGATTCTGTTGCAATATCAATGTACTGCACCACTTACACTTCACAGTTCAGCTACAAAGCATTTATATTACTCTAAGAAAAGAAGCATCAGTGAACCAGCTTCCCCTTCCCCATATACAACTTTGGCATCCCTCTTTTGGAACAGGCTTCCATAAAGAGTCATAACAAACCATTTCAACCTTACTGAAACAGCAATCCCCCTCCTCAAAACAAAATTTCAGCCAAGTCAACATGTTCCCATTGAACCTAATTTCCAGGTTTGCCTGGAAAAAATTTCATTACAAGTTGAACTAAAGGGGATTGAAGATGCCATGAAGCGAGTGTTAGTACATAGTAAGGAGTGGAAAGAAGGTTGGTGTCATCACCTTTTCATCATCAACAGAAATGGAGAGACAAATTAAGTAACAGACAGCAGGTCACTGAGGGGAAAATCCTGCACCATTTTTTGGTGGGAAGGGAAGGTGGAACCCACTATGATTCCAGCATGCCAGATAGTCAGGATCTGGAAGCTCACATGGTGGTGATTTAGAAGACCAGGCCCACCATGGATTTCTGTGCATTTGTGTGCAGAAGGGTCAAGAAGGGAGATGCAAGATTTGAGAATCAGAGCTGCTATCAAGAAACTCCATTTCCCATCCTGTTCTACATTGTGCTGGAGTAAAAAAGAAATAAAAAATCCTTCCCTCTTCCTCCAACAGTTCTCCTTAGGCAAGATTTTCAGGTAGGACACCAGTGTGCGCATTTGACATGGATTGCAGATTCCATATACATTAACACATTAATAGTAGGTCAACTGGTTCTAAAGCCTATATTTCTATTTAAAATATCTTATCATAAAAATATACTGATTTTATAAACTGTTTAATAAATTACAGAAGATCAATTTCACTGTTCATGACAGTCATGTACAGACCGAGGCCAAATTCAACCCTAATGCGTGTAAGCTTAAGTCCACTGAAGCTACTGGACTTGCACAGAAATGGAGTTTGGCCCTTGATCTATATTTTACAGGAATAAAATAAGTATATTGAGGGAGATAAACTAAGCATAAGGACAGAATAAAGAAACATAGTGAACTTCAGGAGGGATTAAGAAAAGCAGAGTGTCCCTTATTTCCAAGCAGACGTACAGTTTTGAGAAGGAAAATTCACCCTTCAGCCACTATGTAATCAGCTTGTATTGCTTTTACCACAACAAAATCCTGGTAAGGTTCTGTAAGTTCTTTCCCAAACCATAACTTTACATTTGGGGGGAAAGAGGGGAAGCTATTAATGTAACTTGTAACAGATTCCTTCTGGAATAGCAGTCAACACAATCCAGTTTGTATTAGTTTTCCTTATTCTTGGATATACCTTCTGCCTTAAAATGCGTATCTGTATCTATATGCTTGCTCAGAGCTATTCTTAAGGACAAAATCCTAGTCTGTACCCAAGCAAGACTTCCACTAAACCATGAACGCCATGTGCCCCTGGAGGCAGAGGGGGCTGGGTGAGCTCCCGCAGGTGGCGGTGGTGCTGTCAGCAGCAAGGGGGGAGCTCCCGCAGGCAGCCATGGCACTGTTGGCGGTGGGGGGAGGGAAGGGGTGGGAAGTGGTGAGCGCTGACCGGCAGTTGACAACCACCCACAGATGCCACCAGCAGCATTCGCAATCGCGGACTGCTTGCAGACGCTGCCGGCAGTGCCAGTGGTGAGAGGCGACTGCCCACAGGGGATGCACCACCACACTCAGGGCGTTGCACCTGCATGCACCCCCTACGCATTGTCAATGCACTAGACTTCATGTAGGACATAACATGCAACATAACATGATGTTAGCAGAAGGCATAGCAGGGCAGCCCCTGACAAGCTAGGGCTGTAACTGGCAGTGCACAGACCTTATGCATCCAATGAGGGTTAGTGTGCAGCCTTCCTGGACTCCAACCCAGCCTCTGCTCCCTCTGTCCATCCAGCTGCAACAGCAGCTGGGGGCTCAGGACTCCCCCTCCCTCCTCTGGCTTCTGCTTCCTGCCCCAGGGGGTGGGGCATGGCATAGCCCCTAGCCTGAGGTACCCACACAACATGGTGAAGTGCAGCAAGGGGACATGCATGCAGTGTGCAGTCTGGGAAGAGGGGGAGGAGAGGGGCTGTGGCTTGTACTGGTGCAGCCTGTGTGGCATACAATCAGGCTGCACAGAAATTGGACAGACCTGTTAGAGAATAACTTGTTAGAGACAAAGACACCTTCAGACTAATATGGTTAACTACCTATCTATATGAGGTTAGCAGTGGTTGTCCATCCAACCCCCCACCACACAAAGAACTGAGTCAGGAAAAGGGGAAGAAGTGAATTTCCTCTGCAGTTGGAGAAAAAAAAAAAGCGTATTTTCCCCACTTGCTGTCCTCACAGATTGGAGAAAACAGAACACACTGTTCTTTTACAGCTGAGCAAAATGGGGATAGGAAGCAGTGAGTTGGTCAAAGCATCTAGTAAAACCAGATCCAAGAGGAAGTACAAAAGAAAAGACTAGAGAAAAATGGACTCTTTCCCTCAAAAAAGTAAAGAAACATTGCTAAACAAGTGGACTTCTTCCAACACAGGGTTGGAAGAAGACCCCCAAAGCAGAGGACCATCTAAACTGGGGGGTTTGGGGGGTGGAAACGTGTCCCGGGGGCCAGATGCAGCCCGCCAGGCCATTCTATCCGGCTCGCGGGGCCTCTAGAAAATTTATAAAATTAGTATTTATCTGCCCTGGGCTGCCTGTCATGTGGCCCTTGATGGCTTGCCAACACTCAGTAAGCGACCCTCCACCCAAAATAATTGCCCAACCCTGATCTAAACAGTGGCACAAAGGAATTAAAAGAAGCTGCTTTAACACACATACAAGCAGCAGGGGAAAACCCAAGTCAAAACATTCATAAAAGGTATACAAACTCTTGCTTCTGGCTAGACAATGAACCCATTCCCCCTCCTCCCCTGTAATTAAGAAATTTCCTCAGGAATAATGAGCTTTCTTATACCCAAAGAAAAGATGTACCAGTTAGCCTCTAGTTGAAAGGCAGCTTAGGGCCTAACTGAAGTAGAAGTGCCTTTGTGTCCATTCTCATAAAACAACAAATCTGCAGAATCAACAAAAAAATAATTTGAGTATTGTTAGATTGATGATGCTGAAATAAATATTCTTAGCTATAATCACACGGTAAAATTATAAATTATGAATACAAGCTAATGAAAAAGTGTGTGAAAATGTTTAAGAAGTTTCATTCAGGCATATTTCTGTTATAGAATATCTTGAGACCCTATACTGCAGCTATGCAATTTTACAGATGTGCTTTAAGATTTGACATATTTCATTCAAAAAGAGATAATGAATTTACTTTAAAACAGTCAACAACATGCTCTGAAAGAAATTGTGAGAGAGCCCTCTCTCACTTCATTACACCGATGAAGATGCTGTGCTGAACAGCTGGTTACTAAAAAACATCTGATGAACAAATTAGATCAGGTCTTTGAATTAGATGAAAGTTTCCCAAATCAATTTTTTTTAAAGTGCATAATGAAATACTTAGAGCTATCACACATGTAACAATCTCTTTTGTGGCTTTATTGAACACACACACAAGATGTCACTATATAAAACTAGAATCACGTAAAAGGGTACATTAAAATTTTTGTTTCTACCTGGTGAGGGGTTTGTTATTTTATTTATTTATTTTTAATAGTCTGTCTTCAGCCATCAGGTTACATACTAGCAGTAATAAAGACAAAAATATATTTAAAAAAAATCTCCCTCCTTCATTTAAGGGGGTTCTTCGGATTGCTTTGCCCCAGAAGGTATTGCTAAAAAATACATTCTGCTGGGATTCAAGAGAAAAAATGCTCAATATTACCATTATTTTGATACCCATGTTATTCCATAGTAAAGGTAGTAAAAGGCATGTACTGCTCAGGCTTAAAGACCTGAACTGGTTGGCAAATTTGGCATCAGGAAGATTTTGTCCCTCCAAAACTATCCTGAAATTCATGGGGATGAGAAATTGCCTTCCTCTGAAGCACTGAACAGAGATCAGTTAAAATTGACTGTGTGTAACCTGTATGATCAGTTTTCTTCCATTGTACTGCTTGAAGGACACTGAAATGTTGGTGAATTTATGCTCCTTCCCCAGTTTTTTTCTTTTCAATTTATTAATAATACTCTAAAGAACCAATAATACAGCTTCCACTAAAGTGAGCAGAAAGACAACTGTGATTTCAGCGGAAGTTTAGCTCCCATAGAAGCTTGTCTTTCAAATCCAATGCTATACTAAAGAATGGAATCTCTTTTCTGCATTTACCAGCTACCTACTGATAATATAAAACTTCACTGAAGTAAAAGAAATTAAGTGGGGTACCCAGAATTAGGAACAGCCCGTCAACTAAAATCTGAAGAGAATTTATCAAGTCAACTTATATGCACTCAGACTATGCTAAAGTTTCATAAAAGTTTCTCAGTTCAAAAAGAGGCTTCTGTTTCTGCTAAAACATTTGGACTCCCTGCCCTTCTGACAGCCAAGCCTACACACCTGAAAACCTGAGGAATTTCATATCACTGATTCCCTTGGAGAATGTAACTTGTATTGTACAAACCAGCTAAACAGAAAAGACCCAGAAATCCCATACTCAGTGTGGATCTAACCCTCTTTAACTAATGGACACTAGAGGTAGTGTGCTGTATAAACAACGCAAAGCAAGACATCTGTTCAGTCTAACAACAGAGAGTTGAAGCAGATTTTAAACAGCTGTTTTAATATTTTACAGATTTTTAAAAATAATCACTGGTAAATTTTAAAAATAATGACTAAAACTTCTCACCTTTTTTTTTTTTTAAAATAAAAAGTTATTTCCTTGACACATTTCCCTCCCATGGATTAACATTAGAACCAGAAACAGGACATGTAGTCAAACTATTTTTTTTTACTACTTCTTCCTTAGTTATATGGCAGAAGTTTGATGATTTTATGTATGGCCTTTTCTGCTTTTTTGGGGTGTAGACAAAAGTAAGTTATGCAGGTACTGATTCTCAAAGAAAGCTTTTTCAGCTCAAGTATGTAAGTATGGAAGCCACTACAAAAGGCACTTGTGATAAACATTACTATGGTCAGCCAGAGGTATTATACAGGTAACCCTTTTACTATGCTGCTAATTACAGTAACTTGCATGGAATGTGGTTGTGATTTAAGGATGGCCTCTAAAGCTAAATTTTGAGCCTTGGTGGTTCTACACAACTGGAAAAGATTTGGGTTGTTTTCATTTGGATAGGCATTTCCCTCGATTAATCAACACCGCTCCCTGTATTTTTCACTCTGACACCTGCAAAGGTTTCCTGTGTGATGGTGGCACCAGGTGCGGAGGCAAGTTGTTGGGTAGTTCATACCCATCTAGTTTAATCTTGATGAGATGCTTCGCCAATGCAAACTCCTCATTATCCAACATCCCATCATTATCACAGTCTGAAAGCTTCCAGATTTTCCCCAGGACACTGTTTGGTAATTTGGAAGTCACCATTTCCTTCTTCGCACTAACCCCTGAGATTTTTCCATTGACTGGTGACAGGGTATAGAAGATCTCATCATACGCAGGTTTATCTTTGGCAACAATCCACTCTTCTTCACCAGCTCCTTCCTTGGCACCTTCCCCATACCCATGGTCAAAGGGTCCCGCCATGGTGCCATCAAATGCTCCACCATGCACCATCTGTGTAGGCATGCTGTTTTCTTCCTGAGAGATTAGATTCATCAGAGAGGCAATTTTATTTGCCAACATGTTATCCACTGCTTCAATCAGCTTTGGTTTCAGAGAATGAAATTTGGTGAAATCACAAACCTCCAGTTGTTCCTGCCAATGAAGTACACGCATACATAAACAAAACATGTCAAAAGTTTCTTGACAAAAAACTTTCCTTACTCTACCTTTGTTGTGGTACCTGCTTCAGATGAGGGCCTCTGTCTTTAGAAATATTATTGAAAGCAGTTCCAACAAAAAGAGCCTCCGGGGTCTTACACTCCATGGGGCTTATCTGTCCACAGATGTGAACTGTCCTTACCAGTCCACATCACTACCCTGTGCCTATCCCTACCACAGGTAACCCACCAGGATGTGGAGGCTGGGGCTTTAAGGCACCTCTTACTTGTCTTTCACTGGGGAGGCAACTAGACTGGTATTTCTGGAAACTGCCCCACCATGGGCAGACACACCAGACCATCCTCCCCAGCCGGGTGTAGCTTTTGGTCATGCCCCAGAACCAGGAGCCTCCTGGCATCCCCATAGCTTCTGCCCTTACCTCCAAGGATGTTCCATGAACAGTAGCTCAGCCAGGCAGTGTTTTTTCCAGCTGGTTGTAGCAACTGCTGCCTCAGTCCTGAGGGCCTAGGTTTAAAATGGAGGCCGCTCAGCCCCACTTAAGAGCCCCTCCTGTTTACTGCATCTTCAGCTATTTACCTGGTTTCCTTAAAATAATATAATGATTTATACTATTTGCTAGTCAGTACTAATATTAATAATATCTAGAGTTAATTCATGCATCTGCACAGTCTCCTAGCTCCTGAGGGACACCTATTTTAATGGGACATATTTAAAGATATTTGGACCTCCAGTTGGCTGAACGTACTAAAAAGATGGATTTTAAAACAGTACTTATCTTACTATAGCAAAATGCTAGTAACCAATGTTCTTGCTAACAACTGAGGCAACTTAGGCCTGGTCTGCATGACAAAGTGATGCTGGTACATCCACAACAGGTGGGTTGTAAAACACCCCCTTCACCAAGATGGGCATGTCAGCAAAACCCTTTAGGGTAGATGCAGGTATGCCAAGAAATAAGGGCATTTGCTAGCTTAGCTTATGTCATTTGTTAAAATGATGCAGCTACTCCAGCAGAAATATTCCTTCTGTTAGTATGTTGCAATAGGATTTCTCACATAACAGCAGGTGGCAGCAAATATGCACAACAGAGAATTATATCATTTTTTTCACAAGTTCTGTTGAGAAGTTTATTACAATTACAAACCCAGCACAAAGGTTTTACTTTTTTCTTTACTTGGTCCTTAACTCCACCATCAGTGACCAGTTAACATACAGGGAGACTATATTTAAAATGTTTTCATCATATAAATCCCTTTTAAAACTTCTTCATCATTAACAACCTCTCCACTGTTCAGCTCCTGAACTAAGCCTTTTGTTCTTCTCACCTTACCACTCTTACAATTTGATGATTTCTGAATGACCTGTATGTACTCAAAATACAGGCTGGGCCCTCATTATGGATGAAAATATCTGCTCAATGCACGAGTGGTGGATTAATAAAAAATGTAAATAATGGGAAAGAAAATTATTCTGAAAAGTTCATGTTGCCACAATGGTGCTTCAACAGCTTACGACCAACCTAAACAGAAAGCAACCAATTTCTTCCAATTCAGGAAACTTAGTATGTGCCTGCTGCAGTGGGGGTAGAGAGAGATCATGCAGCTGGGAAGGAACTGTGCAGGTGCATGTTGCAGCTGGGGGCGGGGAAGGAAGGAAGGAATTGCTTGGGTTGCAGTTGAGGGAAGACAGAAAAACACCTATGGTGTGCATGGGAGAGCACCTTTGGTGCCTGCCACTTTAAGGGGCAGAGCAGGCAACAGGGCAGCTGGCAGGTGTGAGCTAGCATGAGCCAGTCACATGACCGCAGGACAGCACTGAGATAGGAGGAGGGGGCTGAGCGGCCTCCATTTTAAACCCAGGCCCTCAGGACTGAGGCAGCAGTTTCATAGTTGGTAGGGTAAGAAGGGACCTGAGCAGATCATGTCTGACCCCCTGCCGTGGCAGGAAAGAGTACTGGGGTCAAATGACCACGGCCAGGTGTTCATCTAACCTCCTCTTAAAGACCCCCAGGGTGGGAGCCAGCACCACTTCTCTTGGAAGTTGGTTCCAGATCCTAGCCGCCTTGACTGTGAAGTAGCACCTCCTGATGTCTAGCCTGAATTTACTCTCTGCCAGCTTGTGACCGTTATTTCTAGTCACTCCTGGTAGCGCTCAGGGGAACAGGGACTCCCCCAGTGCCTGCTGGTCCCCTCTGACTAGTTTGTAACAGGCAGATTCCCCCCTCAGTCTTCTCTTGTGGAGGCTGAACAGGTTCAGGTCCCATAGCCTCTCCTCGTAGGGCCTGCCCTGCTGCCCCCTGATCATGCGAGTGGCCCTCCTCTGGACCCTCTCCATGCTGTCCACATCCCTCCTGAAGTGCGGTACCCAGAATTGGACGCAGTACTCCAACTGCGGTCTGGCCAGTGTCGCATAGAGGGGGAGGATCACCTCCTTGGATCTGCTTGAGATGCATCTGTGGATGCATAACAAGGTACGGTTGGCCTTCCTGACTATGTCCCCACACTGTCAGCCCATGTTCATAGTGGCCTCAATAATGACTCCAAGATCCTTCTCTGCCTCTGCACTGATGAGAAGGGAGTTCCCCAGCCTGTAGGTATGCTGCTGGTTCTTCCCCTCCAGGTGCAGTACCCTGCACCTGTCAGTGTTGAAACCCATCCTGTTCTCTTCTGCCCACCCCCGTAGCCTGTCCAGATCCGACTGCAGCCTGTGCCTTCCTTCTAGTGTGCCCACTTCTCCCCACATCTAAGTGTCATCTGCAAATTTGAACAGGGTGCATTTTACCCCTTTGTCCAAGTCGCTGATGAAGATGTTGAACAGTGCGGGCCCTGAGGAACCCCACTGCCCACATCCCTCCAGTATGAATAAGACCTGTCCACCACCACTCTCTGGGTGTGGCCCTCCAGCCAGTTGGCGACCCATTTGACTGTGCAGGCATTAACACCACAGTCTCCTAGTTTTTTTTTTAATGAGAATGAGGTGACAGACCATATCAAAGGCCTTCCTAAAGTCCAGAAAGACTATATCCACCATGACACCTGCATCCACGGATTTGGTGACCTGGTCATAGAAGGCCACCAGGTTGGTTTGACAGGACCTGCCTCTAATGATCCCATGTTGGTTGCCCCTAAGCATAGTCTCCCCTGCTGGTCCCTTGTGGACATGCACCAGGATAATTTTCTCAAAAAGCTTTCCCAGGTAAGACTAATGGGCCTATAGTTTCCTGGGTCCTCCTTCCTCCCTTTTTTGAAAATGGGAAACACATTGGTCCTTTTCCAGTCCTCCAGCACATTGCCAGAGCACCATGAGTGCTTGTAAAGCTGTGCCAGAGGTCCCGCAATAACCTCTGCTAGTTCCCTCAGCACTCTGGGGTGGAGATTGTCAGGACCTGCTGATTTAAATACATCCAGTCCCTCCATAAGTTCCCCGACTAGGTCCTTGCTGACCCTAGGCCTGGGTGTGCCTCCCATGGGGCCTACCGGGGTTCCAGTGGGGGGGATGACCAGGTCCCTACTCAAAAAAATGGAGGCAAAGAAATTGTTAAATAGGTTAGCTTTGCTGTCTGGTGTGACGACCAGATTTCCTAGCATGTCCTGCAGAGACCCCACATTACCCGGTACCCATGTATTTAAAAAAAGGACTTCTTGTTGTCCTTGATCCAGGTAGCTAGTCCCAGTTCCATCTCTGCCTTGGCCTTCCTGACCACCCCCCTACAGCCCCGAGCAAAATAGTCCCGAGGTATAGTCCTATCTGGTGATGGCCCTTCCCTTCTAATGGGTGTACGCCTCCTTTTTAGCTTGGAGACGTTTCCAGATGCTTTTGGTGAGCAATGGAGGCCTTTGCGCCCTCTTGCCCCCTTTGATCCATGTAGGGATTACCTCCCTTTGGGCTACAACCAGCTGGAAAAAAAACATTGCCTGGCTGAGCTACTGTTCATGGAACACCCTTGAAGGTAAGGGCAAAAGCTATGGGGATGCCAGGAGGCTCTTAGTCCCGGGGCATGACCAAAAGCTACACCCTGCTGGGGAGAATGGTCTGGTGGGTCTGCCCATGGTGGGGTAGTTCCCAGGAAATACCAGGCCAATTACCTCCCCAGTGAAAGACAAGTAAGAGTCTTTCACTGGGGAGCCTCAGCCCCCACATCTTGGTGGGTTACCTGTGGTAGGGACAGGCATGGGTTAGGGACAGGTCATATCTGTAGACACCTAAGCCCCATGGAGTGTAAGACCTTGGAGGCTCCAGAGAAGGGGCAGAGAGAGTGGCCCTAGTGAGAGGCAGAAACGTGTGGTGGCCCACACAGAGTAGGGTGCGTGGTGATGGCCTGAAGAACTGTGCATAAGGGTTATAGAGGAGGGTTGCAGGGGCCACCTGAAGGGCTGGACCTGGGGGATGTTGAGTAGGGCTGCAGAAGTGGCCCGAAGGGCAGCACACAGACCAACCCCCATAAGGATGTGAACCTAAGAGTGGACCAGAGAGGGGCTAGTGGCAGAGTTCAGCCCTGTGTAAGGCATAAGGCTGGTGATCACATAGAGTAGGGTCTGTGTGAGGGTGGCCTGACGGGCTGCATGTGGACTGGCCAGAGTGGGAGTAAAAAATCCTGAAGGGCTATGTAGAGTTAGGGCCCAAGGGGGACCTGAAGGGGCTGTATGAAATAGGGCAGATTGAGTGCCCCAGGGAGGGGCAGCGTGTCTGAGGCCCTGTGAAGGGTAGTGTACCAAGCAGAATGCTAGAGGCATACCAAGGAGCAGTTTGGCCTGGCCACAGGCCAGAGCTGTTACCATCTTATGATGCCATCTGTGAGGCATGGGGCAGAGTATAGGAAAGGTCAGCCATGTATAATGCTCTTGGCACTGCAGCCTAAAATGGGCGCCCTCCCATATTTTACACCAGTTACTTATTCATCTAGTTGTGGCAGGCGAGACAGAGTAAACTGCCCCTAGACAGGTGGGTGGGCCAATGTTGAGACCTGGCCCTAAGATGACTCCCTATCACAGCATGTAGCCCCCAGGAGCTTAGAAGCTGGATAGCCTTGGGCTAAATGAATGGCAACTCTGATTCCATACAGTGATATATGTTTTTAATCTATAACACATTATCAGCAAAAGGTACTTTGAGGTAGCAATCCATCATTTTTGTTATATTGTTATGACTGTAAATCTTAAATTTATAGCAAGACAGCCCTCAGCAATCACGACTGACCTCTGCCAACCTTTTGCCACTGTCAGCAGAACCTACCCTCAAGTGGGCTTTATGGAAGATTGTGTCATTTTTTTTTAACCATTTGCAGGAGGTTGCCAATTGATAATTAGGGCACAGCTCTATGTTAGTACTATACCTGCATTTTCTTGACCTCTGGGAAATCCCCTTGTGAAATTTGGTACTCTCGTTGCAGTTCTACATAGATCTCAGGTAGTCTGCTGATCAGCTCCTTCTTCTTGTTCTCTTTTCCAAAAACAGATGGCATTTCCTTTTTAAGGTGGCTGATGATATAAGCATGGACCTAGAAGAAATTAATGAGTTCTGACATTAGCTACAGAGTCTAGATGATTTTTTCATTAAAAAGAAAAAAAAACATTAGCTGTGTACAAACACATCATCTTTAAAATAAAATGCGTCAACCATTATTTGTTGAACAATTCCATAAAAACAGATCAGTGGTTCTCAACCTTTTTGGACTCAGGGCACCTCTTGTTAGACTCATGGCACTCCTCAGAAAATACCAGTTCTTTGTTTTCACTCATTTTTGAGTGCAGAAAAATAACAGAGCAACTTGTGTGTGGCAAAGAACTCAAAGGCCCCAACAGCTCAGAATGGTTTTAATATTATGTATTCTTATTTAAAACCACTAGGTTTTATCTTGTGAATCATGTCTGCGTACCGAACAGCGCTAACATTGTGTGGCGGTCTGTGGCACCCTTTAAAAGATCTCATGGTACCCTGGTTGAGAATCAAATTACTGGGCTGAGAAGCTACTCTATTGCTAGCGAATTTTACGCATCTTATATTTCTGAGTTTGAAGAAACATATATTAGACAATGAATGTTTGTTTGCTCACTCCTGAGAGCTTAATTAAAACTACATATGCCCTTAAAAATCTTCATAAAAATATGGTTGAAAAATCAGGTGCAATTACAGTGAGCTCTGGTTGATTTGTTCCTCTAAGGGAAATGGAAATAATATCTGGTAGTGCACAATTATCAGGATATAATTAATAATACATATTATTATCACAATAATTGGGAGGCAGAAGAGAGGGGATTGCCCAGAAACTGGAACAGTGGTGACTTACTCCACAGAGAAACCAGGATAGGTTTGCACCTCGAAGACGAACTGAATCAGAGTTCACTGTAATAAAAAGGAAGAACACTGTGCTTGGTCTATCAGTGCCAAAAGTGAGAGTGAATGGGGAATGGAGAGAGTTACTGATCCTTAAACATTGCTTGGTGTGGGCAATCTTTGTACCTCCTGCGCCCCATTTTTAGTTTTTACTAAAATAAGCTCCCTCTGCCTTGCTACTAATAGCAATTTGGGAAGAGGAGGGAAAATGTCCTTTAAATAATCTAGGCATGGTAAATGATAGGGTTATCAGAGTGGAGTGAGTGAATAAATAGGAATGTGTGTCACTTGCAAAAGAGAGACTAAGCTGTTTCTATATTTATGCAGCCACTAGAAGATGACAAGAGCACTCATCATACTTTAATAACAACGTGTCAACTGCTCCTGAAAAGGCAAAGGAGAAAAGCAGGGGGCATTTCACCATAAAATGAAAGGCATTTCTTCAGCCCTACACTGTACTGATCTATACACAGCTCACAAATCTAGAAACAGATGCCCTCTTCAGAATGTGACTAGTTGCGCTGCGATATGTCATGGCACAGCTGATCTGTTTTACTGACATCTATGGATGTCCCTGGAACTTTGAGTTGCCTGCCCTCTCAGGGTTTATGAGGCCCAATTCTGTGGGAAAAGGGCCCTAGGTGTTGTGTCCTGACTTGGGATGTGCGTTTGGAAGTGGAGGAAATTTTCTGAAAGGGTTCCCCCCAACATTTGAAGAATGGGTGCACTGAGGGAATCCCCACAGGGGTCCCCTGCTCTGCACTTGCACAATGTGCCCAGACCAGGAGTGCAGTAGCATGATAGGCCACAGCCCCACACTTTTCTCCCTTGACTCACCAGGGGAATGCCCTGCAAGGGAATTCACCCCTGCCCTGACATAGGGGAGTATGTTTGCAAGTAGAAGGTTTCCCCACCCCGATCACAGACCCTGTGCCAGGGTGAAGCAGCCTGGGCCCTTTTCCCACAGGACTGGGCCCATGAAGTTGGGGGAATTCTTGCGGGGGGTGGGGGGTGGAGAGTTATATAGATATCAGCCACAAAAAGGAGACACAAATTATTACTATGTTCATTGCCACCACAAAATTTAAACATGTGGAGCAACAAAGAGCTATGACATCCATTTACTTGGCTTTGTATAACCATAAATACTTTTACGGTGGCACAAAATCATTGTCCGCTTGCAGCCTTAGATTCTGACCCTGGAAAGACCATGCTCAAGCTGTAGAGTGAAACCATTCTTGGTTTTTAACACACTTGTTTTTAGATTCTTAATAGAGGCAGGAATGGAGGGGAAAATTCAAAAGCAGCCTTCTGTATAAGAGTTCAAGTGTTGCTGAAAGATATGAAAGGATAATTTGGGAAAGCCATGTTTAGAATCCTACCTGTTTTTAAGATTCCCAACAGATTAAATGGATTTCAAACATATAGTAAGGCTTCTAGGAAAAAGAAAATATAGACACGAAAGTTCAAAAGGCACAAGTCACTATGCTCTAGCCATTAGTCCTACCAGTTAAACTGCTGCAAATAATCATGTGTTTGTAGAGATATGAACTTTCCATCTTCAGAGTACTTTATAACTATGACCTAAACCTCACATGACTTTGAGCTGATGCTCCAAAGAAAAGATAAAGCCCAGAATTTGACAACCGGTTGACATGTTTCTGTTTTATTTTTGGGTCTGCTCCAACCTTCAAGAAGACAGGCAAAGAAGCGAGGGAGAAATGGAACCAACAAACATCACAGCAATTTTGTTCAAAGATGACTGAAGGTTTGCCTAAAAATCATGTAACAGCTATTCTACCTTAAATTTTACATAAACAGGATTAGATTATTGCCTGTCTTAGGGATAAGCAGTTGACTTCCGTTCTTCATGGCTGTCAACTTAGCGCATTCCATGAAAAAACTAGTTTCATGTTTAAAAATTCTACTTTGAGAAGCTTGACTATACTTTCCATATTTTCTTCATTTACTTTCACCCACATCTGAATACAGTTTAAAGAGAATTTGTGTTAAATAAGATGTTATCTAGCTACTTTGGAAGTGATTCAGATGAGATCAGAAAAAAAAAATCCTAAGATTTTAAGAAATAAACATCAGGACATGATGCCAAAATGGCATATTTCTTTGCTGAGACACAGTAGGCAACATTAATGTGCTCAGTCTCCCTATTTTCCACACCTCAGAAAGATTTCAATTAGGGTTAGATCACCCAGGATTGTTTTACTATTATAATTATATGGTACAGTTTTAAAAAAGCAATATAATTCAATTAGTATAAGCCTCAGAGACAGCTTCTTATTCCAGTGTAAGAGTCAACCACGCTGGAATCCCTTGCCAAACAACACTCAAGTGGAAAAGTTCCTCTCATACTGGAATAAGAATGTCCATATATACTAGGATAATTACTGTGGTTTATTCACACTATGTAGGCAAACCTCAAAACACTATAATCTGCATTTTTGTGTTGCTGGAATAAAAAATATAGCTACAATTTTCCTTTTGAGGAACTATGGTCACAAATTGACAGAGAGTGGATTTAGGCTAGATATCGGGAAAAACTTCTTCACAGTAACGGTGGCCAAAATTTGGAATGGGCTTCCAAAGGAGGTGGTGCTCTCCCCTACCTTGGGGGTCTTTAAGAGAAGGCTGGATAGGCATCTGGCTAGGGTCATCTCACCCCAGCACTCTTTCCCAGCTGGGCAGGGGGTCAGATTCTATGACCTGTTGAGGTCCCTTCCGATCCTAGCATCTATGAATTTCACCTGACTAGGTTAATTTGATTTGAATTATTTCCTGTTTTTGGGAGGGGAAGGAAGGGGAGAACTTTTAACTTCTTTTGCTTTACTGTTGAACCTCTAACAAAGGAAAGCTGCATGTTGCAATAAGGTCAGATCAGAGCCCTGTGCCCAGCTAGTCCCAATCAGAGAATCAAGGCAATTCAACCCCTGAGGCTGTAGAGGAAGCAACCAGGCAAACCCAGATCAGTGCCCTGAGCCCAGCTGGTTCTAGTGAGGCAATTAGGAGAACTGCAGTGATTGCTCCCACTAGAGGCCATCCTAAGGCTGCACTCATTCCAGCCCTTAAAATCCAGACCCAGGCTACAATACTCTGTCCAGACAAAGACTTAGGTACTTGTTCCTGGCTTTCCCTGCTTTACTACTCGGATCTCTGGCCCCGACTCAGATCACCCTGGCTTGGTTCTGGCTTCTGATTCTGACTCCAGCTCTGAACCTTGGCTTATCTCAACTCACCTCTGGCTCACCCTGACTTGGCACTGGTTCTAGTTTGAATGCCTGGCTCACCCTGACCTCGGCATTGACTACTATTTCCCCTGACTTGATCTTCAGCCTCCCAGTTCCCTGGGAACCTGTCCCATGAACTCTGCCCACGTACCTGATAACCTTTCTTGACTGGTCATACCCCAGCTTCTAACACTTCGGGGAAGAGAGGTGTGGGGTGATGTAGAACTCATGCTGCCAGTGTCCTCACGGCTGCTGACATTCTTGGCCTACGCATGCCAAAAGGCGAGAGGATGAGACCAGAACAGGATGTTCTGTGCTGCTCCCATGTGCTCCAAAAGATCTTTGGTAGCCAGCACAGGAATCTGTCAGTTCAAGTCAGGTTCTGAGATTAACTATTTTCCTTCAGCCTGTACTGTGTGGGTGTGTGTTTTAATCAATTTGTGACCTACCACATAGTGCTGGTGCACTTTCCATAAACGGAACATACCCAAAATAGGTCCCTGGAATTAGAAGTGTCTACATGTTCACTAATGCTCTGTAATTACAACTCATTAAGTTTAATAACTCTAATAACAGGTACCAACTTAATGCAGCATAATCAGAGCTACTGTACAGTAGCACCAATGCATTTTTTTTTTGTAACACTAATGCACAGTAGACTAATTCTACTGCACATTAGCATGGTTTTTGCCTGCTGCGGTAATGCGTAGTAGAATTAGTCTAGCATCTGATATAGATGTGCCCACTGACTATTACAGCAAAAGCTTTGTTATCTGCCATCTCCTGGAAATGGGGGATGCCAGTTAATCAAATATGCACCATCTGGTGCACTCCCTGGCATTGGTATGCTGGGGGACGGGGCGGGAGGCCCGTGCAGGCTGCTTTGCCCTGGGCCATGGACCGAAGTGAGGAAAAAGAAGAACTCGGCTTATGGCAGCAAAACTGGAAATGGGATTTCCGGTTTTGCTTTTGCCATGTCCCTTGGATGCCGACTGGTGGAGCTTTGTGGTTGATACAGTGCTGGATAACACTGCTTTTGCTGTAATTACCTTTCTGGCAAGGAATTACACTGGCCGATTTCATTAGCTGTTGATCTCCCATATATAATTGTTACCCTGTTGCATCCATTAAAAGGAAAGAAAAACAGTCAAGGTGATGCCTGGTTCTTGTTACAGCAAAAGAGAAGAGACAAGATGGTAGAAAGTTTTTATTAAGGGATACTAAATTAGAACCAGTGTTCATGACGGTGTTTCATAACTTTACATGGTTTAACCCCTAAATACAGACCATTTTCAATAGTAAATTCACTACAGAGCTGCACATGCTAGCCCAATTCCACAGTTGCAGGAGACACTACTATATTACATTTCTCTGGTCCACTGGCTCCAGACTGCTGCCTTACCAAGACACAACTACTTCTACGATGAAAGGTATTTTTCAAGCTGCATGTAGCATGTTGCCCAAAGGGGTTCACAGATTTCATAGACATTAGGGCTGGAAGGGACCTTGGAAGATCATCGAGTCCAGCCCCCCGCCCAAAGGGCAGGAAGTTAGATGGGGTCATAGGATCCCAGCAAGATAAGCATCCAATTTGCTCTTGAAGGTGTTCAATGTAGGTGCTTGAACCACCT
>NW_017728947.1:53827554-53828734 GCF_001723895.1 Crocodylus porosus | reverse complement strand
TCCCAAGGTGGAGAACCTTGCATTTTTCGGTGTTAAACATCATCAGGTTCTCATCTGCCCATTTGCTGAGCTTGTCCAGGTCAACCTGGATCACCTGCCTGTCTTCTGGCATGGATGCTTTGCCCCAAAGTTTGGTGTTATTGGTGAACTTGGCCAGTCTGCTCCTGACTCCAATGTCCACCTCATTAATGAAGATGTTGAACAATATGGGTCAGAGCCTTGGGGGACCCCACTGGTCACAGGACACCATATAATGAGTGATTTCCATCAATTACTACCCTCTGGGTCTGACCATGAAGCCAATTTCCCAGCCAACGGACCGTGGTGGACCCAAGGCCACAACTGGCCAGTTTCGCCAAGAGGTGATCATGGATACCAGATCGAAGGCTTTTTTGAAGTCATGGATGCTAGCTCAGTTGGAAGATGCTAGGGGTACATGTACAGTATATCCTCACTGTACAGTTGGCTTGAAGGACTGACTTTCAGGCCAAAGCATCCCAGTAAATCTCACGGAAATGCCTTGTCTAAGTTAAGGCATCTTTGCTGTGCAATCATCTATGTCATCTCCTGGGGCACATCCTAGGCAGATCTGAACTGCTTTATCTTTCTTTCCTGGTGACTTAGACAAAATGTATATTCCTGCTGGGGAATGCAGGGGAATGGTAGGAGGCCAGAGAGGAAGGATAGGCGCCAAACCCCAAGCTAAGTCAGGAGGTCATGGGAATCAACCAAGTTACCAGATCCAAAGAGAAAATCAGGGATAGAGCACAAATCAAGATTCCAGAATTAGAAGCCAGTGCCAAAGTCAGAACCAACTGGGAAATAGAGACAAAGTCTGGGTATACCAGAAGCCAGAGCCAAGTCAGACATAGAGCCAGCATATATCAGGTGTTAGAACCCGAATCAGGGTGAATAAAGAGTCAGTGGCCAAGTTACCAGATCCAAGGTGAATATCCAAAATGTCAGAGTCCAGGAACAGAGAAGACTCAGGAGCACAGGATCAGAGCCATACCAAAACAGACATTCAGAACTGTTGCCTGACCTGCTGCTATAGGTGGAACTAAATGGGTAGGCCGTTCTCCCCAGTGGCCAACTGGTTCATTAGCTGGGATAGGGCTACTAGTCTGACAGTCCAAGCAGGTAGAGGCAACTAGGTAAGTAGGCCAGGCTGGCCTGCCTA
>NW_017728947.1:53826538-53827454 GCF_001723895.1 Crocodylus porosus | reverse complement strand
AGGCTAAAGCAGCACTGGAGCTTAGATTAGCTTCTGGGATTAAGGATAACAAAAAGTCCTTTTTCAAGTATATAGGTAGCAAGAAGAAGTCTTGGGGTAACACTGGACCCCTGCGGAGTGAGGCAGGGCAGGGCAGTTGGTGACGGAGGTGCGAGAGAAGGCAGAACTCTTCAACAAGTTCTTTGCCTCTGTGTTCCTGTCTGCTGACAATGGAGAGCTCTCGGGTGATAGCGTAGAGGCCCAGGAAGGATGCAAGTCCCCCGACTGTTAGCTCAGACCTAGTTAAGGATTACCTGGAGGGCTTAGATGTATCCAAGTCGGTGGGCCCAGATGACCTTCATCCATGGGTGCTGAGGGAATTGGCTGGTGTCATTGCGGAGCCTTTGGCATAGCTGTTTGAGGACTCCTGGTGCTCAGGCCAAGTCCCTGAGGACTGGAAAAGGGCCAGTGTGGTCCCTGTTTTCAGGAAGGGGAGGAAGGAAGAGCCTGGCAACTACAGGCCAGTCAGCCTCACTTGTGTCCTGGGGAAGGTCTTTGAAAAAATTATCAAGGGCCACATTTGTGAGAGCCCTGCAGGGGAAGTGATGTTGAGGGGTAACCAACACGGGTTTGTGCCAGGCCGATCCTGCCCGACTAACCTGGTCTTTTTCTATGACCAGATAACAAAAAGTTTAGATGTGAAGGAGGAAGTCGATGTCATCTTCTTGGACTTCCAGAAGGCCTTCAACACAGTGTCCTACACAATTGTGGTGGGCAAGCTGAGGGACTGAGGCATTGACGAATGCACGGTCACATGGGTGGCAAACTGGCTCCAGGGGTGCACCCAGAGGATGGCGGTGGATGGGTCGATGTCAACTTGGAAGGGTGTGGGCAGCAGAGTCCACCAGGACTTGGTCCTTGGGCCGGTGCTGTTCAA
>NW_017728947.1:53821355-53825529 GCF_001723895.1 Crocodylus porosus | reverse complement strand
CAGAGCCTGGAATAGGCTTCCCAGAGAGGTGGTGCTCTCACCTTCCCTGGAAATCTTCAAGAGGAGGCTGGATAGGCACCTGGCTGGGGTCTTATTACCCCTCCCACCCCCAGTGCTCCTTCCTGTCCATGGTAGGGGGTCAGACTCGATGATCTGTCTAGGTCCCTTCCAACTCACTGATTCTATGACTCTATGATTGCATAACTAGGTCCCCAGAGTTATGCAAAAGAATAGAATTCAGATGCATTTTTTTGCTATTACTCTGACTGGCCTTGCCATGTTATATAATGAAAGCAGTTTATGATGGAACTATTTAAAGAAACCATTAGAGACCCATCAATTCACACCCAATCAATTCAGTTTGTGTCGAGGTATGAAAGGTGTACAGCAGAAGACAGGTATTAAATGGGCGTTAAGCAGCTTACTCATGAAGACTAGTGTAAGTAATTATCAGAAGGCTTTTAAAATTCATAAACAAACTTTACAAATAAGCAGATGCTGGTTTAATTAAAAGTTTACCAACATTTACACATGCATGTTCAACAGGCAGCACTGATCACAGCCACAAAGTTCTGAAATACATCTGTATACATCAGAGGTGGGCAAAATGTGGCCCACCAGGCCATTCTATCCAGCCCGTGGGGCCCCTAAAAAATTTAGAAAATTAATATTTATCTGCCCTGGCTACCTGTCATGAGGTCCTTGATGGCTTGCCAAAACTTGGTAAGCTGCCCTCCACCTGAAATGATTGCCCACCCCTGGTATACATGTACAAAATCTCAGTATTTACTCAGGCAAACTAGGTTATACATAAATTGGGTGGCTCTTGTAACCTGCCCAGTTACCCGGGTTGCACATGCAAATACAATTTTCCCTAACTGAAAACAGAGACGACTACCCTGGCCTCCAAAAAAAGGTCTCTTACAACTCTCTTCCTCCCTGATGTGTCAGACACTGGAATTTCTTCTGGACATGGACACTAAGCTCATATTACCTTCTATCTAGGAGATTTGGACTGACGATAAAGCAGGTTTAATATGAACAGATTTTTTGTTTGACCGGAATGTGGAAAAATGATATGGGAGCCATTTTGCTGTAGCAGCTGTGCTACTTTTTAAACACTACAACATATGCAGTATGTGCAGTTTTAGGGGAAGTTGCTTAATAATAGCAATATCAGTTAGCCATAGTGCTAGTATTAACCAATAGTGTTATATGCCCTTAAAATGTGTGTAAGTGGGCATATAGGTGAGAGGGGAGGGGACATGCACAGATAAATATTGTGTCTGAACTCTGACATCTGTTATGAAGATAGTGAAAGTGTCACTTTGATGAAGGGACATCTTGTGGTTTCTTCATCATCTCTCTGGCTACTAGCTGTTTAGTTATCTTCAGAAAGCAGCATTAAAACTCCTTACCGAAGGAAGTGTGACTTCTAAAGGCAGAGTCAACCAAAAATACAGCCTGTACAAGAGTATATAGTAGACTTAAGTTTCTTTTTCTTTCCAGAGAACACCAGGTTTCTGGAGAGAAAGAGAAAGAGGGAGGGGAGAGAGAGAGAAAAAAAAAGTGAAACAAGTAGAAGGGAATCCTTATTAAAAAAAACTGGTTTTATTTGCATCTTACCTTTGCAAGTCTTGCCCTCTTGATGAGATCATTGAGTTTTCGGACAGCTGCCTTCTGTGGAAGACTCTGAATGTCATGGAAGAGATCTTGGGCCTCTATTTCAAAGAGCCTCTGATTTTCAGTGTTTTGAAGAGGCTGGGCCCAAAATGAACCGATGTAGACTCGCAACACCTCGGGAGTGTCAATCACTTTTCCCAAGGACCACATGAGTGCACCATAGACCCTCATCAACTGTTGTGTATCAACTTGGTCAGCTTTGTTAAGCACCACCCGAATCTTGTCATCCTGGCCTCGGAATGACTTAATGGCCTCTGAAAACTCATCAGAAATATCCAGTTTATGGGCATCAAAGAGGAGGATAATGCGGTCTACTCGTTCACCAAACCACTGGAGGACCTGACAGAAGTCATAGCCTGGAGAGGGAATACATCAGGTGATAGCACTTTATTAAAGATTGTTTACAATATGAGCTGGCAGTAAAAGTGAGATAAAGGTTTGACTTCTAAACTCAACTGCTAACCCTATTCTCAGTTTTTTTGGTTGTCAGATAAGGAATACTTTAAATAAAAATGGACTGCACCACAGTATTTGGTAGTAACCCTGACACATCAAATTAAGAAATCAAATTCATAAGATTTCAACCTGTTCTGACAACAGTTTTATGGATGAGGCGGGTCATAATAGAGAAAAATGAGTAGCTAAACTAAAGACTACTTTGGGACATAGCTTTTGCTTTAAGCTTTCCAATGTTTTATTTTAAAAAAAGTCCGTACAAACAGTTAAGTACAACTGGTAACCTGGTACCAACCCAGTCCACTCATGACAACCTGTATGTATGACAAACTGTATTGAACATCTTTACAAAGTACATCCTTCAGGAGTGATTCATAATTTACAGAAAGAGTAATTCATTTATGATGTGGCATTGGGTTTGGTCTATATGACTCATCCTGCTTGAGTGCCTGTAGCAGACATGAACTGAAACAGTTCTCCACTCCACAAAATCCAGACTCCTCCCCAAGAAGCAAATAAAACTGAGGAAGGGAAAGTCAGATCACAAGAACTGTTGTGAGGAAAGCTGAACAGAATCTGCAATTATACCACTCAGCAACGTTTAAGCACTGGCTGTATGTAGGAAGCTCACAGCTAAACTCTAATATTCTGTCTTCAGATCTTTCCACTTCCACAGTGTAAGATTTTTACACTACTTACTTATGAATTCAGTCATCCAAGCATTTCATACAACTACCTTGACAGAAGCAAAAAGTTTTTAGATCTTCACTCTCTGTTAGCTTTCCCTCATTGACCCTGAAGCCATACAAATAAAAAGCAGAGAGGAAGGAGGTGGGGGGGATTAAAAAGGGTGAACAGCATGCCCATATCATTTGCTTCATTTTTCTTGAAATAATGCCTCTTTAGGTAGGAATATCCACAGCCATATTGTAGTTGGAACTATTTGCCAATTTTTTAATTTCAGTAGATGTATTGTTATTTATTGAGTCATCCATTACTACGCTTTCAAGCTGCCAGGTGCAGGTAGCAAACTTTTCATTGCTTTCCAATAGGAAACTGTCTAGAGGTTGTGACTAGGAACCCAAGATATATGTGAAAGCAACAAGGAAACATGTAAGCATGAAATTCAACACAGCAGTCACATCTCATCAGGCTTATTAAACAGAGGTTGGAACTGGGCTTTAATTTTTTTTTTAATTGAATGGATCAATTCTTTAAATATGACAGCAAAAAAATATTGCACAACTCCCAAAACAGTGCATTGTCAGGCACATCCAGGTGTGCTGTGGCATTTTGGGCTGGAGCCACGCCCCGCTACCTGTTGCTGCTGCGGACAGACAGACGGGGAGTGTAGCTCCAGCCAGGGAGGGGGCGTGACTCCAGCCCAAAATGCCATCCAGCTGGCTGTGCACCCTCCCCGCAGTTGGTGTCCAGCTGGCTGCGATCCAGCACCACCCCCCATCCGGTGTGCCATGGTGCTTTTTTTTATTTAGGAAAGTGTGCCATGGAGCGAAAAAGGTTGGGAAATGCTGCATTAGACCACTCTACACAAGTTCCTTAAATCACAGCAAGATCAATGTCAGGCCAAATAGTCTCAGGGCTCCTCCATCACAGCAGGAGAAAGATTTTTCTAAAAGAAAGCCCGTTTTGAAAGTGCACACAATTTAAGAATGCAAACTTTTCTCATTCCAGAAGTGGGTAGCTGATCTTCCCTGACTACATTTTCACCTTTGCAAGGCTTTTATTAAAATGTGTTGGTAAGGTCGTGTATAGAGGCGGATAGATAGAGAATTTTGGGGCCAATACCAGTAACTGATTTTTAAAGAGGCATACTGGCTGATACCAATCCAATTTCTGATACAGCTCTGTGCAGCTGGTAAGTCTGTTGTGGTGAATGGGGATGGGGGAGGGAAGGGGCATGGGGATGCAGATCAAGACCCCTGTGAGGTGAGGGAGGGAGTGGGACAGGGGCTGGGGCAGTGCTGCGCTCTTTCCAGAGTATGGGGGCTGTGCTTGGGGCAGGTGGTGGTGCTGG
>NW_017728947.1:53817022-53820360 GCF_001723895.1 Crocodylus porosus | reverse complement strand
TTCTTTACTGTCCGAGCCCCCAAGGTCTGGAACAGCCTGCCATCGGAGGTGGTTCAAGCACCTACATTGAACACCTTCATTTATACACACCCGCATTTGCTAAAATGTATACCAAATCCACATTTTTTATTCTTTTTTGAGAAGATGCCCAGCAAGCCTCAGAAAGAGGTGTGCTGTAGGGCAAGATCCGTTCTAACTCCCTATTCACATGACAATTAAACTGATGAAAGCTAAACCATGTTCTAGACTCTTCACTGGAATAGTTTTTTTATTTTTTTTAACAATCATCACAGGTGTGATTCATATTAAGGAAATTACTTTTAAAACCACAGCTTCACATTCGGAGTTCCTCCCCTCCTATTTTCAACACTTTAGAAGATAGCGAAAATAAACTGCACATGCCGAAATTGCCATTTGCAGTTGAAAATGTCATCACCTTTGACATGCACAAAATTCAATCTGCAGAAACAGAGGAAGTAAAGATGTACAGTGTGTGCCACCAGAACATACAGCATACTTATTTAGCAGATAAGTAAAGAAAAGATACCATTATGCTTTCAAGGAAGTACGCCTTCAAGCAAAACATATGTAGACAGCTTGCTCATTCACTTCTTTTTAGCATTTGCCTTTTTCAACCATTTTTAAAAATCGCAAGTCAGTGACCAGATGGATGAAGAAATGCAAAGAAATGAGGCTTTGATAAATCCATGCCTAGGATGGCAAATTAAGTCTCTGCAGAGAATTATGTCATTTAATTTTTGAGCTCTCCTTCCCTTTCCCTCACCCCAACCCCATTTAATGTTTTGAAAATTGATCATATTTTTAACTATAGGTTTCTAATCTGGATATTGGCAAGAAACCTTAACTTGCAAGACAGACTTTTTTTGTTGTTGTTCTTTTTTAAGTTTTCCAAAAGCAGGCTTATTTCTTCCTAACCATATTAAAAAGCTGTGGCTTAATATTTTATACAACTTCCACTTTTTCCCCCTTCAAGTACAATTCACAAAGCGGAATCAACTATCTAGAAATAATGTCTGGGATTCAAACCATATAAAATAAGGGGCAGGCATTGGTGTAGATCGCCCATGGATTGTGTAGCACCATAAGGCTGTTAAACAGTGAGCAATAATGGCTGATAAGAGTCTTTTCTGTTAATGTAAACCATGCTGCGTGAATGTGATTGACTCTGTCAGAACAGAGAGGAGGAATGAAATAGGACAGCATGCAGCATCAGCAGTCCTCTGCCATGCTGATTTAGTAGTTCATCTGATAGCTATTATAAGACTTGCTTCCACAAAAGGAAATTAATGAACAAAGGCAGCCATTCATTCTACTTCTCTTTTGTGTCTTTTATTCCTAACAACAGATTATTTCAAGTAAATTTGTTTGCTGAATTTAGTAGTTTACTTTTCTTGGTGCAATAAAATTATATTTTACACAAAAATGCATTTAAAAAACTCAACATTTAGATTTTAGTCACATCACACAGTTAAGACTGCCTGTATAACTTGTTTCCATTCTGCATATGTATTGTGATATAACCTTTAATCGGATGATCACATACTATTTTAAAGGACATTTCCTCACATCTGAATGCTTGACTTGCAATTTTAAAAATGTTCTTTTAACATAGTGTCTTGTGTGTTGCAGGTTTTCTTAAAAAATGAACTAAAAAAGTCCACACAGGTTCTGTTAGAGGCATTATATTGACACTCAAGCCGTTCATCAGCCAGACCACAGCAGCTTAAGCTAAAAAAAAGTTACCAACAGCAAGAGTAGGCTGTCATCCTCAGTGAGGACCAGCATTAGAGACAGATAAGAGACTTCGAGTGAGCTTCATAAATAAATGGTGAAACTCGTTAATCTTGGATTCCATCTCAGATTCAAGGACAGTGTTCTTGTGGGCAAAGACTCTTCTGCCAGCCCCCCTACAAACTCAACCCCTTCTGTCTTATTGCACCATACCTGCCCCCGTCTCTTCTCAAACCCTTGTTCATTCTCCTAGTTCTGTTCTCCATCTCTGCCTAATCCCAGCTGCCATCCCTCATGCAATCCCAGTCTCCTTGCCCACAGGCAATTTCCAATTCTCCCTCTCACCCCTAACTCCTTGTTCCCAGGATCCATACCAAGCCAGAAACAGCTCTTTCCCTGCCAGCTCCTCATCCAATTTCTTTTCCCCCTCAGCTGACTGGTGTCCAATCCTAGACACAGTATTTTTCCACCAGTGTAACTTGCACCAGTTTTGTACACTGATGTAAAGTACACAGGGATCCTGAGCAGACAGATGAACAGCTATCCAGGAATAGGTACCAGATTCACTGGGGAGCATGTCAGAGCCTATATGCCTACAGCAAACAGTTACCTCAGGAAGCAGATGACAACTACATCTACATTGGTTTACATTACATCAGTGTGTTTTTACTACAGATTTTTCCCAAGGTAACTTTACTTCAGAGTCAAAGCACGTACACTAGCATAGGAGTTTATATAATTTAGCAGCCCCTTGCTTATGGTGGTATAAAGACTGATTGCATTGATGTAAATGTATAATGTACACAGGCCCTTAATATTCCTCTCTTGGCTCCTCAATCAATCTATTCCCCCTTACCCTTGCAACCCGAGATCCTCCTTTCCCCACACTGGTTCCTAGTTACAGGCACCTTCTCCAGGTGGTCCTAGTTCCCAGGCTTCTTGTTTCGCTCCCAACCCCCATGTTCCACACCAGTCTCCAGTTTCAGCCTCCCCAGCGTCACCTTCTCCTCTCAGCTCCCTTTTCAGACAGACAGTTTCCTACACACTGTACCACCAGCCTCAGATTTTTTCTTCTAGTCTTCCTCCCCCCCTGCCTATGGTACAGTTTTTACCCTCCCACCCCACACCCCAAATTCAAATTAAATGGCTTCTTCTATACATCATTGAGCACAAAGGACAGACAGCTTCCTCTGGCAAGTTACAATGTCTGACCCCACCCCTGTAAAGGAGATAGTACTGTAAAAGTCTGGCTACAGCCCTGGCCTGGTCCACTTCTGGCATAACAGTCACTCCCTGAACATTATGAGTCCTTGTTTCAGAGCGCAGGGGCAAAAAAAATATATTTTTATACATAAACATATTTTATATCACACACACACACACACACACACACACACACACACACACACACACACACACACACACACACACACACACTTAGCCCTAAACAAAACAATGTCTTTTTCCCTAGCCTCATTCTCAATAGGGCTGGAAGGGACCTCGGGAGATCATCGAGAGGATCCCAGCAAGATAAGCATCCAATTTACTCTTGAAGGTGTTCAATGTAGGTGCTTGAACCACCTCCG
>NW_017728947.1:53806186-53816562 GCF_001723895.1 Crocodylus porosus | reverse complement strand
CACTCCTGACTCCAATGTCCACATCATTAATGAAGATGTTGAACAGGATGGGTCCCAGGACAGAGCCTTGAGGGACCCCACTCGTCACAGGGCACCACAAAGAGCAGTTGAACTATTTGTGCTGTACTTTTCCAAAACACTACTTCGAAGCAGACAGCCAGCATGAAAAACGGTTAAAGTTTTGGCAACGTTACACATAATTGGACACATGCTATTTATATAAATAAAACATCATACTATATTGATAAGCTGTCCATCTAGTTCTGCCCAAACTAAGCATATATGATTTACAGTCTACCTTGGATACGCTTAGTAATGTGAACATTTCATGAATTGCCACCTCATCTTCTATTTTTCTGGTGTTAGAGAGACGTATAACCTATGCACTGTTATACAGTGCAAAATAGATAGCTTATGAAAACTGGTACTGTAGTTTAAAAAAAGAAAAGAAAAGAAAAACACATAAGAACCTTAGCTAGTCAATACTTAGCGTAACTATATGCTCCCTAAAATCCACAAACAAAGGTAGCTTCTGGCAGATCCATCACATCCAACTGTGGTACTCTTACTGAAGAGCTAGCAAGATTCAGAGAAACTATCCTGAAACCACTTGTCACTCAAAAAGCAAGTTTTCTACCAGACATAACAGATTTCATCAAATTGCACAACATCAATCTCCTCCCCAAAAAGGTGATACCTGTAGCCATGCATGTCACCAGCCTGTACAGTACATCCCACACCACAAAGGCACAGATGCCTCCCTGAAATACCTATAAGAACACAGACACTTAGATTTGCAACATGCTGCACAAATCATCCACTTCATCCTGACCCACATTTTCACTTTTACAACCAACGTTTCCTCCAAACCATGGGCACAAAGTCCCTCGACATGAAACAAAACTGTGACATCAAACCTGCCCTCTACTTGTGTTTCCATAGAAGACTTTTCATCATCTGGACTCGCTGACTTCCTCCACGGGTTTTATTAATTCACTCCTTGATCAAATTTTCTCTGAAATATTGCTACACTAACATCAACTTTCTAGATACCACAATTCACAACTATGATTACACCTTACAACCACTTTATTAGAAAAAAAAAAACCACGTGGACCACCATACTGACATCCACAAAATTGGCAATCATTTGAAGCAAGCCACAAAAACTCTGATCTAGTCAGCCGTCAGATTATCACCGCATCTGCTCCGAGGAGAATATCTGCAATGCCCACTTTGCCAGCCAGCAGTCTGCCTTTATATAAGAAGGACATTCCAATAGAGAAATAGACTATATCTTTGAAAGAGCCACTCAAACATCCCATAGTAACCTGCTACAATACAAAAAGAAACCTCCCAGTGACCGCACATCTTTCGTGGTCACCTACCACCCCACACTTGAACTGATTTAACAAGTCATCAAGCAGTTGCAGCCTATATTTAACAAAGACCAGACCTTGAAAAAAATATTTCCAGCTTCTCCACTCCTGGCTTTCAAATAAACCCCTAACCTTGCCCAACTCATCACCAGAAGCAAACTCCCTATTGTTCAACAGACATCAACTGAGATGCAGTTTTGTTAACAGGATTACTTTCCTACAAGGAACCGCATCAGAATTCACGGATCCTATGCATGCCTTTCCCAAAACATCATATATCTGACCCAGTGCACCAAATACCCTCACGGTAACTATGCAGGTGAAATGAGACAGAAACTATGCACCACAATTAATTTTCACAGGAAAAAATATATAATGGAGAGGCACAAATACCAGTAGGAGCACATTTCTCACAGAGCAACCAGACCCTTTCTGACATCACTATGCTTGTGTTTAAGGGAAATTTTTGAAATATCTTCAGAAGATGAGCCTAGGAACAAAAACTTATAAGCTGGCTACGCACCAAGAACCAGGGACTGAACACAGATATCAACTTTATGGCATACCATAATCTACCCAATTCCTGAAAATCTTTCTTCACACAACAGGTGATAATGATCCTTTTCCTTTCTAAAAGGTCCAACAATCATGCCATCTTTTTTTTCAATTGTTTTTCTGCTACCCCAGGAATTACTGTCTCCTCCAATTTCACATCCCTTTAAATTGATTGATTAAAAAACACTGTTGTGCCTGCTACTGCCTTCAGACCCGATGATAAATGTTTTTGCATTGTAAAGTTTCTAAGTCTAGTTGGTTCAATAAAAAATATCTGCCACAAAATCACTGTCTATAGTGTAACTATTATGACTTTTTTAACCTTTTCCTAATTTATATCAAGTAAGGGATTATGTTTGATACGTTCTGAAAGACTCAGTGCAATGCTTTTTTCCCCTTAAGAGAAAAAAAGTATTGTGCCATTAACCCAGTGTAAAAGGACTGCTGATCCCAGTTTCTAAAACTAATCTCAAAATATGAATGACAATACATATACAGTATATGTAACAGAGACCTACACAAGATACACATCTCTCAGGTCCCAGCGGGATTGCACTGCTGCAAGCCACTTGGAGTAAGTCCTCAAGAGATGAGTGAATTACCCACAACAGCAAAATAACTAACTAGTGGCTTCATCTCCTTTTGACTGCCACAAACTCACCTCTGCTGATGCGTTGTTTCTCTCCCGAAAGAATGCCAGGACTGTCGATGATACTGATGCTCTTCAGAACCTCATTAGGTAACTGAGAGCACATAAACCTGCAGGGAAGGAGGAAAAAGAGACACTTAGAACAGCTATTGATTGTTTCTAGAGATCCCCCACACTTAAGGGCATGGGGCCTAAACAAAGGCCCCTTTAGAAAGAGATGAACACTAGGGTTGCTAGTACTGTTGATGGCAAACATTAAAAAAAAAACCAAAAAAACCATGAAAGGTTTTATTAAATGATAATTGTGGGGTTCTTTTAACTTTTCGTTCTTATTTCTGGGCCCTTAAAATGTACAGTTACCACTTTCTCAGACTCTTCTCTGCAATCATATAGACTGGAACTTTCTATTTTTAAAACAAAAGTAGAGATTTTTTTCAGTTTCTAAAAATGCAAAATATCACAAGGCTAAACACTCCATCTGAATTAGAAATGACAAAAATAAGGTAACCACCTTAACCTGACAATAACTTAAGATGATTAAAAGTTAATCTCAAATTTCCCAAAGAAAGAATATTCAGGAGTGTTAGGTATAGCAAATGCTCCAAATACTGAAGTAACATTTTCTATTTAAAGTTATATGCTGCTTCTAAAAATGAGACACTTAGAAAAAAATCTTTGGCTCCCCCAAGAGACACTGGGAGGAACAGGAAATACTGACCTATCAATAAAAACAAATGCAACTCTAGAGCCTCAGATATAACCTAGTCAAAGCCATGTCTTGACTGAGAGCTTGCCATGCTTGTAAGCAGTTCTCTTAAACATGCAACACTCATAACATACTACCTCCCCACTTCCAGAAGTAGCACAGATGCAACACCACCTATGTGCTAATTAGCATGAGCCTTCAGTCTAAACACAAAACCAAGAAGCACAAAGGCTAACACACACCAGGTAAAACAGCTTCCTTATTAGCAGTCCCAGAGACTGATATTTTTCTTAGTTATGTATTCTCACAACATCTCATCTCTCTGTAGAAAGTCTAGGATCTGTTTGAGACCAACCAGCACTTTCAGGATATAAGACAAGGATCTTTATTTCAGCAGAACAATGCTGCAATGTTCAAACTTCTCCTCGAGCCAAATGACGTAACAGCAGCAACAGGTTATGCAGGAAAAACAAGAGCAAGAGTTAGCTATGGGGATAGCACTGCTGATTACACAAGACATTAGTAAAGTACAGAAGAGAAACTGGGGAGGTGGGTGGGACCAAGAGTAAGATGAGTATAGACTGAAGTTAGAAAGAGCTGGCTGTAGTTTCTAAAATAGGCAACAGCCTAAAAGCAAAGAGGAGCCCTGTTACAAAAAAAAATAGTTCAGCCTCTTATTTCATACCACAATTTCAAGCTGTAAGCTTAACTACATCAAAATATTTATTTTAGACCCTATTTTTATGACAAGTTTAAAGCATATTTTGCACCTAAAATGCAAGTTCAGAGCTAAGTTTCAACGAACACTGTTCTCTATGTATCTTTATGTCAAGGTGCAAACATAATTTGCTTCAAAGAACAGAGTTACACAGTGGGTGCATGAAAACAGAGCGTTACTGTGCAGCAGATATCTATGTGAAAGCTTCTTCTCTATTAGTGCATACAGGATGGTTCATTATATTCTGGCTAGGGTTATCTGAACGCAGCACTCCTTCCTGCCTAGGCAGGGGGTCGGACTCAATGATATGTTGAGGTCCCTTCTGATCCTAGCATCTATGAACCTATCTCATGTTTTCTGTATTTTAAATTAACTGTAAAACACAGATCACACATAAACACACATAGTGATACTACGAGTACTGTAAAAGTAATCCTCTTTGTGGGAATGAAATCAACAAGAAATCTTGCAAATATTTGCAGGGAAAAAAGTTTTATAGCATTAAAAAATCAAAGGCAAATTAAGGCTGCAGATGCCTCTTGGCTTTTATTCACTTGTGTCTGCAGTATAAGACAGCATGCGATCAAGGAAATAAAGGCTCTAACTTAAATGAAATATATACATTTTTTTCTACGACCTTTTGCCATTCTGCAATATTTTTCCTTCTCGTGTACTTTATCAGCAGCCAAGGGCATGCTAGCCTTTTTCACAGAGCAAATAAAAGGAGCAGCCCCTGAAACAATATGCTTAGAAATTCAGTTACAGACATGCCAACTATGAAGAGAAAGAAAAAGGAGGATAGAGTGAAAGAGAAAAAGATTATAAGAAGAGCTTATGTTTAATTACATTCACGATGCATAAACAGCAATGGCAGCGGCATGTTTGTTTGCTAAATTCTCCTTTTCCCAATTGTTATGTTCAGGAGCAGAAATCATTTGATCAATGACAGTAGCCTGGGGGAAAATAGGTTCTGAATTTAAACTAAAAACAGATCCTGAAGCACTGGAGTTGGAAGATTATTCCAATCTAATGGGAAAACAAAGGGGAAGGTCCTGTGACAGAAACATTAAAAGTAATACAAGGGGATGCCAAGACTGTACTGCTGACAGTGACAAGTGAGAGAGGAAGGAAAGGAAAAATAGTAATGAGAACTCAAATGAAGGCAAGGGGGAAGTTACTCAAGGCCTTGAAAGTGAAGCTAAGTTGAACCCGCTATAGTAAGAAAGGGGGAAACCAGTGGAGCAATTCAGACATCTGCATGACCTGGGAAGAGCACACCAGCAAGGGGTGTTTGCTACAGAAATGCAATTAAAGCTTGACTGCAGGTCCCCAGAGAGCTGCTATCATCAATTTACATGAGCACATCTCTCAGCAGACTAACAGTCAACCTAGGTTTGAGCAGCCACAGCTTTTTTCCCCCATGAGAAGCATACTGTATAGAGCATGAAATAATGCTGTATGCTCTGCCTTGCTAGCACACAAACCAGACTTTAGCAGCAGAACAGGAAACATTAGTGTTAAAAGGAAATCAATTTAACTTAACTTGTCTTGTAGGCGCAGGCTTCCTCTTCAAGTAACCACTAAATGGAGCAAAGGAAAAAAGCATACTACATCCCACCGTGCCTACGTAGTCAGTTCTACTGAAATTAAGTGATATTTTTAACTCAAGGGCTGAGGGATTTTACACAATGTGTGTACCTTGTGTATCTAATCCTCTGCTCCAAGTCACAAGTCTCATAATCAGTTAAAGTTTGTGCACTGAGGCAGAGACACAACTAACACCCTACAAAAAGAAACCCCAGTGGGTTGTTTTTACCTGTTCTACTAGTCAACGTTCATATGGCTTTTTTTCCCATTAAGGTCCCTTTAGCAGGCCTTTTAATTTTCCCATCAGTGACTGCTCTAAAGAGCTGTTGAGCCTCTGGTCAACCAGAACCACAGACAACTTCCTCTCATATAGCTCAGATATAGACACACCACACAACAGGCACTTCATGGGTACTAAGCAACTAGTACCATTCTCTTTACTAGTGAGACACCTTTAACTGACAAGTTTCTCAGTACCTTTTGGCAAGTTTCTGAACTACACAATTCCTGAAACTGAATATACACCTTTTTTTTGTTTGACCATCCTCACTACATTAATTGAATGATATGTCCCCTCTCAGTCAACAGCTGCAATGTTAAACTTCATAAAAAATATGCACTGCACTACATGGAACTGTGTTATTTAGTTATTAATATACTAGCCAATTGCCCATCAAGAATGACAGGCGGGGGGGCTGGGATGGAGTGACAACACCTAATGCCCCATGCTGCTGCTCTTCTGCCTCTTGCAGGGAGCAGGGTGGGGGAGCTGGCCTTAGCCGGCCTTGGCTCCCCAACCCTCTGCCTGATCCTTGGTGCAGCTTTGGAATCATGGTGGTGCTCCCCCATGCTTGGAGCACTTTGATTGGCTAGTTCCATCAGCCAATCAAAGCACAAATAAAGCATTATAGACAGATAGACCGACAGACTTAGGCTTTTATAATATTAAAATTCAGCAACTCCCAGTTACTGGTCACTGGATTTGGACATACATCATTTGCACTGTTAGCAATATAGCAGAAAAATAGCAGGCTTGAAAGTGCTGAGAAAACTGAATTAACTAAAAAACAAGAACCAAGCGAACAGCCTGCCCCTACCTGTTCAGAAAAGCATTTCCAAAGCGGCTGAGTTTACGGAATGGCTTCTTCGGGTCCACCACCAGAGCATTTCCAGGAGTACTCCCTTCTGTATCGCCATACATCACAGCAATGAAAGAATCTGTGGTAGGCTCAGGACCAATCCTCATGCCTGGAAAGTCCTGCTCTAAAAGGTACCTAAGGAAGGGCATTACAAAAAAGAAAAGAAAAAAATGAACAAGTATTAAACCAAAACTGCTGCAATTCTTACAATTATTAAAAGAAATGAAATTGAAAATGGCACACAACCCTCCCCCCTCATCTCAACCAAAATGTAGATTCCTGCCCCACCCCCTCCACATTTTGTTATTTCTTTTGGCTGGAAAATCTTATATAAATCTAAATCTATAATTTTAATTTTTTGCAAAAGATAGACAGACTTGGATGCAATCCCACCGGGGCCAGACGAAGACAGCAAAAGTCAATCCTCTGCAGTAAAACCGTAACTGTAAACACTCCCTCTGCTGTAACACCTGCCTGAGTAGTGAGGGGTCCTAACTTCTTCATGCTTAGCTACAAAGTTATCTGTTAATTTAAGGTGCTCTGCTGGGCATGACTGTAGCTAGCCAATATAGCAATGCTAACACTAGGACAGTGGCTCTCAAATGTTTTGGGGCTGCTTTGCCTTTCAAGTCTGTTATACTGATGTGTATCCCTATGTTGACAAGTTATGGATAATGGAAAGGAACACTGTGGGTCATAACTCATAGAAAAGTAGAGCTAGATGGGACCTCAAGAGGTCGTCTTGTCCAAGCCACTGCCTGAGGTAGGACTAGATTGTATTCCACCTGTTAGATATGAAGGTGGACTAAATGAAATCCTATTCCACCTTGCTCAAGTCCTGGAAAAACTAAGTAGGTCTTTACCTCCTCCTCACTGCTTTTTTGTGATCAAGTCAGAAGAGTAAGATGACAGTGTGGTATAGAAATAGACCCATTAATGGATTTTCAGGGAGTTGAGCACGACGGAACAGAATTTCACTCATAAATCCATGCATGTGCCGAATAGGTAGAATAAGATCTGGCACTTTATGTCACTATAGTCGCTCCAACAACATAAAAGACATTGCAGAATTACTATTAATTTGTCTTTTTCTTCATTTTGTCCCATTTATATTTCTCCTTTACCATCTAATGGTTTCCCTTTCCTTCATCTCATTCATCCTTTACAAGTTTGCCAACTACCCCTGGGAGAGGCATACTCCAGTTCAAGAAATACTGCTATACAAGATCTCATTTAGCAGGTGTGCTTTTATAGAGGGAAAGCTTTTTAAATTAGCGAGCAAGCATAGTAAGAAAAGCAACCATGTGAAAACGGTCACCTTGCTGAACAAATCAGGCCTTTTAGTTGATTCAGTCATATTTTCTGATTTACTAAAATGTATTCCTGCTGGCATTTGCAAAACCAACATAGCTATAAGGAGAGAAGAGAAACAAATGGAGAGGAGGGAAACAAATTTTATTCTGACCTGCATATCGAACATAAACTTCACAGTTAATGAACTCCTGAACTAAGGTACAGCCCAGGTGAAGACTATTGTCTTACTAATACAGCATTGCACAATTACATAGCATCATTTGATGGGTTTTCCACAGCCCTCTGAATCACCAGGGTTAGACTTCTGCCAGAGACAGAAGATCTTAGTTGAAATAATCTTCCAAACTGGCAAGTTAATCTTTACATGCCTCTGCTTCCAAGGAGACAAAGGCCTCAAACACAAGTAAGTAAGTTCAGTAGGTCTTAATCCTATGTTCAAAGTATGTGTTTATAGATGTGTTTATAGTTTATAGGTTTATAGAATAGGTTCATATTTAGGGATCCCTGTGGCTATTAAGCATATATCATCATGACATTACCCCTTCTCTAGATAAAGGACGTAACTACAGTTAACTCCGTCTCACTTGAAGGTGACTATGATCTAGCTTCACACTCATAACAATAATGCCTTAGAAATTATCACATTGATGAGCTGAGAACTGGTAAGTCTATCAGTTTCACTGCATTGTGATATAGTGACTACACTTAGAAAAAGTGAGGAGATTCTAATAGTTCCAAGATTCTCTCTCAAAGAGATCCACTCTGGTCCACAGAATTAATCATCTTGGAACTTTTTTGATCATATTGATTTTCATCATCTTGGAATTTTAAAAAAGACACTCATAGCTATGAATCAGCATTTGCAGACTCCTCTCAACACAAGACCATAACACAGAAAGTCATGACACATGCAACATGAAGTTTGCATAGTGGGACCAACAAATTAAACTTTCAGCACTAGAAATCACATCTTTCACTGTGGTAGAAGTCTACCAGCATGGATCCAATGCTGGATCACAGAGGTGCACCGATACATCAGTCCGATATCAGAATGCCACTGATATAAAGAAAATTTTCTCTATTGGAAATCAGCCCAACGCAGCTGATAATTTGTCTGATAAATGCCCATGCACGCACACAGCCACAGCACATAGGCAGTGAGGAGCAGAGCCGGCAGTGTGGAGAGCTGCATGCAGCTGGTTAGTCTGGTGTGGTGGAAGGGAAGGGGGAGGGGGAAGGAGCATGGGGGGCAGATCAAGGCCCCTGAGGAGAGGGAGAGTGTAGGGTTGGAGTTAGGGCTGGGGCAGGAGCTGTCCAGCCAGAGCTGGGGCATGATGGAGGCGTGGCTTGTCAGGGGCAGGGGGTTACGGCTTGTCTGGCACTCATCTGGTGGCTCCTGCTGATGCTATCACCGCTCATCTGGGAGAGCACCGGGATGGTGGTGGAGAGAGAAGGCATGTGACCCCGGATCTGTGCGGGGCAGGCTGGGGCTGGGCTCTTCCCAGCTGGGCAGATTTGGGGGTACATGTCCCTCCCTCCCTCCCCTGTGCTCTCTCAGACAAGCAGCGGGATCAGTGGCGGGAGCTGCCAGACGAGCACTGGATGAGCTGCACACAGCAACGGGAGCTGCTGCCACTCCCCCACTCAATAACAAGCTATGCCTCTGTTCCATGCCTGCCCTGGCCCTAACCCCAGCTGCAACCTCCCTGCACCACACAGATCCAGGGGACACATGCCCCTCCCCCCCAGCTGCTTGTAGCTCTGTCTCATGGCCCTCTCCGTCCCAGCTGGTCAGCGTCTGCCTCAGCCCCATTCCCTCCCTCACTGCAAAAGCCTTTATCTGTATCTGTCCCCCCACTCCCACCCCTTCCACCACACCAGACTCACCAGTTGGATGCAGCTCTTCAAGCTGAAGAGCTACATATCAGAAATTGGATCAGCATTGGCCGATATGCCTCCTTAAAAAAAAAAAAAAATTGGGTATCGGTATCGGCCCCACAAATCTCTATCAGTGCACCCCTGCTAGATCATGTTCCTATTACCAAATTACAAGGTCAGAAACCTGCTAGATACCTAGACAAAGGAGGCCTTGATCCCAGCAATTCTCCTTTTCCAAGCTTTCCTTTGGAAATGTAGTCTTCAGCAAATTGCTGAACATTTTTGAAACATCTCTGAAAACTCCTGGCGCTCTGGTGTAGTGCCTGAAGACTGGAAGAAGGCCAATGTGGTGCCGATCTTCAAAAAAGGGAGGAGAGTGGATCCAGCTAACTACAGGCCCATTAGCCTGACTTCTATCCTGGGGAAGATCCTAGAAAAGTTTATTAAGGAG
>NW_017728947.1:53735626-53805231 GCF_001723895.1 Crocodylus porosus | reverse complement strand
ACTTCCTGCCCTTTGGGCAGGGGGCTGGACTCGATGATCTCCCGAGGTCCCTTCCAGCCCTAATGTCTATGAAATCTATGAAATTAATAACACCCTGGGAATTGAGTAGGAGTTGAAAGGTACTGAGTACCCTTCAGAATCAGGCCCTAAAGTGTGGACTGTCATCACAGCAATGTATTTGTGTAAATTCAATGCTTAGTGAAAAGAGACAAGAGCTGAACTTCAGAATCAGGTACCTACATCTGTTTTTGCTGGAAAACCTAAGGATCTATGGGGGTGTCAGGTCCCTAAATTGGTTAGGAGAGTTTCTATTAATTACCCTCTTGGACTTAGATGCCTAAATTCCATTCAACTGCCATTTGGGTCCTTGGGTTCCTTTGTGAATCTCACCCAGTTTTATTCACACTCACGGAACAAGTATGTGACCCAGCTCACAACAGAACCCAGCTTGTGATTCACAATTGTTTGCTTTACCACAGTCCCTAGGTACAAAAGAAGAAAGGCCGAGATCAGTCCCACTGAAAGTTAGAAAAACCTATATAAACACATGAAAATACATAGATTTTAAGGCCAACACCCTCATGACTTTGTCAGGAATGATCAAGAGGAGGAAATTCAAAAGAATTTGCAGGAAGAGTATTTAAAAATAGCATACATCTCACCGGCACCCATTCACACAATTCATATCCTGTTGATGGAAAGGCCTTCTCATCATCCTTTGCCTCGACCTAAGTTGACCAATCAACTTCCTGTATTTCCAGCGTGGTAAAGTATTGCTGAGCCCCCTTTTCAGAGCTGGAAGCCAAACTGTGGGGCCCCTCTTTTCAAAGTTACCAGTTGCTAAAGGTCAGCCTGAGTTCCTGACCTGGGTTAGCCATTTAAAAGTACATTGCTTCAGTTATACCAAACTATAATATTGGCACAAATTGACTAGCTCTTCACAGTTGTTCTGACATGATGAGACAAACGGAAGTCTTGTTTCTTTTCTACTGGCAACTCCACCCAAACTTACCAAGTGTCTCACTTCTATTTTTGTTTAAGACCTAGGCTCTTCACTTCTGAGAGGATGTTTTGTTCAAGTGTGGGAATTCAGCTCTTAATGAAAAGTCATGACATTTGAGGTAAGTGACAGGGAAGTTTTATTTTACAAAGTCACGGGGTTTAAAAGGTATAAGAAATCTTGTCAGAAGCAAGGTGAATGTGGGGCCATTCCCAATTCTGTCTTACTATGAGGATAAATATACTCATGTACCCTTTGTAAATTGCCTATTTTATGTATGTAATGTTGAGTTCACAGAAAACTTGACAGGGGCTAAGGCAGAAAAGGTAGAGTTAAGTATATCATTGCACCCTTTGGGAAATACTAGATGGAATACCAAAGCACAATATAGCAAGCTTAAGAGAAAAAAAAATCAGATTTAAATTCTGGATTGTTTTGTCCTTTAATTCTTTTTTTAAGTCACTTGTGTAAGTTTGGGATATATTTGAGAGAGAGAGAGAGAGAAAGAGAAATATATAGGAGACCCTCGCCATTCATGGGGGATCTGTTCTGCAGATCCCCACAAATGGCGAAATCTGTGAATACTGACATGGCTTCCTGTCAGACCCCACAGCTACCCCCTGATCGCCCCTTGGGAGAGGCTGGAAACGTGGGGCTCCCCCATAGCACCTGGGGACTGACTGCGACTGCTTCCAGGGGAGGAGATGCTGTCGCCACCTCCTTCCCTGGTGCTTACCCTCCTCCTGCCCGGCTCTGCCCTCCCCTCCCCTCTCTCGCAGCACTCCATGCCTGGCTTAACTGCAGAGGCAGGAGCTCAGTGCAGCGCCAGAGGGAGCCGCAGCGGCACTCACCCCAACCTGCCTCGTTGGCGTGGTGCACCACAAACATTCGAATCAGCAAACAGCATATTCGCAAATAGCAAGGGTTTCCTGTTTTTTATATAAATAAAATATTTAACTAAAGATATATTTAAGAATTTTAGATATATTTTAAGAATACTTAAATCTCACCCTGACATCAAAATGCATTTCATATGACAAGACTTCGGAATAGACTAGGGTGTAAATGACAGAAGTAATGAAGGTGACTACAAAGGCATATGGGCTAATTTCTGTCCTCATCTTTGCTTTATAGATTCCAGTTTTCACCAACCCCTCCTCTTCCTTCCTTCCTTGTAGCAACCACACAAAAAAAGAAAAAAAAATAGTAGGATTAAAACAATGTTGGCAAGCAACACATACCCAAAATTAGAATTATTAAAAAAATGGGGATATGATTGATATGTCTTTCAAATTACAAAAAAATTTTTGCTCATTTTCATATTCATCAGCATTCTCAGATACTGAAATAAAACAGTACTCAGTGAAAGTGGCCAGTTTAGTTTCTTCGCCTCAGTTGCACAAAAAGTTAACCGAATTAATAGTATCATTGTCATAGTACTTAGGGTCAGAAGGGATCTAAACAGATCATCAGGTCTGACCTCTGCCCCAGCCAGGGACGGGTGCTGGACTCATATCACCTCAGCCAAATATCTGTCCAGCCTCTTCTTGAAGACCCCCCAAGGTAGGAGAGAGTACCATCTCACTTGGAAGCCCATTCCAGAGCCCGGCAGCTCTAACCATAAAGTAATGTCTCCAGATGTCCAGCCTGAACCTTCCCTCTAACAATTTGTGGCCATTATTCTTAGTAACCTCTGGTGGTGCCCGGGGGAAACAGAGCTTCCCCCAATTCCTGCTGGTTCCCCCTGGTGAGTTCGTAAATGGCCACCAGATCCCCTCCCAGCTTTCTCTTGTGGAGGCTGAATAGGTTCAGGCCCTTTAGCCTCCCTTCATAGGGCTTGCCTTGCTGCCCCTTGACCATGCGAGTAGCCTTCCTCTGGGCCCTCTCAATGCTAACCACATCCCTCTTGAATTGCGGCACCCAGAACTGGATGCAGTACTCCAACTGTGGCCTAACCAATGCCGCATAGAGGGGAAGGATCACCTCCCTGGACCTGCTTGTGATACATCGGTAGATGCATGACAAGGTGTGGTTAGACTTACTGGCCACTTCCTTGCATTGGTGGCTCATGTTCATCCTGGAGTCAACAATGACTCCAGGATCCCTTTTTGCCACTGTGTTGACAAGAAGGATGTTCCCAAGCCTATAGGTGTGTTGCTGGTTCCTTCTTCCTAGATGCAGTACCTTGCACTCGTCTGCATTGAACTCCATCCTATTCTCATCTGCCCACCTCTGCAACCTGTCTCGATCTAGCTGGATTCTGTCCCTCTCCTCCAGCATGCCCATCTCGCCCCACAACTTGGCGTCATCAGCGAATTTGGACAGCGTGTTTTCCACACCCACATCCAGATCGCTGATAAAGATGTTGAACAGTACAGGCCCCAGAACTGAGCCCTATGGGACTCTACTGCCCACATCCCTCCAGGTCGAAAACGACCTGTCCACCACCACTCTCTGGATGCGACAATCTAGCCAATTTCCCACCCATCTAACTGTGTAGGCATCAACGCCACAGTCACCAATGTTTTTTAAGAGAATGCGGTGGGAAACCATGTCAAAGGCCTTCTGAAAGTCCAGGAAGATGACATCCACCCCGACACCCTGGTCCAGGCACTTTGTGACCTGATCATAAAAAGAAACCAGGTTAGTCAGGCAGGACCTGCCCTCAGTGAACCCATGTTGGTTGCCCCTGAGCTTTACTTCCCCTGCTGGGCCCTTAGAGATGTGCTCTTTGGTCTTCCCAAGGAGCGAGGTAAGACTGACTGGCCCATAATTGCTGGGGTCCTCTTTTCTCTTCTTCTTGTAAATGGGGACCACGTTGGCCCTTTTCCAATCCTCTGGTAACTGGCCAGTGCCCCACGAGCGCTCAGAGCCATGCCAGGGGCCACGCTATGACCTCCGCCAATTCCCTCAGCATCCTTGGGTAAAAAGCATCTGGACCTACTGCTTTAAACATGTCCAGCCCCTCCAGTAAGTTCCTGGAGTTAGTTAAGTTCCTGGAGTTAGTTAAGTTCCCTAACTAGGTCATCCCTGACCTTAGACATAGCAGTGCCCCCCCAGGGTCCGTCCACAGTTCTAGTGGGGCAAATGTCCCGGTCCTTATTCAGGAATATGGAGGCAAAGAGGTCAGCTTTTTGATTTGCCACAATCACCAGATTGCCAAGCCTATCCTGTAGGGGCCCCATGTTACCTGGTGCCTTCTTCTTACTTCCTATGCATTTGAAAAAGGACTTTTTATTATCCTTAATTCTGGTTGCTAGCCATCTCTGCCTTGACCTTCCTAACAGCCTCTCTGCAGTCCCCAGTAATAGAGGTGTAATCCTGCTTGGTGATAGCCCTTTGCTTCCACTATTTGTACACCTCCTTTTTTGCCCTCAGGCATCCCTGGATACCTTTGCCAAGCCATGGGGGCTTCTTAGCACTTCTGCCCTGCTTGGTATGCATTGGGACTGACTCCCTTTGAGCTTGGAAGATCGTCTCCTTGAGGAACAACCACCCGTTTTGGACTCCCATCTTACTGAAGCTCTGAGACCCCAATGCCTCTCCTACTAACCTTCTTAGCTTACAGAAGTCAGCCCTCCTGAAGTTGAGGACCTCTGCCTTGCTGCTTGCTTTCATCACCCTGCACTGGATAGTAAATTCCAGGAGGCAATGATCACTGTTGCCCAGGTAGTCGAGTACCTGCAGACCCCTCACCAGGTTGTCACCTGTGGCAAGGACCAAGTCCAGCAAGGCATTTCTCATCTGCCTCCTGGCCCTGTATCCTGGCTAGGAACCTATGTAAGCGGGCAGACCTGGCTGGCTGCTCCCCCCAGCAGATGTTTGGGTAGTTCAGGTCACCCATGACAACCACATCTCTTGACTCTACTGCCTCCATGAGCTGACCTGAGAGTTCCCAGTCCAGCTCGTGCCCCTGGTGAGGTGGTCTGTAGTAGACGCACACTATCAAGTCCCTTTCCCCACACCCCACTTGCATTCTTACCCAGAGCACCTCAGTTTGTCCCTTTTCCGACCCCATCCTGATCACTGAGGATGGGTGATGATCAAGGGTGACTTTGAAGTATTATTAACAACATGTAAATATTTTTAAAATTATTTAAAATCACATTAAATTGTCTCAATCTTTTCTGAATCTATTCTTCCTGCACAGGTTTGTTATGGAAGGGATGGTATGTGTTTACTAATGAGAAGAATACTCCTGAAATTATGAGAAATGTCCTTTCTGTTCTAATTGAAACCACATATACTTGCATATGTATTATATTAAAACTGAATAAAAACTAAATTTCAATTAATGCTTTTACATATGAAGCTACAAATCCAACAAGCAGTCCTAGTAGTAGGCTATTGTTGACCCTTCTGGATCATGGTGTATACATGAGTGGTCACTGGGACCTTCGACATGCATGCCTAGGCAGGAGCATGGAGAAGTTGAGGCTGCCCAGACCTTCCTCCTCAGCTTTAAACCACAGAGGCAGAATCTAAAGGCCATACCAAGTCCAAAAGTTTGGTGCCTTGATGGCTGTAGTGCCGTTTGGTGCCTCAGTTGCTTTGCAACGTTTCGCATTGTGTGTGGCAGAGCTAAATGACTCAAGAAACAACAGTTTGCTTTGATCCAGCAGATTTTTTTTAAGCCAGGCCGCACTAACAGATTTCTTAATAATTTGCTCGGCCACCGATTCAGCAAAATACATAAGCATGTGCTTAACTTTAATCATAGCCTTCAACTTTTCATGTGCTTAAAATTAAGTGTTCTGGTGCATCAGAAATCAAAAAGAATACAAAGAGTGCTTCATCGGTATTTGGAAAGGATGGCAAATTATTCATTTTTTAAAATCTCAGTCCTTGAGAAACAAGATCATTAAATGAAAAAGGAAGAACAGTGTGGATTTATTACTCTGATTTAAAACCAAACTTACTTGTGGAAGGGCTGCTTGCCCAAGGGGGCTGGACCTGATTATCTCGAGGTCCCTTCCAGCCCCTAACATCTATAAATCTGTGAAATAGAAAGAATCCCTTACCTTATTGGTAAATATTTGTAATAATAAATGACTTCCCTTCCTTTCAGCATAGACTCTACACATACCTCATAACTAAATAATATTTTAGGGAATGCAGTCAAGATAACTAAATTTTTAAGAAAAGAAGTACACTGGTTTAGAAATATATTATGAGATGGCTCCCAGGCCCAAGAAGCAACTTTCAACTAGATTGTTTATATACTGGCATTCAACTTGTTAATGCAAGCAATGGAGCAGTAAGAAAATAAATCTTTTTTTACTTCTCTTATTTGCAACTATTGTTTGGGGGCCTTTAAGAAAAAAGGCTCACTTAAATTTGGCTTTAATCATTGCCTCAAATCCCATAAACATTTATGCACACACGCATGCATTTGAACAGGTTTAAACTGTACGTAAGCATTTTCAGGATTGGAACAAGTAAGGAAACCATGTTCAAGATTTCAGTGCATACTTGCACGTAAGGGAAGAGGAAAAGACTTAGACAAATAAACATGGGAAGACAACTGGATTGACAATATAAGTAAAGATAAGGGTGAGTCTAAGTGTTTGCAGGATCTGGACCTTAAGTGTTTTAACAGGAAAACCACAATAGTAAGGATCCTTTTAATTGTTTTATATTGCTATTAAAAGAATAAGCATAAGCAACAGAAGCACTCCACAATTTGAAGGAGGACTTACATGAACTTTACAGACATAAGATCAGGTCAAAATTCGAACCTGGTAGCCTCTCTACTACTCCTTGAAAACTACAGAATCACTGTGCTGGGGGAAAAGTCTTTAGTACAATTTATGAGGAAAAAATGAAAAAAGGGTTTTTCAGCTTTGTATAATTAGCATGTGAAATAACTGGATTTTTTTTATACCCTAGACAAGGGGTGGGCAGTTATATAGGTCAGAGAGTTTTGGTGAGCTGTTGTGAGCTGGGTCAGTACCCTGGTCCTTCCCTGCACCCCCACCCACCCAGTTACCCTGGGCCAGGCTGGACCAGCACCCTCCAGTACCCTCCCTGGGCTGGACCAGCACCCCCACCTCCAGCCACAACACCTCACCAAAACTTCCAGAGTGGCTCTGCCCTGGGGCCCAACCCTGTACTATCACCCCCAGGCCATCCCGACCGCAGCCCCAGGGTCTCCATGGAGACAAGCCCTGTACCTACATGGGCAAGGCATGCTTGGCTGAATGGATGGGATGGGGTAGTGGGTAGGTGAGAAGCAGCACCCCCAGACATGGGTCTGGGGTGCAAAGGCACCAGAACTGGGACCAGCAGCAACGCTAGTGGCAGCAGCCAGGAGCCACCACTGGGGCTGCTGGGAAGCAGAATCCGATCACTGTACTACCTCAGCCCCACTGCACACCCAAGGGCAGTGGGACTGACTACATACCCCACACAGTTCAGGCTGTCCCCCATGCCTGGGCCAGGTGAGCAGACATAAAATCCCTTGGTGGGCTGGATCTAGCTCATGGGCTATATTTTACTCACCCCTGCCCTACACATAACTGCAAAGTCATAAAAAACCCCTCTAGTTCCAAGTAAATATTTGAAGTAACAGAAGAATTTCTGAACATTCCCCAAATCTGCTTTTAATGCTATTTTTTAAAAAGTCTATCTTTAATTGATGCAATTTCTATTAAAATCTATCAAAAAACTTTAGCAAAATTTATCCTGATGAACGGATCCAGGTGAACGGACAAGTGGCAGGAGCTGCTCCCCACTCTTTCCTGTGCCCCCTAGAAGAGCTGTGGCTCACGCCCGCCCTGGCTGGGCAGTGCCTAACCCAGCTCCACTCCCTCCCTCACCGCAGGGGACATTGATGTGCCCCCCCAACTTCCCTTCCCTGCCCGCCCTCCCATTTCACCACAACACACTTACCAGCTTATCAGCTGACATTTAAGGAGGCATATCAGCCATTGGTATCTGCCCCCAACATTTCTACTGGTGCACCCCTATAAACCAGTGATATTTGCTTTATAGCTCTAGGACACTAGGGCTACAAAGAGTCAAAAAACCAGAGGCTGAATTGAGTCAATCTTTGCAGCTTAGTCTAAACTGCATAGATTGAACCAATAAGCAATTGAACAGACATTCATTTTTGAAACCGCAAAGGCAACCAGATGCCCGCAGTGGCCCATACCAGTAGCTGGGGGACGAAAGAGCACACCTCCCAACCTGCCAGCCACTGCAGAAAGGAAGAGAGGGAAGTTGCGAGGGAAACCCTCAGAGGTTTCCCCTGGCTGGGTACTCAAGCAGAAGGGGGCAAGGGGTGGCAAGGGCCCGGCCCAGCCCAGCCCAGATGGCTGAGTACATGCGTGGGGAGGTTTAAACCCCCACCCTGGCAACCCCATCTGGGATCTACGTGCTGGGGGTGGAAAGGTAAGCCCTCAGAGGCTTGTCCCACCTCTCCCGCATCTCTGTTTGACCAGGGAGGGGGCAATGGGGAGGACACACAAATCTCTGAGAGCTTCCCTTCTCTCCTCCCCCGCACCAGGCAGACTGCAGCTGGGGTCTGTTGCTAGGGTTTTTCCCCCCCACCCTCTTTTCTGTCAGCCAGAGCAATGATATTACTCTGACTATGGAGCAGAACAGCAGGGCAGACAGTACAGTACTACAAAATGTCCTGGGATACTGGAGGACTGAGAGTTAACTTGAATCGGGAGGGGATCTGGGACACAAGAACCATAAACTGGTCTGATCTACATCAGTTAAGTCTGATACTACATCCAAACTGGTTTTTGCCATTTTTAAAGTAATTTATGTCACTGGACTTTTGTTCTGTTACAACTTTAAACCAAGTTCTGATCACTTAATCCAGTTCATGTATAACGGCTGTCCTTAGCCTAGCTATCTGTTCTACACTATACATACCAGGTTTATTTTTTTAAGGGTAAATATCAAACTACGCACAATTTCAAACCAGGTAGAAGCGTTTTATTTTATCAAGGTTTGGGTCATCAACTAGTGAGAGAGGGGTCGCCATGTTAATATGAAATGAGGCACAAGGTGTGTAAGATATGCACCCTGTAGGCTAACTAAATAAGATATTTATCAGGCAAAAACTACTGTGAATTCAAAGTCACAAAAGCTTGTGCTATATATGTTTGTTAGTTAGTCCACGAGTTGTCAACCGGGGTTATGCGTACCCCTGGGGGTAACTGGAATGGTTCTAGGGGGTATGCGCAGGTGGGCGGAGATGGAGCACTACTGCCTCCCAGGAGCAGGGCCAGGGCCAGGGCAGCATGCAAGCTTCACTGCCCCACAGAGGGGTGCCACTGCTCCTGTCCTGCCCCGGTCCTGCTCCTGGGAGGTGGCGGTGGCGCTCCATCCCTGCCTGCCCTGTGCACCAATCCCTGCCTCCCTGTTCTGTGTTTGGCCGCGTGCCACCCACCCCCTACTCTGCATCCAGCTGCTGGGGGTACTCAGACTCAAGAAGGTTGAAAACCCCTGAGTTAGTCCCTAATATGCTCATCTTCCCTGCTGGCTTCAACTAGTGACAGGCCTCTTGGCTATCCCCAGTTACATTTACTTGAAGTGAGTTACTGCTCAAGGTTAGCAGGCATGTTATTGTAGCAAAATTGAAGTATATTTGTCTTGGGGCATGGCATTTGCTACTTAATTTTTCATAGGAGAGGGCCAGGAGTGGCTGGAGAATCAGTTAGCAGGTGAGTGGCAGAAAGATCTTTACCATGGAGGGGGAGATAATGGGGCAGGGATATCTACAATGAAATGGAGGCAACAGAAAGTGGATCCTCTTTGACGAGGAGAGAGGCAGTCAGCTTTTGTTCCTATGAAGTCAGGACAAGGTGGCACCTTCCAGACTAAGGCGTTAATAGAGGTTTTCTCTTTGGTAGACTACTTCAGTTGCTGCCCCTGAGGTGGGGAGTCACCGGCACGTAATCCAGGTACTGGAGCCTTTATCAGGTAACGGTGGTGCAGATGGGGACATGACAGGGACCTTATCCATACTGTGTCTGTGTAGGGGGTGTGCACGCATGCCTGTGTCTGTGTGGCCGTGTGTGCGCCTGCTCACACCTGCCTGTCTCTACGGGCCTGCGTGTGCACAAGTGCCCATCTCCCTGGGCCTCCGTGTGGGCAGGGAATATCCCAAAAGTGCGATGTTCACCCAGTCAAGAGATGCTCCCGCGCGGAAGGGACGGGTGCCCGGGGGGGGTCTCACCGGATGAAGGTGGTCTTGCCCGTGCTGTACTGCCCTACGAGCAGCACCATGGGCTTGTTCTCGAAGTCGGCCTCCTCCAGCGCGGGCGAGTGGAAGTCGTGGAAGCGGTAGTGCTCCTCCAGCGGCAGCAGCTTCCGCATGTACAGCTCCTTCAGGCCGCCCGTCACCGTCTGCACCACGTTCCCCCCGCCGCCGCCGCCGGCCCCAGCCCGGCCGCCGCCCGCCTGCTTCCCCAGCCAGCTAAACATCGCTGCGCCGCCGAGCCCCGCCGCGCCGCTCTCCGCCGCGCCCGGGGGCGGAGCCTACTATAGCCTCGCTGCCGGCGCCGCCCCGGGGGGCGGGGACTGGGCAGGTAAGACCCCGCCCCAAGCCGGCTCAGCGCCCTGAGACCACTGACTTGTGGCCGCCCCGCCCCGCCCCGCCGCCTTCCGCGCTTCACCTCACAGCCCAAATGAGCGGCTCTGAAGGGTGGCTGCAGCGGTTTAGCCTTAGCCTCAGCCTCAGCTTCGCCGGAAGCACCTGGGCCTCAGATGCACTCCAACCCGGCAGCCCTGCTGGACAAACGCGTCCCTTCTCCCCAGGGCCTTACCACCCCCTTCTGCCCTCACCCGGCCCTTGAGGGGATCTCCTGCTCCTCGGCTGAGAATCGCTGCTTTCAGTGCAGAAGACATCGCGAGGGCCCTTAGCTAACGCTTGCAGCAAATTGGGCGCGACAGCACTGCAAAACCTCTCAGGCATCCTCACCCAACCCGTCGTGTCATCCTGAACCACTCAGTTAAGCCAGTGAGTCTTAGCCGGGGATGCCAGGGCACCCTGGGGTGCCGTGCGATCTTTTGAAAGGTGTGGTGAGGTGCTCGGACAGGGGGTCTCAACACTGTTGACACGTAGGGGGTGCATGTGCACCCCCTGAGATTGGCAGTGCACCCTCCATGAAAAGCGCTGTCAATGCTGCGGCAGGCAGTTGCTACTTGCCACCCACCTCCCCCCCTTTCCAACGCCAACACCACCACCAGTGTCTGCGGGCAGTCCCCAGTTGTCACTGGCCACTGCCAACGCTGCTGGTGGTGTCTGTGGGTGGTCACCGACCAGTCAGCGCTCACCACCCTGCCACCTCTGGGAGCTCCCCACTTGGCCCTCCCTGGCCCCCGACACTGCTGCAACTGCCTGTGGGAGCTCCCTGATCACCACCGCCACCACCACGGCCCCGCCACAAACACTGCCACCTGTGGGCAGTCGCCGTGCCCCCCCAGCCTCCGGGGGCACACATCATTCATGGCTTTCAACCAGGGTGTCACTGGGGTGCCTTGAGATCCATTCACAATGGTAGCGCTGTTAGGTTTACAAACATGACTAACAAGATAAACTTGGGGATTTCAAACACCAGTCCATAGTTGTGCTCTTCCTTAGTTCTTTACCCCAGAAAAGCTCTCATTTTTCTGTAGGGCAAAAAGAGAGCTGGCATTTTGCAATTGGTGCCTTAAGCATAGCCAGCAGTATCTAAAAAAGGTTGAGAGTTGCTGAGTTAAGAGATAATCAGGTGTGAGGACGTAAGCCCAGGCTCAGGCTCTCTCCAAGCTTGGCCACTGCCTTGCCTTCACAGCCTAGCTCCTCAGCAAGGAGGGAAGCACTGTAATGAATACATTTAGTTTTTGAAATGGGGTGCTGCTCAGTTCAGAAAAGTTATTGGGGGGTGCTTCAAGTCAAATGAGAGGTGGCTGTCATCTAAAAAGGAGGAGAAGCACTGAGTTAAAAACCGAAGGGTAATATTTGCTCCGAATCCTGAAGAAATCAAGATCATAGTTCACCCCTACAGAGGGCAAAGATGTACGACCAATACTTGGCAGTTCTGGATCCCATCATTCTTTGGCCCCAAACTTCCAAAATACACCAGCAAAATTGGCTGTACATATTATTTCTAGTACTTGATTAGAAAAATCCAGGCTCCAATGCTCCAGTACATCTCAATGCAAGAATGACACATGTCTGTTCCTGGGTCTTTTGTAGGATCCAATCATCTTTTAAAACAATCACAAACCTGCTTAAACAGAAACTTAAGTACATCTATTTTTACTCCAGTATAAACACCTAGTCCTTGAGGTCATGGCCTATTTTACCAAGAAATAAAATATAAGATTGCAACCAGCAAAATATTACCCGTTTTTCTTTAGATCCCCACAGGCTTCTTTCTAGAAAGTCAGTAAGTGTAGCCATCCTTAAACATCCGAGAAGTGTGTATGTAATGTAGTGTTTCACTGAAGCTACAGTAAACCAGATCAGTCACTTCATTCCTTTCTAGCTACAGCCAAGTTTCATACAATACCATTGACATATTGAAGTGGAGCTGACTGAACAATAAAATCATATGTGTCATTTTAAGAGATCAGCTTTTGACTAAGATTTTTAAATTTGACAGCATTTTAGACATATATTCCATTACTTTTAATATATATTTTAATGGAAGTGTGCTTAAATCCCCCATCCTGTTTAGATCTTTCAGTAATCTGGACAGAGATCTATCTAATGTAAAAGAAAATGATGCTGTAGGTATTTAAAAGATAAACCTTTGGGACGATCTATCTAAAACAAACAGCAGATACCTTGCTAACATCATGTCCATATTTTTATTTAAATGGTATAGTCTCCATGATACAAATGAACAGAAATTCATTTGACATCTCAGCTATAGCCTTACCTTCTTTAATTGCTTGTTGGTAGTCCAGCATACCTACCAACTCATGTGTTTAGTTATCTAAAATCTTTTTAGATTTCCCAATTTATATCTTGCATATTGCCTACCACATTTTATGCTCTTTTCTATTGGCCTCATGGGTTTGATTTCTTTCCGCCCTCTCCCTGATACAGATTCAGATATCTTCTTGTATGTTAGCAGTTAGCCATCCCGGGGGGGTTTGTAAGGCTTTCATTGTCTAGGATTAAAGTTTTCTAAATCCTAGGTTGTAAATGTTTTTATTTTTTGCCCACAAGGGTCTTTTTTACTGTCTTCCTCATTTTTTGGAAATTCCCATTTCTAACATTTAGTTTTACATTACTCATTTCATGACCTCTTGCCTGACAATGTTCAGGTGAAATATTTTGTCCTTACTATTACTTCTTCAACCAACATCTGTGTGCTACTTAAAAAATCCCTTAGCTGGCAGCTATAAAAATAAGCTTATGGTCCTTTTCCTATTCTGCAACAAATCTACAGAAGACAACAAACTTGCACACACAGAAAGGCTGGTTCTCTAGTGTGTTTAGGCATCTTTATGCTGCTTTCTCAATAGATCCAACTTCAGGTAGCAGCCTTAAGGAGAGTCCTACTGCAGAAGGTTTGCTTCTGCACACAAAGTCAGTAGCATTACATGTAGAAACAAATGGTGATATCTTTTAAACAGCTACCAATGAGCCAATATCAGACTTGCAAGATATCTTAAGTGGGGTACCCTAGGAGTCTGTTTTCGTTCCAGTGTTATTTAATGTTTTTATTGACTTGGAGGTACATATAGCAAGCGTACTGATGGAATATGAAGATGTTTGAAATGACAAGGGGTAGCAAATACTTTGGAGAATAGGATTAAAATTCAAAGGGATCCTGATAAATTGGAGAACTAGGACATAGACAACAATATTCAGTTTAACGTAGACAAATGTAATGTGCTACACATACAAATAAAAAACTGATCTACAAATACAGAAAGAAGGGGGGAGAGAACAAACTTTGCCTAGCATTTCCAGGAAAGAATTTGAGAGTTATGATGAATCATACATTTTATACAAGTCAGTGATTTGCTCACAGGACTGGAAGGAACCTCAGATCCACCCTCCTGCAAGAATGCAAAAGACAGGCTTGGCCAGGAGCTGAGATGCTGATGGAGATAACTGTAGTAGAAACAGGTCTTGATCCAGGAACCTCAGCATTTGTAGGCCAGGAGGAATATCGCCAAGTTATAACCTACGGGCAATGTTCTTACAAAAACAAATACAATTTTGAGTTACATTAACACAGCATTGTATATGAAATACCAGAAGTAACAGTGTCACTCTGCTCAGCACCAATTTGACCTGTCCTGGAGCACTCTGTCCAGTTGTGGGCACTGCATTTTAGGAAGGCTGCAAAAAATCTGGAGGCAGGCAACAATGATGATAAAGAGGTTGGAGTGCAAGCTGTATGAGGAAGGTTTAAGGGACTTGGTATGTTTATTTTGGAGAAAAGGAAATTAAAGGAGGTTATGGTGGCAACTTTCAAATATATGAAAGGCTGCAGAGGGGAAAAATAATTTTTTGTTAGGGGGCAGACAGTTTCAACCTATTGTCTCACGGGGGCAGACTGTGAGACAATAGGTTGAAACTGCAGCTAAACAGATTTTGATCAAATCTGTGGAAAAACTTTCAAACTGTAAGAACAGTTTAGCTAGGGAAGCTGTGGAATCTTTCTCAGTGGAGCTTTTCCAGGTAAGACTGGATAGCCATCTGAGTGGATGGTTCAGTAATATCAAATCCAGCATTTTTGAAGGGGAGTGGGCTATTTGGGCTCCTTTGGATGACCCTGTAGGGCACTGTGTTTCTATAACATAACTCTCTCAGACAATAAATGTCACTGATGAAGCTAGAAAAATAATCACTAATTTTGAGAAAGTTGGTCATCACTCCCTGTGACTCCCTTTGAGTCTTCTGAAAGCAGCAGGATGGTTAGGCAAGCAGTTCTCCTCTTCTTCTGACTTCCTATCCAGCTACATCTGACTTTCAGACCATCTTCAAACCTCTATGTACCTCTAAGGAGGAGAGAAGCCCTGATTTTGAAAACATAGGAGTTCACAGGAAAAGCACTTCAGTTTTTTGCAAGCCATAGGAGACCAGCATTATCAAGACAGTTGGCTGGTCTTTGGGAAGCAGGAGAGTTTTAGCAAATGCACCAAAGAATCTGTCCTGTTTATCACTAAACCTCCTAAAGACTCCTGTATTGTAGTCCTGTTAGAATTGCAAGAGCAAGTGTTTTTTGCAGGAGAGGAGAGGAAATTAGTATGTTGTTACACAGAAAAATTTTGTTGCATTGAAATGAAGTTTGCAGACAGTGATCTGTAGTAGCATAACTTGTGGAGAGCAAGATGGTCAACAGTCCCAGGTGCCAGTTCAGAGGGGGCACCAAAATGGCAGCCCCCAGGGAGGCAGGACCACCACTGGTGCTGCTGCACCCCCCTGTTTGGGGAGGTTACAGTGTGGTGGCAGCAGCCTGCATTCGCTCCTCACAACTCCACTCCCCCCTAGTGCTGCTCAGGGTGCTAAAATTTCAAGTTACACGATGGTGATCTGAGTCTTGATAACACAAGACTTAATGATTAAAAAATGTTACAAACCTAAACATAGTTCTATGATGGAACTTCTGAAATATGGTACTGAACCTGCCTTAAATTCTTATCCCAGGCAAATGCCCTGAGGAAAAAACCTTACATACCATATCAATTTATAACAGTTTCTTTATCAGTTTCACACGTACATTAAAACTAATCTAAACATACTCGATGCTGATGTTGTTTTAACAGTTTCTTTACTTTCACACAAGTTCACACAGGGTGCACCTACATATGCAATTAATGCACAGAAAGCTTACTGTGCAGTAAAATACTGTGCAGTAACCTTTCCGTGACAGCATGTTTACATGTGCACCCATCAGGAGCAAATTTGCTCCCAACAGGAGCAGTTCAGGGCAGGGATACTCCTGCTAGATGGCAGCCAGGGAGAGTTCTGTACTTCACCAGGTGCCAGCCCAAGGCTGGCAAGAGACATCAGGGTCAGGCCTGGGCTCCAAGGCATGGAGGGCAGCTGTTTCTCAGCCCCCTGCCCTGATGAGTTGATTGGGTCAAGTGGCCGGAAACAGCTGCAGAAGAGGGGATGCTTTCCCAGCCCCTTGCCCTGAGACAGCTGGCAGTGAGCTCCTGAGTGGGGATTCCCCACTCAGCCAGGGGCTGGGTGGGAGCTGTCCCACTGGTGGAGTAGCTGGAAATCCCTACCCAGCTGGGGGCTTGCTGCTAGCCCCTTCCCCCCACTCCTGTGGGAAGCTGGGAGCCCTGAAGCACTGGGACATTGTGGAGCAGAGGGACTCTGTCCCCATGCAGCTCAGTTCCCTGCTCCCGTGGGAAGCTGTCCTGGGACCTGCTCCTGGTCCCTGTGCTGATCGGCTCCTGGGGGGGAGCTTCTGGGCCTCCTGCTGGTGTGTCTGATTGAGAACAAATTTGCTGCCAATCAGTGCCTTCAAGAAACGTACAGTTAGTTTAGTACTTGTATTTACAGGTACTAGCTAACTACACAGTAGCTGTTGTGCATGGTTATATAGTGACTCTTTACTGCACAGTAGGTTAGTCTACGGCACGTAAAGTGTCTTGTGTAGGCACACTCACAGAAGATTTCATAGATTCCTACTTATGCAAATAAAATACAGAAAAGCAATCATTCCCTACTCCCTAGTGGATCCTGATTCTGCCAGGTGTGTCCTTCCAGGCAGAAGCGTAACCTAGTTGGTATCCAGGGCAAAAGCTTCAGGAGAGTGAAACAGAGGGCAGCGAGTAGGGCCTGTGAGTTCCAAGAGCTAGGGATGGACACACAGGTTAAACCCTCTGAGGTTCTTGGGTCAGCCAGTTATTCAGGTAGATTAAACACAGATGTAGTATATCTCATATCTAAATATTATTTATCCAGATTATGTTATTAGAGCATTTACATGAAAGTACTTAAAACGTTTTGGTGACAAAAGTGTCCAAGATGCATGTGTATGAAATACATTTTAAAAGCAATATTCCACTGTGTGCATTTTGCATATCTACATGAAAGACAGGTAGAAGGAAGACAAGGGGAGAACCAAAGTAATTTGGGTCTTTAGAAGTACCTTTAGCTCTACTTTATCCAGGTTTCTAATTCTTGGTTTTAAATCTAATATTCTTGAAAGGTTATCTGGCTTCTGATCTCTGATATGTCAGCAGAATTACCTTCCACTTAGTGAATTTTTTGAGGAGGATTATTTTACTAAATATTGGCCTAAGCTGAAACCCCAAATTCAAACTCCCTAAAATACTGTGACACTGATTTATATTCAGGCCTGGTTTTGAACTCTGATGCTTGCATCATCTTCTTTTACAAATATTTTGTTAGCTGCTGCGAATATAGAGGTAACCACTGTCATTAGTTGCTCAGTTAATAGAGAAGGAAGTTGTTTTAAAAATATGATTTTTTTGGCATACAGAATCCAACAAATAACTGCACAAAACTTCATGTTTGTTTACATTAACATAAAAATATCTTAGTACATTATGTTGTTATTATATGAAAAATGGATTTTGTTCTCCTTTACAGTTTTGGAGTTACAGTCCTGGTAAGCAGATGTCCTCTCTTTATACTATATGTAGAGCAAAACATTGTTAAATTCAAGCTTCCCTGCATTTCTTTGCCAAGATACTTCAACCCTGACTTGAAAGACCACATGTAGAAGTTGTACCATAGTTCATTTTCAGGTCCATTCCAAATTTAGCCCCTTTGGTGAGGCTGGCAACCATGGAAGCATATTCATTCATTAATGAGATTTATTCTTTATATTTATACCCTTTCCTGACAGCTAGACATTACATTTTTATGATGACAGGCTAAGTTGTATTTTTAGCTGCTGCTCTTCTTTCGCCCCGTGTCACTTTCTGTTCCAGTTCCTTTTCTTCAGTAACAGCAACACAAGAATATTTCCTTTGTTTTCCATAGTGCTGGACAATCAGTAGAGCACCCTTCTCTGTGGTGCAACATACAGAAAAATAATCTCAGAGGAGTGATGTCTCAGATGGTGAAAACTTCTTACACTTTTTTTTCTTTTCTACTGCTATACGCAAAGCATGAAGAAGAGCGTCTTTGTTATTCTCGATGTTGTAGTAACACAGATTTGCTAGCTTGTCAAAAGTTTTCGCTGAGTATTGCATATTATTTATATTATATGGACCATTGGTACTGGCAACATCAATGTCACCATCTGCCACCTCTGAGGGGCTGCGCATCACACCTAAAGGAAAAGTAGCAATTGGGTTAATTATTGAAACCGTATTGTGGTTTTAGGCCTTTGTCTCTTAAGCAATTCCAGCTAATTCAGAATACTGCAGTACATCTCAGAAACGCAGGCTGCTTCAAGCTCATCAAACTTATTCTCTACTCTCTCTGCATAGGCTTTCTGTATACCATCAAATCAAATTCAACTACTGCTCAATGAACCAGGTTTAAGACATCTTAAAAATTCCTAAAGTTCACGATAAATCTCAGGGATCAACAAATTTAGTTTTATGGTACAATGCAACTTTCTTATAATGGTTATAATGGTTAAAATGGTAAATCTCATCTGTGAAGAAGGCAAAACTTTCAGAGGCTCATGCAAGAGAGTGGAATGAATTTCCTTTCAAATTAAGGACCATCACATGCCATGCATCTGTCAGATCCAACTGCAAGACACATTTTTTGACCTTCTCCAACATAAACAGATAGCAACATGTATATTAAATACAAGAAAACAAAACATAGAAATGCCCCCCACCCCCGGGTGTGGGAACCCTACTCCACTATAAACATTGTTTCTTTAGGCAGAGAATAAGAGACCAAAATAATGGGTCACAGACATTAGTCATCTTGGGTAACTACTGAAAAGTGCACAGCTACTTCAATGATAAACACAGTATAAATTCTTTAAATTCTCTATAAAGACCTGTAGAACAGATCTCTGTTGGCTGGTGGAAATCAGATGCCTCCTGTGGTGAGGGAGTGGAGAAGAGTGTTGGTGTTGGTGTTGGTGTTTGAGCCTTCTACAAGTCAGGACATAGGGACACATTAACAGTGTTTTTAGATGAGATGGGATATCAATAATCTAATGTGAAAAAGAAGATGCCTTGATGGCAGTTGGCAGAAAAAAGGAGGCATTAATAGAAGAGTACTCTACAGTGCCACAATCAAATATTTGTATTGTAAAAGAGAAAAGGGGATGTTTCAGACAGAGATATTGATCATAAGACCTCAGGTGTTTTGTGGCAAACTGCATTTATTTCTGCATTTACTTGGACTGTGGGGCACCCTGGAGAATCTATGGATGCTTCCTTTAATTAAAAAAGGATTGATGTTTTCATGACAAAGAGAGAAAAATATTTAATAATATCATTATAGCAGCCCCATATCTATTTTTCTATTGAATCCAATGTATTTTATGCTGTTCCTAAATTTTGGGGTTTTGGTATATTGTAGTTTCATAGAAATAATAAATAACTGTGTTTTGGAAGTTTTCACAGAGGAATCCAGAGATTTCGATACCTGGGCAAGGGGCAACTGATGCTTTCAACTCCTAAAGATGCCAACTGAAGTTGCAGGGTTTAGGTGGATAGCTTTGCTAAAAATGATCATCACTGCAGTAATTAGCTATACTAACCTTTAAGCGCCCTCTGTAGGTTTCAGAATCAATAACCCACTGAAGTGAAGAGAAGCGATTCACATCTCAGAGTAATTTTTTCAGCTGGTATCATTACATCAGTTTACAAATGGATTACATTTTCAAGGTTATCTTTATAACTATAAGCCTGGAAGCATTTTTTAAAGTGTACACCATAAATTCTATAGCTTCCATAAGAAGGTATCAGAGGTATAGCAAAAAATAGGTATACTAATTTCTGACACTGCAAACTCAAAGTATACTTGGGACCTTGTTCATTTATGACGGGCGATTCACAAAATAAAAAAGACTCAGGATAATCCCAAATGAAGGGGACAAATGTTCAGTGTGAAACCTGGCTAAATCTCTATAATGGATCTGATGTACTGGTCTCTATTAAAAATTTTGAGATTGTGGAGTCTGGAATATGTTTCAGAGTTGAGAAGACCTGATCCAATAGTGAGCAAAATCTTTTACAGATACTTGGCCAATAAAGGTTTATTGGATTGAAATAAAAAGTAGGAATTCAAAAGATGAACAGGTTATTCCTGCTGACTTCAGTTAAGTGATTGGCAGCTGTTAACTTACCAGGTGCTTTGTAGTTTCTAAAGGTGTCATTCACTAGTGGGTAGAGCAGTACTATAGGAGTTTCTGGGCCCTCTTTATCTCCAACCATGTAGAATTCCTTCAGATTTTTTGTTTCATCTTCACTAGGCACAACTTTGGGGAAAGGAATTCCTTGCTTTGAGAAGTATTTAGAGGCTTCCCTCAAAGGCTGTTACCACAGAAAGGGGAAAAAAAAGAAAAGGACCACCTGTTTTTACTTAAAAGTCCAACTCCCACTGTCAATGCACAGAGAGATATTTACAAGCCTGATGAAGCATTCAGGATTTTTTTTGCCTTTATCTGTGTCTGACTAGGAGGTCAAACACTCAAACAGGACTCTTGCGCTGCATGTGCAGTTTTCCTGACATAGGAGTTTGTGTGAATTAATGCGTATATAAGAAAGCCCACCTCCAAACAGGAGATGCAATTTTCAAATGCTTATAAAGTCATTAATTATAAACCTAAATTCTTCAAAAGTAGCTAAAACACTCCCCCGCACTTTCAGTGTCAAGTTAAAAATAGGATCTAAAAATTCTGAAATTTCTTTCACATTTAGATAATCCAAATATACCCAGATTAAATTTTTGCTAAATAGCACACGCACTGAAGAAGTGAGAGAAATTTCAGGCAATCTCTGTCAGTACTACTTTTTAGAGATGTTTATATTGGTACTGATTCATACTACTGAAAATTTGTTAGTTCAAGCTGATTCCTAAGTAGATATTTCCCTCTCACTGTTTGCTACTAGGGAGTTAATAATTCTGGCAGCTAAATCCTAAAGCATTGGTGAAAGAACATTATAGAAGAAAGTGCATAATTCCCACTTTTATCTGTGATCCTGAACTGTAGTTGAAATGCAAAATGAGATCCACTTTTCTTTCTGTCCGCATAAGTGGTGGATAACTGGTCTCGAAGACAAATGCAGTATCTATCAGGAAGAGCTGGTCTTCTGATCCTGTCAGCTGGTTGGGGACAGAATCAAGTGCACAGTCTACAAGAAAAACAGATCTTGTCAAGAGCATATGCCAGTGTAAAAGCAGGTATGCTATTCCTCTGAGGAAAGTGAAGAGTTAGAGTCTGGAAAGGGAATTTGGTTCTCCTTTAGATCCTTGACATAGGGCACATCTACACACGTGCTTTACTGCCTTAGCAGTGCTGGGGATGCACTGGGCCTTCATGAGTGGATCCAGGATTTTGTAATAGGGGGTGAAAAAGCAGCAACTGGCAGTGAAGGAATGGCTGTATCCCTTCTCCTGGCTTCCCCTCCCCCACTGGGACAGGCAGACCATTCTACAGGAGCACCAGCCCAGTGACTTTTTTAAAGAACCTGAATCAAATAAGAATCTCCCACACCCTGCTCTTGTCACCCCCACCCCTGTGTGCTCAGTGGTACCTCCCTTCCTCTCCCCTTCCATTCTAACCCTACTGCTGTCCACTGCCACTGTCCCCAGCTGCCCCAGGGATAGGGGGAGCTCCAGAACTGCTCCTGGCAGGCTGGGTGGGGAGCTGGTTTCAGCTGAGGACAACAGTAGAAACAGCAGTGGCAAGCAGTTCCCTCTCCCAGAGCTTGCTCCCAAGCTGGCAGGGAACATCTAGGGAGACTGGGCAAGGAGAGGGAACCTGTTTGCTGCTGCTGCTGCTGTTCCCGGCTGAGCCCAGCTTCCCCACAGCCTTGCCAGAGCAGTTACAAGCAGCTCTCGAGCTCTCTCTACCCCTGGATCAGCCAAGGAAAGTGGGGACAGCAGCAGTGATAGGTGGTGTGGGGGACATAGGAAGGGCAGGGAGGAGATGTACCACTGAGCATAGGGTAAGAAGGGGGGAATTCTTACCCAATTTGGGTATTTAAAATAAGTCCCCAGCTGCTGCTCCCATGGTGTATTCTGAAAGGGGTGTGATCATGGTCTTGATCTACATGATACCCTTAGATTCTCTTTGCCTCTGTTTTTCATAAAAAAATGAGAACAAAACTTCCTTATTTTGTAGGAGTAAAGATCAAAGATAATATGATAATGATACTGATCTGATACTATGATAATGAGGTCATTTACATACTTAGTTACAAATCATAACATATTTTCTTACATACAGCCTGCATCTTTTTTCCCGAAAAACAGCTGCTGGAAATTTGAGTGTGCATCATATGCAAGAAATATGGTAAGAACAGAGTCTGCTGCTTACTGGCCAAAAGCAAAAATAGTCTGCATTGATACAAAGGGAGCAGAACAATGAGTAGGCTCAACTCTCTAGCTGCTGCCATTCAGTTACTCACTACAATGAAAGATCTTTTTGTCTTTCATTCTTCCTTTGAAAAACAAGGTGCATATCTTACTCTGGGGCTCACTACATGTAAGGAAATATGGTATTTATCTGTATAATTGCTGCAGCTAAACATTCTATTTATGCTTTCATTGGTAGGTAACATATTATTGGTTGGGTAATATGCTAGAGCCAGTAATCTCTCTCTTATCAGTTAAAAAAAAGAAAGGTAAAAGATTGCTTTTTAACTGCAATTGATTCATAAATACACACATATAACATGTATAGAAGAGATACCCATGTGATAAATTGCAAACCAGTGTGATAAAGGAATGTATTCTGTGCCCTTCAGCTGCCATGCTTGCCCTCTGGCCACTAATCCATCCCCATGGGACTTATTCTAACATTTCAAGCCCATGAGAAGCTTTAAAATGCATAGTAGTAATAGAAATACCAATAGTAATAATTCCAGTATAAGAAATATTTTTTCTTGCTTTAGTGTGTCTAAAAATATAGAAGTTGACTGGAGGAAGTTTAACTGGCTTTTCCCTCTATATCTGCAAGTTACGGGTACCAGGAAAAAGGAAGACTTTCATAAGACTGCTAAAAATTTCTAAAAATAGATGGTTTTGAATGTTTAACAAGTTTTCAGTTCACTGAAATGGAAAGGGCCATCTAAAAATGTGTATTTCAGAAATTTGATAAGTACCACATTTCAGAACAGAACCAGTTGTAGGATAGGTTTTTTTAAACAAGGGACAAAAAGATAGTGCAACTATGGAAGACTCAGGGACTGAAACTAAACTGAATATCAAATTTTGTTACTTTGGGGGACAGAGTCTCTGATAAGAGACCAGACTATGATTGGGGTCTGCGATAAAAAGAAAGACTATTGGAAGATCCAGAATTGATCTTTAAGCACAGAATTCCAGAATCACAGTAAAAAGGTTTTACAGGCACTTGTTAGGGGAGCTGAGACTTCAATCTCTTAAATGTTGTGGCAGCACTTAGCAAATCTTGAAACTACTGGAATACAGTAATGATTGACACAACTAATGCATTGTTTTCCCACTGCTGGATAACAGATCCATCCATACTCACAACATTAAAATCGTCATACCACATCTTGCTACCTGCAGAACTACCCTCTGAGATTCTTCACAAAGAAACTAGTATAGGCATTTAAGTAACACCATTTACTTTCAGTGGGGTCTACAGATCTCCTCCAAAAATGTTGATCTCCAAGCCAATATGTAAAAAACTCCTTTAACCACAATGTTATTGCCATACCTTTCCAGATAGAAAACTTATTCAGAAGGTAGTCGTCATGCATATGGAAGCCCTTTAGAAAATTGTGGATTTCTGAAATGGCAGGCCGCAACAGAACCAGATCTCGTAAAATGTTTGAAAAGCTATCTCGAGGAACAACCACACAAGTATCTAGCTCATTTGGCCTTGGAGGCAGAACACACTCTTCTTCTGCAGAAGGAATGATATGAAAAAATTATTAGGTTGGGATTCATTGCTGGGAGAATCTTGCGCCATAAGTTAGTGTAGCATACTGCAATATACCAGACCAGACCAGATGTTGGGGTTTGTTTTAATTTATTTATTTCCTTATATACAGTCTCTCTAATCTGTTTGCTTATTCTTCTAACCTTCTCTAAATCTGCCCCTTCTTCCTGAAGTCCTCACTGAAAGCCCCTATTCGACAGATGGTAATTTCCTCCTCTTTATCTCTGACTTTACCCCATATAGTACCCTGTACCGAAACCATTTTTCCCCCTGCACCTTTGCCATGCATCTCACTCCTGTCCTCCCTCACTTCCTTTTGCCCTCCTGCACATGCATACACTGAGTCCATATGGAAAGGCTCATATCTTTTTCAAGCATTGCCAATCTCTTTATTCTTATTCTGAAAACAACTGGAAACAACAAGTTACTGCTTGCAAATATAAGCAGGTAAACCATAAGGTTATTTGTTGCAATTCTCTTCCATCTCCATACCCTCATCTGTAGTATGGATTCAGGGGTGGATCCCAGTGGGGTGCTGTGGTGCAATGCACCTCTCTTGATTCTTTTTTCACCCAAAGTTTAAAAACAGCTGCCTGGTAGTGGCATCAACATTTCTATTCAGGCAGCAGTGACAGAGTCAATTGACTTCATGGCTCATTATACTCTTACCTAATTCCTTCTAAACTTTTAATTCCACAGGTATTGAAGACCCTCTCTCCATTTTAATGGTCTTAATGTTCCACTAATCAAGCTATCCTTTCTTCTGCTATCTGTTAGCTGCTCCTGGTAATGTATTTCCTATTTCATAGCTCATAGATTGTTTTTATCTCTAGGTAAAAACATTAACTCAGGCATGGACACATTAACTGAAGTGAACATTAGCTCAGATGTAGAAATAATTGTAAGTGGGGCATTGGATGCATTGCCAAGATGCTCAAGAATGTTAGATTTTGTTCAATGAATCTGAAAAAGAGATGTACATTTAAGTCTGAAGACTACAGGACTAATGAAAAACATCTTTTGATTATTTTTGCCTAGTTGTGTTTTTTATATACAATATGTGATATAGCAAATTAATGGACATTCCAGTAAAGATATCCTTGCTTTTGCTTCAATCTTAAACTGAATAATATACCCCTAGGTCCCTAGCATATTAGCAAAGCTTCCAGTTTCTTTTCAGGTGGAGAAAAATGTGTTGTGCTATATGCGAGGCTGCACTGCATAGTATGTAAAAAAAATGTCAAATAGTAATACAATGTAAAAATAACTGACCTATGTCAATAATTTTGTCTCTGGTCCATCTGTGCCAAAACTCTTCTGAATGGACAGATATATACCAAGCATCCAGAATATTCAAGGAAAACACACTACTCCAGATCCCTGTGACACAAAAGAAATTTGATAGAACACAATATGGTAAACTGTTGAAAGCATTTTAAATGAATTTCCTATGTTTGTATTTTTTTTCATGTTTTTGTTAAATTTCCATATAAAAAGTACTTCTACAGACACACACATCTGAGTGCTAGGTTCTAGCCAGGCTCTCCTCTATGGGCTTAGTCCTTGAAGTACTGAGCTCTGTCCCTGATTCTCTTTATTGCTTAAGCAAGTGCTTAAATACAAGTATCTGAATAGTCCTTTTAACTGAATGCTTCTAAAGTGTATTTATCTATATAGTTTACATACATATACATACACACACACGTGTGCATACTTGGCTAGCTAATATGAAGAGCACTATCTACCTATTGTATTATGTGCAAGAACAGCCTGTGTGGTATTTTTCATAAGTTTATAAATTCAGTATCACTGTCATGATACAAACAGCTTCTCTATTAAGCAGATCATAAGACTTTACCATTTATTTTCAAGACTTGAGTATGAAGTATGAATTCCAATTTTTTTACTTAATTGGACTGTGCTTCTGCTAGGGATAAGTTTTGCCAATAATTTTAAAGGCATAAAAAATATGAGATTTAAAAATATAAATGTTAAGTGATTATTTGCTCTCTGATTTTTGAGTTTCTAGGATGAGCTTGGGTCACATTTGCAAAATTTTCTCTGCAAGCGTGGGCACTGGAAATTTATTGTTTTAAGTGACAGCCTCCCACCTATTCACATACCTCCAAAGAGCTGGGACGTTAAGACACATACAAAAAATTATGCAATAAACCAGCACCTGTTGGCAAGCTTGTAAATACTATTTCTGGATACTATTACTATGATTACTGAACATTTCAAATTACAGAAAACATTTTGGCCTGACTGCCAGTACAAAATATCTGTCTGAACAGCTGCGAGAACACATGCCACATTATCAACTTGGAGTAACAAAGTGGGCCCACAAAAGCATTCCAGACAGTTGCTGAATGCAGCTACAGGTCAAATGATCTAAATCAGTCAGCACCCACTCTGTTCTGGGTGTTCACAGCGTAAAAGCAGTTTGCTTCTCTCACTGAAAGCCTTTTCTTGTGGCTGCTGTGAAAGCTCCACACAGACAAATTGTCTTAACTCCATTACATTTCATAACAATAACCTGAAACTCCCTTTATATCAGTAGTTCTCAACCTTTTTGAAGTAATGTCATTCCTCCACCACTTTAGTTAATGACATCCGCAAGAACTACTTCATGGCTAGGAGCTGGAACCAACTTCCTAGGGAAGTGGTGCTGGCTCCTACCCTGGGGATCTTTAAGAAGAGGCTTGATGACTACCTGGCTGGACTCATTTGAGTCCAGTCTTTTCTCTCGCCCAGGTGGGGGGGTCAGACTTGAAGATCTACAAGGTCCCTTTCGACCCTACTTCTATGATTCTATGATAATGTGGTGGTATCCCCAGTTGAAAGCCATTGCCATGCTGAACTTATCTCAGTGGTTCCCAACTGGGTGGTGCTGCTGCAAGGTAAAATGGTCCCACACACCTGGTGTACAGCCAGCATGGAAAGGGCTTCAACACATGCATGCTCTCCTTCCTCATTAAGGTTCTCTGATAACATTAAAGTAGACAGGAAAGCAAGCTCATAGTGCCACCCTTCCCAATTTGACTGTGCACAGCATCTTCCAGAAACAGAGGTGCATAAGACCAGTAGAAGTATCCCATGGGTCTCAGTTTCCAGGAGGAGCATGAGGGAGAGGGGACTGGACCTGGTCAGTCCACAGCACAAGCCAGCTCTTCTGTTAAAATGTAGGGTGACTGTGGGTGAATAGATGGCATTGTGTTACTGCGCTGTAAAAACCAGGGCTACATAACAGATATGGCAGAGCTACAGGAGACTGGACTAGCTTCATTCTGAAATATCTATTTTGCTCTGACTCCCCCTGTGCATTTCTTTAGTATTCATTATTTTGCTAGCTGCTGTCAAAAAGGATGGACCCCATCCTTTGAGAAGCTCACAGTATAATCCTCTTATAATTCATTTCTAGACCTATTTTTCCATATCTAGGATGATGCAAATCCAGTATCTCTCAAAAACCCTTCAGAATGTTACCCTCAAATACCATACCCCCAAATTAGTGTTAGCGTAGGAAACTGTACCTTTAAGAGGTATAGCATAAGCCAGAAGGGACTGCTGGCTGGAGTCTCATGTGATGCATGCACTACTGATCAGTTCGAACTCAGATACCATGTCAGACTCCTTGGCTCTGAGTGATTTTTGAACATCACATATTGCCAGGAGCAGCAGCCTAGCAACATGGTCTGGCACCCAGGGCACAGGGGCAACTTCTAGTTGCACAGAGTCAGGGCAACTTCCACTGGCACAATTGTAATCATGATTGGGTGGCTGCCAGCTGCAGCTGTTTTTCTCCCCCTCTCCAAGCAGGCATCTGGGGTGGTTGCCCTGGTCACCCTGCCCAAGTTATACCACTGACGAGAAGTAAAGAGAACTAACAAAATGCCATAAGTGGGAAAATGGAGCAGTTAACCCCACCAGAGTGGAAAATGTATGGAAATTCAGAGGCTGCCCGAAGAAGGTTTATATTACATCTGTGCTTTACACTGTATCTGCCAGGAAAAAAGATTACAGTTGGAAGGCAGCTTTATTCCTGATAGTCACTGGTTCCTAAGCACTTGATGGTCTTAATAAATTCCAGTCCACTCAAGTGAAGGACAGCTATTGGACCATGTTACAGATGTTTACAGAGTTCTACACTAAATAAAAATGAAACAAATGAAAAATGATTTCCCCATCTTTATTGTGCTGCCAAAACACAAAAGGCCTCAAAGGACTATCCTAGGAAGTACTGCCATGACGCAGGATACATGCTTCATAGCTCAGACAAATGCAGTGGGTCCACCCATAGGACAGTAGTGGGTGTGTGCCAGAACCTTTTTGCCTTGGGCGTGGTTATTGCTACAGGTATAATGACATTTGAAGGTATCTACATTGCCTTCATTTCAGGGTGGAGTAGGTGTGCTGTATATTGCTCCAGTGCTATATAGTGTGATCTTTTGACTGTACAGACATGCTCAAAACATTTTTCAAGTTAATCATAGTGGGTGTATCTACATATGAAATTAAGGTAAAGCACTAAACTCTGGTGCTGTCTGAGCCAGAGTAAACTGCTCTGGGGTACAACATCTATGTATGTGTCTGGGACAGCAGCAATTTGAGCCAGGGCAGAGCAGCCTCCCAACTGGCTGGGCTGGCTGGGCACAATGTACACCTGCGGTTACTGTCTACATGTGTGTTTCAGTGCAGTAAATTGTCCTGCTGTAAATAGTACTATCCCCAACAGTACTATCTTATGATGGAGTTAGTTAATTTACTGTGCCCTAGTACTGGTGCATGTGTAGACAGCTATGCTTTACTATGGAGCTAATTAGTCTACTCCACAGTAAAGTGCACATGTAGGTGCATCTACACATGCAATCTGCACATAGCAATAAACTCTGGTGCAGTTTGTGCCAGAGTTTATTGCTCCCTGGTGCAGAATTTACATATGCACCCAGGATCGCAGCACATTGAGCAGGGATGGAGCAGCCCCAGCTGATGAGGGTGGGGGCCAAAGGGTTAGCCTGCCAGTCCAGAGCTGCTCCACCCTGGCTCAGTGTGCTGTGGAGGGCCTGCCTAGGGCACAAGGGTCATGCAGTGTGGGGCTAGGCAGCAGGCAGCCCTTGCACTGTAGCACCTTCATGCCCCAGCCAGACCCAGTCATTTTTACACATGTGTTTTGGTACACTGAATTACTCCACCTTATCCCAGACAGTACTATCCTACAGTGGAGTTAATTAACATATTGTGCCCTAATAGGGGTGCACATGCAGATGGTGATGCTTTATTGTAGAGCTAATTAGTTGACTCTGCAGTAAAGCATATGTGTAGATACACCCACTAAGTGCTAATCCTCCACATGGTGGCAGCCTCCTCTGCTTCATCTACTCTACATCTCATTTTGAACATCACCTGGAAACATACACACAGCCTGATTTCTCTCTCCTGTCTGTTTCTGTAAAACATTTTCTTGTTATGATTTCAGTATTTATTTTATTTAAATTTGTAAAGATCTCTGGGATACCTAATGTACCAAAGCTGTTCCTCAGAACAGTTTCATATTAAATTCAGAATATTACTGCATTATGCATTAATATGCATACACAATGTTATATTGCTGGATTAAGCAGAGCTGTAAGTCACCAGTAGGTCTATTTTATGTAAGAGCCTAAACTTAGAGATTTGAACTATAGAAGGAACTCATGCTTAAGTAAACTGCAACGTTATACAACATTTGTTGAAATAAAGGTGTATAATATTGCATATGTCTTGCAGTGAAATTAGATAAATCTGATGAAATAATGACAGGGAGATTTTTAAAAGCCTACAGATAGTGAGTGACCTGTTACTCATTCTAATATGTGACCATAAACACTTTCTGAAAAATTAGATTTCATCAATTGCTGCCAACATAACAAAGTGGCTTGCTGGTCAGTGGTTTATATTACACATTGGGCACATCTTCACATGCCTGGGACTGCACATTTGGTACTGAGCAGTCATATAGTACGTGGTTTAGCAAATACTAAATGATTGCGTAGTATTACACGGTTCCGGTGGCACACCAGTTATTTTTAGATGCTACAGCGAGGTAGCATTAGCATTACAATTTGTAGGAAATACATCACCTTCCAAGAAGCAGATACGGGATTCTGGGAGCTTCTTCATCATTCTGCCCATGAAGAATTCACTTCCAAAATGCTCTGCAGGAATGAAGGCTCCATATTTTTGGAATCCAACCTCATACGGGGTAAACTCCACCCATTCTAAAGAGAGAACACAAGAGAGACTGCAATAATCTGATCATGAGTACACAGAAAAACTGTTTTGAGACTCAGAGTTAACAATTAAATAAGACTTTTGGTTTCAGCCTGTTCATGACAAACTAGTTTACCATATTCTGTAACTGCACTTAATAGTCACTGTACATGTTACAGTGATGAGTGTGGAGAACAAATTCTCCTTTATACTAAGAGATGCATGAAAGCTCATGAGATTTCTGGCACTTCCTGTATCTGTGAGGGATAGATAATCTTGTGATAATCCACTGTAGTACACATTTTCCAGACAAGCTGTAAATATACAGACATACATATTTTATTCATAAAACAGCGTAAGTTCTGCTTTCAGCAACTTAATTTGAGTAATCTTGAATGAAATCAACAAATTTGCCTAATTCTAAACTGCATCATGTTTGATTTAAAGCCAAACCAGAGACACAATAATGTGGCCAGGCACCCAGGGCACCTGACTCTCACAAGAGCAGCAGTAGCTTCTGGTTGCTGCCACACTGCTGGTACATTTGTGCAGCTGCAGTGGCAGCCAATTTTTCTCACCCCACCAAGTTGGTACCAGACAGCTACCCCAGTCACCCCATCCTATTTATGGCACTGAGCCACATATAATTCTAGAACATAATTATTACCTCGAAAATCCTGATTGCTCATTTTCTCCTTCACATTGAGGCAGAGGTATATGGGCAAAGGATTCTGACCCTGATTTAATGCTTGTTGCTGATCTGTGAGTTTATGGTGGTTTTCCTGTTTTAAAAAAAGATAGTAACTCAGGAAAATGTAAATAACACATGAAGCTTTGACTGAATCTGAGATAGAATAATTAAAGCAGGTTGAAAGCTAGGTTCTAGCCAGGCTCTTCTCTATGGGCTTAGTCCTCACCTCAAAGTGCTGATCTCTGTCCCTCATTCTCTTTATTGTTTAAGCAAGTGCTTAAATGCAAGCATTTGAATAGTCCTGTTAATTGAATGCTTCTAAAGTGTTTAGAAATAAAACTCAGCTTTGTTTTTTTCCCTGAATGAATTGGTTAAAAGAGTAGGTGAACAGTGCTAAGTGCCAAAGTGACATGATAGCATGCTTATTTTGAGTTTTCTAAAAAGCTGTTCCTTTCACTCCAGAGTCTGGAGGAACACTAGTGCTGCCAACACTGCCTGCCCTTCTTCAGGCAGAATTGAGTTCTGGGACTAAGGTGCTAGTCACATCTGTGTGCCCAAGCCTTCATGAAATACTCTTCTTGTGTTGCCATAGAACTCAACTGGAATTCTGAATTCTTCAACCTTTCTTTTTTAAATGGATTTTGCAAAATGTGGAAATAAAGATATATATAAAAAAATATGAATTTTTCTGTGGACTTGAAAAACAGAATTTTTTAATTAACTGGTTAAGGAAAAAAAAGATTCTGTTAATCATGCAATGAAATTTCTGTGTTGTTTTCTTAGTTTGGTTTATTATGTTGCCAGTTTTTATTGGTCATGTTGCTCACACAGTGTAAATCTTATGAGGCACATTTCATTTTTGAAAATTTAAAAATTAATCCCTTTGAAAAATTACCAGTACGGAAAACAAGTTAGGTTCTAGAAATATTCCTTGGAAAATAAAAAAATCGAACTATTAGGAAGAGCAACAAAACACACAGTACCCCATCATGCAATAGACTTTCAATGATAAGTCCCCACAGATCTGTAAAAGATATCTTGTATCCCTCTTGATTCCGCCGATACAGTTCTTTCAAATAGTATTTCAGACGACTAATGGAAAAGCAGGAGGTAAGCTTGTTTTTGAGCACGTGCTTTCGAGCATCCTTTAGTGCTGCTTCCATGTCCTTCTGTGACCAGTCAGGATCTTCATATAAATTTGACATGGTCCTAGAGATAGGAAATATAAGGAAAAATTGGGTTCAAAATTAGAGTTCTATGATTTACAGAAATGCCTTGATTTGAAATTATATAGGTGGGCTTGAAATTTTCTTTGGTGGTTGAAGGAAACTCAATGAACGTTTATTGAAATTTAATCAAAACCATTGAATGTCCTATAATGGCTATTAAATGGGCCTAGAATTGCTTCATACACAGTCCCAGGCTTATCAAAAGGTTCATGAATTTCAGAAGCGTAGCTTCTAATGCATCTGGTCTCACATTTTTGCCTGAAAGGTTGAGTTGGGTTGCTTTATAGCTATAGCAGATCTATGTATATGGATATGATAAATGCTGAGTGGATACATGTTTATATTATTATGTATGCATCATGATGTAGATGTAAATCATACAGTAGTATGTATCATTATATAAATACAGAGCATCTTTAACAAAAATACAGAATTCAGGGGCAGAACTCTTCACCCCCTACTTTGACTTTTACAGTAAATTACAGTCCTACAACTAGAAAGAGAACCTAGGGCCACTTCTACATGAGATACTGACTGTGCAGTTGTTACTGTGCAGTCATTTAATACTTGTATAGACAAGTACTAAATGACTGTTCAGTAACTGGAGTTACTCATCTAGTACGGTCACTGAATGGCTTTTAGGTGATGCTGACTGTGCAGTAGCTCCTTACTACTGTGCAGTAACATCCCATCATGCTTTGTGCCATGCAACGCTACTGTGCAGTAGTAATGAGCTACTGAGCAGTCAGCGTTTTGTGTAGATGTGGCCTAGGAATCCATTTCTAGAATTCTGCTGATGTTCAAAAAAATAAATTGTATAATCTCTGGCAAACTGTGTGGCGTTTCTTCTTGTGTGCACATAGAAGATGAAAACCTACAGGAGTTTCCCCAGTGATTATGTGGGGGAGGAGAAGGATGGGAGGAATTTCCATTATTTTCCATTAATTTTATTTTAACTAGAGAAATAGCAAACCCAAATAGGAAAATATAGTAGAAACCTTGTGAAAGAGGTCTTTTTTGGGAAGATCACTGCAGGGTGGATATCAACCCACATAGTATACTTTAGAATACTGTTGCCCAACTCATCCAGCCTTGCATGAGTGGATGAGTGGCATAGGGCTCAATGAGTAGCATGGGGATGATCTGGGCTTGATCCAGAACACGGAATCTCATCACCTGGCCCACAAGACTGGAAGTTGGAGGTAGCAGCCTCAATTGCTAAGACTCAAGGAAATGCAGCAATTAACACTGTCACCCCTTACTACAAATTTCCAGACCTGTGGGGAGTCCTGTGGGTTGGCTGAAACAGCTCCATGGGCTAGATCTGACCCACAGGCCTTATCTTGCTCACCAGTGTTTTAAAACAGTGACTCTCAGACTTCTTCATGCAGTAAGCCAATTTAGATATAAACTCCTTGTGGACACCACCTACCCCAATCCTGATTTTACACTTCCCACATAGCAACCACATTGCTTGGTTATACTAAAAATAACAATGAAATAGTATTAACACCACTATATGGAAACACTTTTGCTTTCAAATGTGTAGTTTCTTGATTACAACATTCCATATAATAGTCGAATTGGAGGCATAGAGCATTCCAGTTATTAGCACCAAGCCTCCCTTTGTTGACTGCTGCCTTTGCTGTTGTCATCTCTCTAGTAAATTTTGTTACCCTCCCAGTATTACATCAGTCATGGATAAATCTGTACCAAATACTGGTAATTATCTAAAAAGGAAACATGAAAAAGCCACCTCAGATGGCCCAAACTCCTTGTTGACTGTACTTTTGTTGGTCACAAAGGCTTCTGGAACACACAAACAGTAGCAGTTTCTGATTTTCCATATGCAGATAATATTCATTAGATATTTTAACTAGGCTACAAACATATGCATAGCTACTTAAATGAACACAAATGAACAGTTCACCATAGTAAAGATTTTATGTTTTTTTAAATTCATTTCATAGTAACAAAAAATTACTACAAAAAAATTTCAGATGAAAGCTTTGTTCACTTCAGCCTTACCATGTTGTGCCAGACAAACCAGTGATGTATGAAATGCAGTCCAAGACACCCAATTTCTGCAGACACAACAAGTGAGCATACATCGCTGTTAGTGCTCTTGTCCCACCACCTGTTGTCATGACTGCTACTACTGGCACCTGCAAGAGGCAAAAAGACCCATTAATAAAAATCTATGTAATAGGGATTAGAAAATGATAAATCTATGTTCAGTAAGTGGTTAAAACCAGGAAGCATGGATATTATACAAAGTTCAGTTATTGATGAAAAGTTAAAATTATGTATCACCGCTTTGGAAGCGGAGACATTGGGCTAGATCCTATTTCAATTCATATACCTAAACACCACTTGCATACTGCAAAACAGCAGTTTTTGGCACTTATGAACAGTTTAGGTTTCAGCATAGCTATAGTCACTGTGCCAACCAAGTCCCAAAAGTTTAGTTGTAGAAAAAACACAAGTGAGAGAAAGGAACAGAAGAAGCAGCCCTCATTTCTTTAATCATAGTGGTTAGGAGACTTCCCCAGGGAACATAAGACTTAGGTTCTAAGACTTTCTCACCGAAAAAGGGTTCAAATCTTTCATATTCCACTTCACAGCAAAGTGCTTTAACCATCAGGCCATGGCCTAAGCATTGTCCAGAACTGTTTCTAGCCCTCCCCTTAAAACTGACTTCCTGCACTGTATCTGTAATAGTCATTGGATAAAATGGATAAGCAAATTTAGGATAAGTTTCTGCCTCATTGGGAGCAGAGGCCCCAGCAAGAACCTGATGCCCATCATGTCCAGTTATTCTCACTGAATAACTCTCCATCTGATGTGCTGTACCCAGTGGGCCAGTTTCAAGAGGAGTGCTGGGAAGCACTTTAGAACAATGGTTCTCAAGCTTTTTACATGTGAGGCACCCTTTGTTTCAGTCAAAGCACTTCTCCATAACTTCAGTGAATTGAGCAGCATCCCTATTTAATTAAAAAACAAACTATTTTTTTATTACAGTGCTTAACTCTTTGTAGATGGGTTCAGCAGTGGGGGTGGGGCAGCAGCCAGGAAGGGACTAGCCTGAGCCTACACTTATCTCCTCACAGCTGTTTATCTCCCCATACCTTGCAGCACCCTTCAAAAGATCTTACAGCAAGCACCCTGGCTGAGAATCCCTGCTTTAGATAATGTCTGGCCCATCGCTTGGTGCTTAAAGCATTTTTCTGAGAAGCAGCAGATGTAGGTTCTAATGCACTCCAGTTGAGGAAGCATTTAGAGTTTGAGTCTTCTGATCCCTGGGCAAGTGCCCAAGAATTAGACAAAAAAAATGGTAGATCTCCCTTCCTTCTCCTCTGGAAGGTACATGTGCAGGATGATCTTGTGCTGCCAAATGTGCAAATATGATCTGCACTCTGCATGAATGCCACAAGTTGTAATTATACAGCCAGGAAACTGCCACTTAGGTATGAGAAAGTGATTAGGATGTAGTCTATAATTTGGATTAATCATGTATAGAGGAATAGCTGGAATTACTCTGTGTTTTCTCTACCTAAATATTGGCAAATGGAAGGGCAAAGGCTGCCTTGTCAGACATAATTTTTAAAGTATTAAATCTATTTGGAGACCCAACTCACTCACTCCCTTTAAATACTTCCAGCCCCTCCCTGCTTAAGGTCTGACAACCTGGGATACAATAATTGGTACCTTCCTCTGATTATATTAGATTTGTATTACATGCAATAAATCAGAAAACAGATTCTCAGTTTTTATACCTGTAGAAACAATCTACTTACCACTGAAGTGCTTCACCACTGAAAACTAGAAAAGATCTCTTCACTGCTATCACTGATGTGATATGACCTTGTAATTAACTACTTGTCATCTTGGGCTGGTCAAACTTTGGGGCATTTGAGGCTGTGTGAGCATTCAAAATATCTCTGGCGCACACATTTTGCATTTTAATTTGGAAAACATTTCCCCAAGTTACTTAAACCTATGGGTCATCTGACAGATGAATTGGCTCAGCTAGGAGTAAAGATTAATAGCATATACTGAGCCAATTTACTGCTGCTGCAAATATTAGATATTTGCAGAATTGTGGATCCCAAGAAAAAAAGAACTTATTTTAATAACTGTATTTGAAAATAAAGCTTTTTCACATGCAAAATGAAAAACCTCATTATGTAAAAAGAGGTGATAAACCCAGCTTGGGGGAAAGGAAGTAAGTCCACCATTCTGGCTTCTGAGTTTATGTGCTGCCTAATTATGCTGAGGTTGTTTGCAAAATGAGGTCTGATTTTCTACTACCTATATACCTTGTGCAGGGTGTCAGGACTAGGGGAGTGAGAGCACCTCAAAAGGAGAAGGGAGTCCAGCCTCTTGGTAGAAGCAGGGAAAACCGCTCAGCGGGGTGTAGACCAGTGTTTGAGAAAAGGCCATGTTTATACATGGCCGGTATACCTGAAAAGGTTACGTGGAGGACCCTCAGGAGCTGTATAGAGGAGAAGGTAGGAAAAGTGGCCTTTGTCCATATTTATAGAGGACCTAGAGGAGGACACACGGGCCAAGGCCGGGTTGAATTCTGGAAGAAAGAAGATGCCCAAAAGGCCCAGAGGTGCCAGTGGGCTATATGGGGCAAACTTCAAAACATCCAGGAGGACAAGGAGAGAAGAGAGGCCTGGAGAATGACCCAGAAGGAAGAACTTAGGGGTGTGGGAAGAGAATGGAGACCGCGAAGAGCAGGCGGAAGAGCAGTGGGCCAGGTAGGCAATTTACCAGGGGCAGCTAATGTGGGGGGGCTACCTGTGGCGGGTAAACCCCAGTAAATCCCACACGATGCACCTCTGGGTAAAAGGTGGGTTGGAGGCGCCTTAAAACCTCCGCCCCCAGTCTAGAAGCTGCCGAATGCCTGCAGGAAAGGAAGGCCAACAAGAACACCCTTTGGCAACAGGGTCTCTTTCTCGTGGAGCAGCAGAAAGACCCCCCCCCGGTGAGTGTGAACTTCAGGGGGGAGGTGTGTCACAGGATCAAGGAGATGTCCTGTGACTAATGGAGGGTTAAGGAGCTGCCAGTCACAGAGGCAGCTCAGGTGCCGGTTGCTGCAGCAACCAGATAGGTCAGGTGACCAGAAGGGGGCAGGGCCGGGCCTTTATAAACTGCCCAGGCCTGAGCCAGAGAGCAGTTCCCTTCTGGCTGCCGCAGGAGCAGGAGCTCTATGGCAGAGCTGAGCAGCCTGAGTTGGTGGTTGCAGCCTTACCATGCTGACTGGCTGCGATGATGCTGGAGATGAGAACACCCTAAAGGGAGGTAGGGTGCAAGCCCTAGAGGGGCTTGGAGTTTACGTTATGAGCAAGGAAGCTCTGTGTTGTTTATGTTGTAGCCAGGTGGCTCGGGTTTCAGTTATAGTTACCCTGGAGAACCGAGTGAGGCTGTAGGCGTGAGAGGAGGCCTCACGGGGATTCCCCAGCAGCTTGGGGGTTCCCGGTGCCCAATAGGGGCACAATGCCACAGTGGGCACAGCATAAGGAGTGCTGGAAAGGCGCTCGCCCAGTGGGGGTTGTAGCCCCAGCCGTGAGAGGCGCAGCACAGGCCCCAGAGTGGGGCAGCGGGCGCGAGAGGCACGGCACAGGCCCCAGAGTGGGGCAGGTTCTGATTATTAGGGACCCAGTAACAGGGGGACATTGCCCAGTAGGGTCGGGGAGGCCAGGTAAGGCTCCGGCCACCTGAGCCCAACCCGGTATCCACTAGTATTTGGACAAGAAGCCAGTAGGGTTGGGGAGGCCAGGTGAGGCTCTGGCCACCTGAGCCCAACCCAGTATCCACTAGTATTTGGACAAGAACCCAGTAGGGTCGGGGAGGCCAGGTAAGGCTCCGGCCGCCTGACCCCAACCCAGTATTCACCAGTATTCGGACATCAGAGTGACTAGCAAAGGTTTTGGAAGACGGCCTGGGCGGCGTGATAGCCTCGGAGTTTGGAGACTGGCGGCGGGGCGTGGTGAGCCCCAGGGGCGCCAGGGAGTGGACAAACCCGGGGTTGCCGGTAAGGGGCACCAGGGTGAGACGAGCCCAAGGGGTGCCAGTGGGGGCCGGTTGGAGGACCAGGACAGAATAAATGTCCAGGAACAACTGCAAGGCTTGGGGCATGCTAAAAGGGAGGTTTGGAGGCACGCATAGCCCTTAAGGCAAGGGGTGCACAGAGGTACCCCATACGGAGTAGGGGCAGGGACATTCACACCGTTCACCGGGGGGATAAAGGCAGCCTCCCATCCAAACCTATTTATCATCAAAGTCGTGGCGGGTGAGAATCCGAGGGTGCTGAGTCCACCTTACGTGACGGTAGGGGGCGCTAGGGAGTACACGGCCACTCCTAGACCCCACTCCCTCACAATCATATTGTGCTTAGAACTGAGACAGGTGTGATATTTGGCATCTACAGTCATGACTGAGAAGGCATATTTAGGATCCATTCTTCTCACACTGTATGGGAAGGCAGCTAGAAAAGGTGTCCTAAACATAATCCATCTTTTTTCACCTGACTGAAAAAAAGTGTGTCCAGTGGGATCACTTTATCTGTGGTCCAAATCAAGTAACGAGGTTTGCAACCTAAAACATGCCCATTCTGATAGACGACCCTAACAGTGATTGACCATAGTGAAGGACAGCACTCACTGCCAGAGAACCTGAACAATTTGATATTGACAAGTTCTGCATTTAGTAAGATCAGACGCATAGAAGAATAGCCGTTCACAGAGCACGGTGGTCACTACACCTTTTTTGGAAAGAAAAAGAAGGAAAAAAGACAGACACATCCATTGCATTGGTTTTGCATCAAGACCAAGATGCTGGAATGTCCATTTGGCATCAGTAATCATCTCGTGATCCTTTGTGTTCAATTGACCAATAGATCACATGCAACATTCAGCAGTGTATTCCCCGACTCTATGTAGATTGTGACGGGGGTGCCACTATTGGAGCCTCTCTGGGTATGACGCCGCCCTCCTGCAATGGGCCAACTGCCTGCTTACTCTCCTGTCATGCCTTGATCTTAATTAATTAATAGATTGTTGTAATTAGCAGGAGGCTGCCCATTTCTACGCACCCCGATGACAGGGGGCGCTATCTGCGGCTCCTTTTCCTCCCCTACACCACAGCCCAAGCCTCGCAGATGATGCTGGTGTGATCTGACTTGGGCCCTGTTATGTCTCGGCCCTCCTTTTGCACTTGGGGCTCCTTGCTGCCCCCTCTCTCTCTCTCTCGGGGCTCCTCGCTGCCCCTCCGCACTCTCGGGGCTAGGCCAATGCACCCCACAAAATACTGCGCCTTCCCGATGCCAGGAACCCCCATGCTACTGCAGAGTCCCTATGAGGCCTCCTCCAACCCCTAATAGCTTCACCTGGTCCTCCGGTTAAACAGAAAACACAAAGCCCCCGGGCTATAACATAAAGCTAAACCATCCGGTCAGACAACATTTAATCCCTACCAGGCAAAAATACTCCAGCTCATGGCAGCAACCTGTGGATACTCATGCAGCCAAACCTTGGCCTTCTCTCCACGCTGGCTGAGCTCCTTACTCCTTGGCTACCAGAGGAGGAACTGCCACCCTAGCCTCCTGCCTGGGTTTAAGAAGGGCTAAGCCCTGCCCCTTCCTGTCAGGGGGTTTTGCCAGTTGCCCGGCAACCAGCACCTGTGTTGCCCTGGTGACTGGTGGCTGCATCTCCCCCTTCTCACTGCTAGGGGACTCTCTGGAGCCATCCCTGCTCTCAGGTGCAGGGCACCTAAGTGCTCTGCGACAAAATGATAAAATAAGAATTTTTTCTATTCCAAACTTGACCATGTCCTGTCATCTATCCCTAAAGAAGATATGATAATTATTCTTGGTGGTTTCAGTGCTAGAGTGGGTAGGGACTCTGAGCTATGGAGAGGAGCACTTGGAAAGGAAGGGACTGGGAAAGTCAACTCAAATGGAATTCTCCTCAACAAGTGTTTGGAACATGATCTTATCATCACAAACTCCTTATTTTGCCAAATCAACAAATGAAAGACATCATGGATGAACCCTTGCTCAAACACTGGCACCTGACTGACTATATCATAGTGTGTGTCCAGGACCTTTGTGATGTCCATATCACCAGATCTATAACCAATGAAGGCAACTGCTGGATGGATCATCATTTGATACAGTCCATTTGTATTCTCCCAAAATTATGTAAATAAAAGAAGCAACCAAAGAAGAGGGGTTCAATACTGAGTGCTTGAGACTGCTAAAAGCAACCATCTCCACTAGTGCCTCAGTGAAAAACTGTGATCTCCCTGATGATCTCAACACCATTGATTACTAGAAAAATCTCAAGAAAGGCATCCAGGAGGTATGCAAAGAATCTCTAGACTTTTCTGCAAAGAAATATCATGACTGGTTTGATGAGAATTATAGGGAAATACAATCTCCCACTGACAAAAAAAAGAGCCCTCAAAGTTCAGTAGAAAGATATCAACTTTAAACAGAAGCAACACACTTATCATCACATTAAAACTGAGACCTAGAGGAATAGTTGAGACCAAAAGAACAAATGGTGGAAGGACAAAGCAAACAAGATTCAAAAGTTTGCTGACAGGTACAACACACATAGTTTCTTCAGTGCAACCAAAGTTATCTATGGGCTAACCACACAAGAAGCCATTCCTCTGATGTCCAAGGATGGAACAACACTCCTCCATCATCAATACATGTTGGAAGAAGCACTTTCAAAAGCTCCTGAACCAAGACTCTAGCATAAAAGCTATTCCACAACACCCCATTATGGAATACCTTGCAGATAAAACAACTTATCAAGTGGCCTTGAAAGCTATTAAGCAGAAGAAAAACAACAAAGTATATGGTTCTGATGGAATACCAGCTGAAAAGCGAGGTGCAAAAAACTCTCATCAACTACGTTTTGTTATTATGAAATTCTGGAAATGTGAGCAGATTCCCAATGACTTGAAAAATGCCAGAATTGTAACCATATTCAAGAAAGAAGATAGACTGGGCAGCAGTCATTATTGTGGTATTGCACTTCTGTCCATAGCTAGGAAAACCTTTGCCTGATTTCTCCTCAATAGACTCACTTTCCTTGCTGAGGAGATTCTACTTGAGTCACAGTGTGGTTCCAGACCACTGAGAAGTACGATAGATATGACCTTTGCTACTAGACAGTTGTGGGAGAAATGCTGTGAGCACCTATGAGATCTTTCTATGGCCTTCACTGACCTGACTAAAGCTTTTGATTCAGTCAACAGAAAGGCCCTATGGAAGATCTTGATGCGATCTGGATGCCCGCCAAAATTTGTTACCATTAACAGACTCCTTCATGATGACATGACAGCAAGTATCCTAAGCAATGGCTTGGAAATAGACCCCTTCACCATTAGAACTAGAGTCAAGCAAGGAGATGTGATTGCATGAACACTGTTTTCCATCTTTATTACAGCTATTCCACACTTCATTGTCGACAGACTTCCATCTGGAGTCAGCATCCAATATTGTATGTGCAGGAATCTCTTTAATATCAATTGGTTACATTCCAAATCCAAGACAACTGACACCGCCATTACTGATCTTCAGTACACTGAAGTTTGTCTTGTTTGCCCACTCAGTTAAAGAGCTCCAAGTCACTCTTGGTTGCTTTTCTGAAGTGTATGAAATACTTGGACCCATTGTCATCTTCACAAAAACTAAGATACTTTAACAACTCACCCTGAAGACAACCATTTGCCCACACAGTACAATTAGAGCCAATTCTTGGAAACTGTTGAGCATTTCCCCTATCTAGGTATCATAGAGAAGTAGGGAAGGAAGGGATAACCCCCCACAGGGAAGGAAGGGATAACCCCCCACAGGTTATCTAGCCCAGCTCTCTGCCTCAGGCAGGATCATCCCTATGCAAACCATCCCATACAAACCATAATCTAAACTCTACACAAGACTGCTGTCAACCCTGACACAATACAGATCTAACCCCTGACCTGCCATTGGTAAAGCAGGGGAACCACAGCAGCCAACGTCCTTCTATGAAATGTTGTCAATATATGCTTAAGAAATCCTGGGTAGAGGGCCATGCCCGCTCTACACAGGAAAGCAAAAACTGCCACAGTCCATACCAATCTGACTGCAGAGTAAAATTTTTTCCTGATTCCAAATATGGCAGTTGATCTGGCTTTGACCTAGGGCAAGACCCTCTAGCCAGGAACCTCCCAGCAGGAGCACTGGCACACCCCAGTTGAAGTCTCCAGCCTTGGCTATAGCCAGCACCCAATGCATCTGAGGAAGGCTTAAAAAAACTCTGACACATGTAGCAGGAAAAGCAAAAGAGGGCAACCAGCAAAGCCCAGAAGCATGGGAAATACCCATAATAGAACACAGGCAAAACTATGCCTAGATCATCCTTGACTAGTGGCTGCCCAACCTCTTGTTGAATACCTCCAGTGATGGAAAGTCCACAACTTCCTTAGGCAGTCTATTCCACTACCTCACTGTTGTAATAGTGAAGAATTTTTTTCTGGATATCCAATCTAAACTTACTTTTCTGCAACTACAAGCCATTGGTTCACAAGAGAGAACAGGTGCTTTCCCTCTTCTTTATATGGCAGCCCTTCAGTTATTTGAAGACTGATACCATGTCTTCTCTGAAGTACCTTTTCCACAAACTGAACGTGCCTAGCTCCTTTACCTTCTCCTCATATGGCTTGCCTTCCAAGCTCTTTATCATTTTTATCATATTGCCCATCTCTGGACCCTCTCTACTTGCCCACATGCTCTTTAAAATGTGGAGCCCAGAACTGCGTACAGCACTGCAGATGAGCCTAACCAGTGCTGCGTAGGGAGGCACTATCACCTCCTGTGTCTGGTGCCTAACTGCACCTAATTGATGCATCCCAAAGACGTATTTGCCTTTTGTGCAGCTGCATCACACTGCAGACTTGTATCAAGTCTGTGATCGTTGAAGACTCCAAAGTCCTTTTCCATAGACCTGCCATCCAGCTAGGTGTCATTCATTTTATATCTGTGTTTTTGATTATTCCTCCTGAGGTGTAGCACCTTGCATTTGTCCACACTGAATTTCATCCTATTAGCTCTAGCCCAACTTTCCAGTGTGTTGATATCCTTCTGAATGCACTCACATCCGCCAGTGTGTTTACAATCCTTCCCAGTTTCATGATGTCTGCAAACTTGCTCAGGAAGCTTTCTCATAAATTCAGCATCCAAATTCTTAAAAAAACCCACATTTAACAGCACCAAGCCCAGGACAGACCTCTGTGGAACTCCACTTGAAACCTCCTGCCATTTTGATATAGACCTGTTAATCATTTGCCTCTGGCTATTGAGCCAGTTATCTATGTACCTTGTAGTAGTTTTACCTAGTCCACATTTCTCCAATTTGTTTATAAGAAGCTCATGTGGGACCTTGTCAGAATACTTGCTGATGTTAAGATACACTATAACCACAGCATTCCCTTCATCCACCCAAGTAGTTATTTTGTCAAAGAAGCATATAAAGTTTGTTTGACACTGTTTTTTATATATCCATTCTGGCTACTTGTGATCATCTTTTTCTCCTCCAGATGCTTGCAAGTGGCCTTCCAGTAACATCCCAGGTATTCATATGAGGTTAACTGGCCTGTAGTTCCCCAGGGACCTTTTTGCCTTTTATGAAGAGGGGCAATATGCTGGCCCTTTTCTAGTCCTCTGGTATCTGGCCTGTCTCCCACGACTTCATGAAGATCATTGCCAAGGGCTCTAAGATCCTCTACCAGTTTCTTCAGGACCCTGGGATAAAGCTCATCCGTCCCTTTTGACTTGAATTCAGACCCAACAAAAGCTCTCTAACCATCTCTTTTGTTATTTCCTCCCTCACATTGCCTGCTTCCTTATCCAGGTAATTCTTATTAAGTGTCTAGCTTCAGCTTATTTATTTTGTGAAGAGTACTGCAAACTAGCTGTTGAGTAGATCTTTGCATCTTCAATTGAGTGCCCCCTGGCTTGTTAACAGATGATTCCCAGCTTCCTTGGTCCTTTTTTTCTTACTAACTTACTTATAGAACTTCTTGCTGTTGTCCTTAACCTCCTTTGCCAGGTGCAGCTCATTATTTATCTTTGCCTTCCTGATTTTGTCCCTGTAGGCTCTTGCTATTTCCTGGTATACTTTCTTGGTGACCTGCCCATTTTTACACTGACTGTGTGATTTCCTTTTGCCTTTGAGGCATTTTAGAACCTCCTTGTGCAACCACCTTGATCTCTTGCCATTTTTCTTGTGCTTCCATCATGTCAGGACAGTTTCTTGTTAAGCTTCCAATACTGTGCCCTTTAGTTTCTCCCAGCCCTCCTTGGTGCCTTTATAGTTTAGTCTATCCTTCCATGACATCAGGCCTATTAACTTGAGTTGAATGAAATCCAGATTTGTTTTTTTCCTCCTGAACCAGGTACATACAAGTAACACTACCCCCCACCCCACTTTTCTCCCAACTCTGTTCTTCCAAAACTGTGTAACCCTTAATGCTGTCCCACCAAGTTTCTGTGGTATCAGTCAGATCATAGATCTTTCTTAGGCTGCAGCTTCTACCTCATCTTATTTATTCCCCATACTTCGCACATTTGTATACATGCATCAGACATATTTTGCATTTTCCTTCCCTTTTGTACCACATGTTGCAGTTGTGTTGCTCTCTGGCCCCTTCCCAGAGTTAAATTGCTTCTTTGAGTCTTTTCTTCTCTGGATGGTGTGTTCTGTCACTGGTGAGTTTATCTCACTATCCAAAGGACTAGGGCTGTGCGAAGCTTTGGGTGGTGATTCGATTTGGAAGAGATTTGACCTGATTCAGTGGCCGAATCTCTGAATCCAAATTAAATCAAGGGACCAATTTCAAGGTCCGAATTGATTCAAAACTCTCCGAATCTTCAAAAAAGATTTGGAGAGCTTTGGTGATTCGGGCAGTCCCTGGCGGCTGCAGCAGGGAGCTGCAGCCGGACTCTGAGCTGTTAAGTATTAGGGGTGGGGGAGGTGGGGCTGGGAAGTGGGAGAGGACCTACCCCTTCCTGCTAGAACTATTTGCCACGTCTTCAATTAAACGTGAAGATTTTGAATTCACCTCCTTGGTCATCTATGGACTCATCAATGACTTCCCTATTTATTGGAAGATTTTCATCTTCACATCAAGGGACTACCACTGCCACTGTTGATTTTTGAATATGGCTGGCTAAGAAGATAATTTGGCTGCTTGGAAATGTTAAAAAAATCCCTCAAAAACTGTGCTTTACTGGAAGAAGCAGCGTGTTACTTTGACTCGGCTTTGTAGCATCTGAATAGGGCTTTTTGGTGCTTTTATCTAAAGCTGATTCAATAAGGTATTACATAAAAGCGCCAAAAACATCCCACTAAAGCACTCGATCTATACAGACATTGGGTGAGCTGGGTTCAGTTAATGTGATGCCTCTTCTGGGCATGCACTGGGCTTGGCATGGGAGTTTGTCAAGTTTAAAGTAAAGCATCACTTTTTTTTTAACATCTGCAAGCAGCCTTTATCTTTATAAAAGCCTTTGCCATAATTCTGAGTCCAGAAAGCTAGATTATATTGGTAATTAATATAACTCACTAGTCAAAGATCTTTTCAGTAGGAACTGTATATATAAATAAAATTAGACCAGATGATTTTATGAATACTGTCTGTAACTAATCATTTTTTCCTAAGAAGGAAAATCACTTAATTCTTCATTGTAAAGTATTCTGACCAGAGATGATGAAAGCAGGGTGCATCTACTCAGAGAACTAATGAGCAGGATCCCCTGGGAAGTCAGTCTGTATGGGAGAGGAGTCCAGAAGAGCTGGCTGTACTTTAAAGAAGCTTTACTAAGAGTTCAGGAACAAATCATCCTAATGTGCAGGAAGAATAGCGAGCATTGCAGAAGACCAGTTTGACTTAGCAGGGAGCTCTTTAATAAACTAAATCACAAAATGGAAGCTTATAAGAAATTTCCACTAGGACAAACAACTAGGAAGGAGTATAAGAGCATTGCTTGGGCACGCATGGATAAAGTCAAGGTCAAAGCACAATTGGAGTTCCAGTTAGCAAGGGATGTGAAGGGTAAAAAGAAAGGTTTCTACAAGTATGTCAGTAACAAGAGGAGAATCAGGGAAAGCGTGGGTCCCTTACTGAATGGGGGAAGCAACCTACTGACAGAGGATGCAGAAAAGGCTGAAGTGCTCAATGCCTTTTCCACCTCAGACTTCACAGGCAAGGTCAGCCCCCACAGTACCTGGCAACACAGTTTGGGAAGAAGGTGAGCAGCCAACTCTGGCAAAAGAACAGGTTACAGGCTATTTAGAAAAGCTGGACATATACAAATCCATGGGGCCAGACAGGATGCACCTGAAGGTGCTGAGGGAGTTGGCTGACGTGGTTGCAAAGCTGCTGGCCATCATGTTTGAAAACTCATGGCAATCAGGAGAGGTTCCAAATGATTGGAAAAAGGCAAATCTAGTGCCCATATTTAAGACAGGGAAAAAGGAGGATACAGAGAACTACTCCAGCCTCATCTCAGTCCCTGGAAAAATTATGGAGCAGATTGTGGCAGGGCACTTGACGTTCCTGCCACTTTAAGAGGTGAAGCAGTCTGCTGAGCCACTGGTGGGGAAGGGGGTCAGGCCTAATCAGAGAGTCAGCTGACCCAGGGGCCAGTGAGGCTAGGTCTGATCAAGGGAGTCACCTGATTGTCAGGGAGACACCTGATTGGAGGAGGGCTGGGCTTAGACAGGTATCAGCTCAGACCCTGAGACTAGGGCAGGCAGTAACATCTTGGGAGCTGGTAGAGGAACATCACCCAGCACAAAGGCTGCAGCTCCTGAATGTCAGCATGGAGAATAACTTCTGCAACATCTGGAAGTTTGGGTAGCATGGAGGAGGTTCCTGGGAACACAGTGTAGGGTCCAGAGACCTGAGAAGGGGGCTGAGTGCCTGGGCCTAGTCAGAGGCCAGGCCAGCGTGGAACAAGAGAAGCTGTGTGGACAGGAGCCTAGAGAAAGGCCAAGCTAGCTCAGATAGTAAAGGTCTGAGAGTCTTTGGGTCTATTTGAGGGGCTGAGTGTTTGAAAGAAGTAGTGGGAAGGATTCTGTCACACCTACCTCATCATCTTGTAGGTCCTCCTCTAGCTGGAGAACCTTTTTCAGAGCAGCTGCCACCACCTTTTTCCTTTTGCATAGGAAATCCTTCTCCTGTGTACACAGGTCAAACCCTAAGCGCACATCTAGGTTTTCCTGGCTGGAAAAAGAGGATTTGTAAATTATGACTTGCAGTCAGTGTTATGACTACAATGTTAAGATACCCCACAGAGTTAAATCAATAAACTCTATACACTTCATAAATAGGCAAGCCAATATTATCATGCCTATATAGACAAACTGACATGAGATAAGAAACAGATAGAGTGCAATTAGGGGACACATCCTTTAATATTTTATTTTGTTACCAAAACTACTACCACCAGTGTCTGCTTGGAATGACCTTAAGACTTTTTATTATCTAAAGTTAAATATAGCTGAAGTAACCGAATTGCTAGCTTAACCTTCCAAGTGCAAAATTTAGATACTGAAGTCCAGATTTTCAAAGGCTCCTTCTTAATTGCATCTTCAGAATTTGTTCAAGCTTCATTTTACTGCATTTTAATATATAGTTTAATGCATTGTGTTCTTGGTTTACAAAGAGGAAAAGAGTGATCTAACCTAATCAGATAAGTACAGATTTACATAAGGCCACTTAACTAAAAACTGAAATATCTGCGGGTACCTTAATTTCAAGTTGTGGGTATTATATAGGGATTTGATGTGCTGCTTTGTTCTTCTATGCTTTTTCATTGTGCTAGAGTAGAACTACATTTCTGGATAATACAGTGCTATATTGTCTACCTTGCAAAAGTTAAGTATAGACAGGTATTTTCAAAGTTACCTAGGAGATGCAACTACCCATTTCCCATAAATTTTAACCAGAATTAAGAACTGCCTATGCATGTAGAACGACACTGCCATATTATAATCTCTAAGAGACAAACACGTTCCCTTCATGTCATAAATCTTGGTTTAATAGAAAAACATACGGTGATAAAATTTAGGATTTATTTCCAACATAAACCTTGTTTATGATTTTGACACTAGAAAGAGTCTACTGGTCAAATTTTGTGCTAACTGCAACTACATGTCCTAATACACAAGTCCTGTATATAATTTCTTCATTTAATTGAAAGTTTGGTTGAATGTTTTTATCCTCAAACTTTTCAATAAAACTGATGACTATACTGAGAATAAGCATAGCGAATTGTAAGCACTGAAGTAGGATTCTAAAATTAACCTTCTTGTTAAGCATAACACTAACCCTAAAACATTGATAATTTAGTACTAAAGCTTCACTACCAATGACAGAATTTCAATATTACAAGCTTTCACAGCAGGTGGGAGGCAGAGAAGCACTGTATATTTATACCCTGAGAACATACCTCAGGAGAATATTTTCCAAATGTTACCTAAACTGGATACTTGCATATCACAATTATTAACAGTATTTTATTATACAAGTCTCATTCAGATACCAATAAACAGCATCAATTTATGACATAAGCACCTTTTTCCTCTTGAACTAAGATCAAAAGATGGCTGCTAAATATCAGAATAAAATGAACAGAAAGAAACATTTAAAGATATATAAGATATCTTACCAGTTCTTTGCTATTAAGTGTACATCAAATTTTCCGTGCTGAAAATAAGAAACAGAAATATCATAAATGCTGAGGCTTTCCTTCCTCCCCTCCCTAGAATAACATTTCCCTGATTGCAGTGCTTATCACAGGAACCTACCAAAATTGCAATTTTGCATTTTTCATGTAAAATCCAAAATCAAGCAATTTCTGCAAAAAACCAGTGGGCTCTGCAATTTTGGCAGCCTTGCTGGACAAAAAAACTTACTGGAAAGCAGAGAAAAGGGCAGCAATCTGCAGTCTTGGAGCATGGGAAGAGGAAAAAAGGGCTGGTGAGAGGGAGCAAATGAGAGGCTGCCCCTTTTCTGCCATGCACCCTGAGGTGCACTTCCACCTGCTGCTGGCAACGAACTGGGCTGGGGTTCTGTGGACCCCAGTGCAGCCACTTGCACCCTCCTCACCACCTGCCACAGCCAGTCTGGGCTCTGGGTAGGCCTGTACCACCAGCCACAGAGCATGGGCTGCTTGCAGTGGGCAGAAGGGTAGCTGCAAGAAGCTGCACCAGGGTCCATGGAGCCCCGGCCCAGTTCATTGTTGGCGGAGGGTTCACATGCACCTTGGGGCAAGTGGTGGGGAAGGGGCTGGGGCTGCGATGCCACTAGCCCCTTCCCTCCTGTCCACCCTGACTCATTGTCGGTGGTAGGTGCACATGCACTTTGGGGCAGACTGTGAGCAAGGGGCTACGGCTGCATTGCCCCCAACCCCTTCTCTGCTGTCTGCCCTGAGGGGCATATGCACCTGCCACTGGTCATGAGCCAAGCCAGGGCTCCACAGACCCTGTTTGCAGCCTCCCCGCCACCTGCTGTGAGCATCCTTGGCACTGTGGCCAGTGGCAGGGGCCTTCCCAGAGCATGGGCTGGCTGTGGTGTGCCAAGTAAAATGGCTTCATGTGCCACATTCTGACCTGTGTGCTGAGGTTTGCCAACCCCTGGTTTAGAATTTAACTGAATGCTTAGATTGGTTCATAATGAGTGAATTAAGCCTGGTGAAGCCATTAATCAGAGTAATTAAGCCATCTGCCAATCTGCAGAGAGAGGTGGGATTGTGGGGGCCCCTCACCGATCAGAAGTGTGGGGTAGCCCCACTGTGATAAGCCTGCAAAAATGCCGGCTGGCCCCATGATCTGCCCACAAAATTGGCTGCCTGTCTCCTCATTTTGAGTAAACCCCTACTTATTACATTCACAAGATGGCAACTATCTGTATGATACAGATGGTTTAATGAACCTCTGGAGAATATTCACCTGTATTTCAGTGGTTCCTAATTTTTCAGGCAGGTTTACCTACCCTCTGTGTTAAGCTGATGGCTTTCTTTACATAACAACTGCCTCCTCTTACTGCTTCAAGAGTTGGGTCTAGAGAAGCTCAAGCACCATTACAGCTTATGGAAAACACAAATAGACATTGTATGGGCAGCCGTAGTGAAGCATGTCCTGGTGAAAAGACTCAAATATAAGCTATAGACTGGAGCCTAGAATACCAGAAATAACAGCTTTGAGTATCAGACTCAATGCAGAAACATGATGTAAACTGAAACTTTAGCTTGTTATCTTGACATGGTAACAAAACAGCCCGTATTTTTACTAAACTTTAGGTTTTCCAAGAACCTTGAACTATGAAATTCTTTTTCTGTTCCAGGAACTCTCTCTTGTGTATAGCTGAATCTAATACTCCTAGTGTGTGAATAGCATCTTTGACTCTTTTCAGCCTTTTTATGCCCAATACCCAGCTGTTTCCTAATCCTTTCTAAAACTAGGAAGACATATGTGTTCTTTTTCTTAGTTCCTTAGCAGAAAGGATCATTTGTGGTGCTGATTTTGTTCCTGTCAATGGAACAGCAATAATTGAAATGCAGTTCAATATTCTTCTGAACAGCTGACAACACTTACCTCACCTACTATTTTCTGGTCAAAGGGAAGCAAATTTAGAGGCAGGTTCATAACTCCAGTGGTTTTCATTCTTACCCCTCTTGACATGCAACAACACTGAAAAACACGCAAAAGAATTACTTCCTTATCACCTTACCCTACAAAATGAAGATTCACATTTCTGTTTGTGTTAGAATCGTAGAATTATAGAAAATTAGGGTTGGAAGGATCCTTAGGAGGTCATCTAATCCAACCCCCTACTCAAAGCAAAACTATCCCCATTTAGTCCATTCCAGCCAGGGCTTTGTCGAGCCAGGCCTTCAAGAGATGGAGATTCCATCACCTCTGTAGGTAACCCACTCCAGTGCTTCACCACTCTCCTAGTGAGGAGAGTTTTTCCTAATATCCAGCCTAAACTTCCCTTGCTGCAACTTGAGACCATTGCTCTTTGTTCCTCCACCACTGAGAACAGAGAAATTGTCCCAAGGTAACGTACAAGATCGGCAGATTTCTTATTCGTTGAGAATGTAATGTCCAGTTGTGATTGTTTATGCTTAGCATAGTGGAATTTAACAGCATCTGTGAGGTGACAGCAGTAATCAGAGCTCAGAGGGAGGGTCTGAGTTTCTTCAAAAGATCCCTGAACTGTAAGTTTGAAGCTGTGCCCTAAAGAGAGGAAATAAAATGTACAAAATAAAATTTTACCACTACTTGTAAAAAGTTAGACCTGATTCCACTGAGAATTCCCGATAGGAACCCTAGGTATACAGATGTTTACACAATTTCTCTCAGACCAAAGTTGACAGTTCCTGTAGAAGATCAACCCAACTCCAATCAGATACAGGAGAACGAAAACTGTACACTTACTTACCTTTCAGACAGAAGCTGCAGAGCCATCCTCCAGTATCCCTGAGTGTATTGCTATCTTCCTGACCCCAGCTCCAGGGAGGTAGGCTGTGACTCAGGTTGGACTCTGCTATATCAGCTGATCATGAAGCAAACCCCTCCCCTTGACTGCCTTGGGACCAGGAAGTTTTTCACCAGCCCTGCGTTGTACTCTACAAGGGTGTTGGGACAGCTGTGTCCCCTGCACATGAACCAGACCCCCAGACTGCTATACCCTCATATCCTTGAGATCCAGACCCCCACACCATTGCTATTTCATCATAGACTGCTGGAATAGAAATCAACATGCCTGCAACTGACAAGACAACAAACTCACTCTGAGTCTCTTCTCTCAAAGCCTTACAGCGGGGAGATCAGCCAGGGGAACCCTACAGAGCACTCTGGAATGCATGTACAGGGACCCTGGATGCGGGCTGCTGGAAGAGCAGGCTGTCTGTGCAGCTTCCATCCAGCCCCTCTATCATTTGTACAGTGCTCTCCTGGTAAGTTTTCTTACCAGGGGAACAAGCTGCAAGAATTCTTGTAGTCTATTGGAACACTTGTATGAACCCACAGGCTAAAGGTAATTTAATATAATAATAAAACAAACACTATTCTTTACAATAATTCTATGGGCAGTAAGTCTGACTGTGTTCATTTTCTCAGGTAAAAGTGCTGGATACCAATGCCAGCATTCAAGGGTATTTCTCTAAGCCTGTCAGTTAGTACAGTCTCAGATATAATTTTACTTTAAAGTAGTATGGTTTTTATAACCAAGTATAGAAACAGTTAATAAAGCTACAGGTTCCCCTCGATTTATGTGGTACATGTGTTCCCGGAGAATAGTTCATAAATCAAATTTGCATAAAGCAGACCCATTTTACAATGTAACAAATAAGGATAGATTCCCACAGCGGTGAGGGAGGGAGTGAGGCTGGGACCAGGGAAGGGGTGGGGGGAGGCGTGCCACTCCTGGGGATGCACAAGGTAGCAAAGCAGGGGGAACAGAGTGGCACTCACCTCAACCCTAGCTGCAGCGGCCCTGGGAGAGGCTGGCGCCAGCTGCCTGCAGCCGCTGGGCTGCACCATGGTCCGCCCGTCCTCTTGTGCCTGGGCTCTGCCTGTGTCCACTCACCTCTGCTCCTGGGCTGCGCCATGCCTTGGTGCAAGAAGCTGGTGTTGGCTGCTCCTGGGACTGCTCCAGCATGTGCTGGGGTGAGTATGAACAAGCAGAGCCCTGGCTGGTGCGGGGCACTCACCCTCCTGTGCTGGAGCAGCCCCGGGAGCAGCCAACAGCAGCTGCCTGTACCAGGGCACGTTGCAGCGCAGGAGCAGAGGTGAGTGAGGACAGGCAGAGCACGGTGCAGTCCAGCGACTGCAGGCTGCTGGTGTTGGCTGCTCCCAGGGCCACTGCATCCCTGGGGGTCTGCGCCGTGCCCTGCATCGCCCAGGGCTCCACTTGTCCACATTCACCCCAGCCCATACTGGAGTGGCCCCAGGATCAGCTGACACCAGTTGCCTGTTCCAGGACATGGCACAGCCCAGGAGCAGAGGTAAGTGGAGACAGACAGAGTCCAGGCATGGGGGGACAGGTGGAGCACAGTGCAGCCCAGCTGCTGCAGGCAGCTGGTGCTGGCCACTCCTGGGGACACTCCAGTTGGGGTTGGGGTGAGTGGGGCCATGGCCCTTTCCCCTCTTCCCAGACTTACGTGCTTGGGCATCTATGCTGATCGCATAAGAGCCAATTTACCTCACATATAATGAATTATAGGTCTAAATATGTTCATTGCGTAAGAGGGAATTCGTATATAAAGAATCCACATAAATCATGGGAAACCTGTATTAACATAGAAGATGTCTTTTCTAATCACTGTTACAAAAGCTGCAAGTACTCATAACCAGTTACTAAACTTACTTGTGCAGTATTTCTTCTTTTTTCTCCTATCCATCTGAACTTCTAAGCAGGCAAGCTCACGGGACTGTAAGACAGGATCAGTACAGAGATTGCTACAGAGCTGGATATAACTTTTATCCCACTATCTTGCCATTAGGACTGGCAAATATTGTAAATGCTGTTGCAAGCAGCAGGCATGATCCCTAGGGCTAAGCATCTTATATTCTTCTGCAATTACTTCTCTGGCAGACTAAGTGATATGAGTGTGCACTTGAGTCATACTTAAACTTCATATGAAAGGAGGGTAGCTTGTAACATAACAACTTAAGTATTGATGTGATAAAAAGGAGACAATGATAGCGTTCTTCAAGCTCTTACATATAGCCTTCTCAAAAGAGGAAAAGATATTGTAAGAGCAGGTGTCATTGGAAAAGATTTATTATGTATCCACAGTGACAGCAAAAATCAACTTCAGATGCAACTTCAGAGCCACTGTCCAACCATTTTAACTGAAATCTCCCTCCCCTCCTTGACCTTCAGTTTTCAGCCTGAGTCTGGAAGTCCTGCTTCTCTTTAGGGCCTTAAGTTGCATTTTATTCTAGCCTTCCTTTCCTTCACTGTGCTTGAAACTCACCCAGGTAATACAGGGTGCAAATACAGGAAGGCCACCATCAGCAGTCCTTGACTAATGGCTCTTCTGTACCCTACTTTCTTTCTCTACTGCCAGTAATTAATATTAAGCACAGAAGGAGAGACAGGTAATGGGTAGAATGAGAGGAAACAGGAGGGACAATCTGTAGCAGCCACAAGGTAAAGGTAGACAGAGAGGAGATCTTTTGTGATTTTGGCTGGCTGGGAGTAACCATCAGGACTAACCATAAATAGCAGTATAAATATATTCAGAAGAGTCCACAAACTACTTCAGCATCACCCTCTGCCTCAGGATGAGACAATACATGGAAAGTCAGCTCACTGATTTTCTAGTCCCAGCACTATTATACACATTACTGTGTAGCATTGGAAAAAAGGAAAAAAAAAAGAAAACTCACCACTATTACTCCATTTGTGATGATGTTTTCAGGAGGACCTAGACTAGATAAACATGAAACATATGCATTCAGAACTGGTATAAACTAAATGCTAACTTCAAGCAGACAGCAGAGCCATGCTGCCACTGCCTCCATAGTGACCTCAGGAGTGCAAACAAGAAGCTTCCCTCCCAGAAACAGCTCATTCCCACTCCGAAATCATTCCCACTCCGAAATTAGACAGTGTATCTGGGTCCATGAAGACTGGTACATGTGCCCAGAACCTTGCACAAGCTCTCTGACCTGGGTGTGCTTCTTGGCATGAGTTCTGGGTCATATTAGTACTTTGTACACATGTTCAAATGATTTGGAGAATTCTCCCAGATTTCTTTTTTCTGGTAGAAAAACTTACCTGGAGACCCCTGAACAGACATTCAAATGATGAGATGCTGCACAGCTGGGGGCCCCCTATGTACATATGCTCTGCAAGCTCTGCAGTCTTTCTGGTGACAGATGACATCAGTGCACAGGGATGCCCTGAATGGCTAACCTAGATTTTCTTGCAGGTTGTGTCTCCCTGCAACACAGTGAGGGGATTGTGAAGGGGATCCCTGCTCAGCTGGAGCAGAAGAGTCCAGGCCAAGTGATACACTGTGAGTGCATGTACACATGACACCACATCACCATAGCAATGCACTACAGTGACGTAGCATCCATGGGGATCTACACATGACTAGCAGCTACTTCAGTGTAGTGATGCACTCCCCTGTTATAGCACGCTGCTATGGCGAATTAGCTGTTAAAAATAATCATGTGTAATGTGCACAGTGCAGTACAGGCTGTTACTAAATCATGGTGCAGTAACGTCACCATAGGAACATGTGTATACATGCCCTGTTTCCCTGGATGTGTGTGAGTACAATTGTGGGAGCAAAGAATGATGGGATGCTGGAGGACTGCCGTGGCTTCTCTCAGAAAATAACTGTACAGAAGTTCATTCTTCCAGAAGAGACTCTCCTGGGTGCCATTTAACTCTGACTGTTCTTGGGTTATTTTTCTCCTGGATCAGCCATTTTTGCCCTGGGAGAAAAATGAATGCCTGTACACTCGTGGTTTCTACTAGGAAAGCAGTGAGTCTCCCAGGAGAAAATGAACGGCTGTATGTGGCCAGCTCCATTTTCTAACTTCTGGGCTGTCATGCTCTAAGCAAGTGCTTCCAAGCTTGCCACAGAGACAGCAGAGATATAGCCTAGGAGTGATAGGGTTTTTTCCCCTCTTAAATGTTTTCTTAGTCATATTAATGTGGGTTGATCGTCAAAATGTGGCCCATTCTATCTAGGGGACCCACTGTCTACTCATCAGTAGAAATGCTTCAATAGCAGTGAGATGGATGGGAGGGGCTTATAACAGCCCTAATCGCATTTTGAGTGACACCACTTCAAAACCATGAATTAGCCTGGAGTACTTACTCCAGAAAAACAACAGACTTATAGAAATGAGTTTTACCAGCCTCAAAATGGCAGCTGTGGGCTACTATGGGAGACCATAAATAACAAATCATCTTTAGGAAAAATATAGTGACACAAATTATTAATAAGAAACAATGCTGATATTTGCTGTGCTCTCACTCATTCTTTGTCATTCTCTTTTCCTTTAAATATATGCTTCTAAATTTTTTTAAGGAAAGGAATGAATCTTGGGACAGGGATGTGGCTAGTAAAGAGTTAGCAGATGTACAAAACATTCCCCTCTACTGATTGACTAATCTCTGATTTGATATTTCTATAATACCTAAATTTTACTCACATGTCCTCCAACATGAATTCAATGTCCAACTCCTCCTTTCTCTGAAAACAAGGGGAGAAAATGCATGAAATTATAAAGCTAAAAAGGATAGTTGGCAGACTGGGACACAAGTAGCTTCTGCAAAGTATCTTAAATTTTTGTGAGACAAGTAGTGTTCTCCATGTTTTGATGCCTAACAGTATTCTGCTTTCCAGGTGTTGTTTTAATTAAATTTTCAGATATAGGCTATAAAAATCTCTGGATTAGGATGTTCAGGTGTGTAAAATGAGTTTATCTGCCCCTTTGTTAAACAAGGGGTCTTGTGTCCATTAATAAATATTGACCTTATACTTCACTATTACCAGATATGTGTTTTTTTCTTACCAGTACAGTACAATTCCTGTTCCAAGAATCATAGACCCTACTCTCACGCTATTATCAGGGCAATAGCAACAACTTATATTCTACTACCTTTAGACTTTATAGCATCTATCATGAGAAATTTTGGAAGCACTTCACTCAAATTATTTTATGTTCATAACATTTATTTTTCTATTGAATAGATGGTTTCACTATCCCAATTTACAGCAGGAAATGAAGTCACCAAGAGATTGACTTGCACAAGACTGCATGTAGAAATAAATTAGGCTGCAATATTGGCTAGGTCCCCTTCTACCAGTTCTACATTTCAACTTCAAAAAATAATTTTTGAATGACCTAATTGAGAGTGTCATCTCTTACAATTTTATCATTGATGATAAATCAGCAAAAATATCAAACCTTTCCCAAACTCCTCTGAAAAAGTAGATTAAGATTGTGATCAAACAATTCAGTTCAATGTCAAGTGCAATTTTGGAGAGGCCTTCTTCTGTCATAGACTGACAGAAATCAATATGGATAGACTGGACCACTCATACCTTATGTTAAATAAAAGCAACAGAAAAAGTTTAGGAGGCAAAACAAACACATTCTTTCCACTCAGTTCTTCTTGTCATACTAGTCCTCACCTGTGGATTTAATTGAAATGCAATAAAAACTGTTTCTCCAAGGGGAAGTTTAGCTGTATCAAAGAGAACAATAATGTGATCATCATCTTGGTTAATATCTTCATCAAATATAGTTAGTTCCAAGACGTTCTAGGAAGAGAAATGAGAAAAATGTTGTTAATTTGTATACACCCAGGAAACAGGACTTTTGAGAAATAGTTCATGCTTGGTATGTGTTTGTAAGAAAGTGAAAAAAAAAAAAGTGATTAGAGAAAAACAGGCACACAGCAGAAGATGGAGAGAATAGGTGTTTAATCTTATTTTAAGAAGATATATGTTTACTTCTATAAATTTAAAGTTGTAGTGGAAATTCATTTGTGTTGTCATTTTTACTTGCCAATATTTTCTGACAGATTTTCCATCTAGATAATGTGTTAATTTAATTTTAGATGTAACAAGTCTCATATTAAGCACTCTACAAGGTCACATTTCTAGGTTTTCTGTGAGTTTTACTGATCCATATACCTTCAAGGTTAACACAGAACTAATTGTACCGAATATGCATTTAAATATAACGTTCTTATTAGTACCAGTATTCAGTCTGGATAAACTGATTAATTTTGTTCAAACTTGGTAGTTCTTATTTCTAGTCCTTTGCTTTCTCTATTATCCCATGCTTCCTTTCAGTAAGATTTTGTTCCAAATATTTGTTGATTTTTACTTGTATTTCATCAGTTGCATGTGTTGCCATCCTATATCATCTCTCTTTTTTACCAGAGCATCTAAAATAAGTATACAAAAATGAAGCAGCCTTCAGGCATACTAAATGATCTCAGGAGTAGGTTAGAACAGTTAAAATGATCCCAAGAAGAGTTTTCAGTGCACTTTAAATGAAAAGATATTAGATGCAAACAGGGCGAAGTTACATGTTATACTTAGACCACACTAAATCTGAGAAATATTAAGAGGTGTTGAAGTTAAATTATGCTGTGAGTGATTGTATGTTGAGGGTTAATACCATTTCTTGCCTGCATAACTCTAATTTGCCACTAGAGGGCATGAATGGAGCCAGGGCACCTGGGATCTACCACTGCTCTGGGCAGGAGGTAGCTGGAAGCAGTGAATTCTGGGATGCTGGAGAACTGCAAATTGCTTGTTTTATCTCTGTTGAGCAGACTGAAGTTGCCCTAACATGAGCTAGGTAATATGGCCCTGAAGTGCCATAACTTTGAGACACTCAGAGGGCACTTAGTACAAGTTAATGAGCTTTAACATGAGGATGTTTGCATTTTAAGTGTATTTAGTATGTTCTAAGAGCAACAAGTAACGTCACTCTTAGAAAATCTGACAGTCTTAGCCCTGCTTAGATTGGTGGGATCTGCCTATAGATGAGACTCAAGAGAAAGTTCTAGGTGTTTTTATCTACCTTGACCTGACTCTGGATCCTGAAATAGAAGGTTTCATTCCAAACAGGATCTTTGCAGTTTGAGACAGCTTTAGTTCGTAACTTTTCACATGAAGAAGAAGGCAACCAGAGGCTCACGTAGCAATCAGTTTTATTTACTGTAGAAGAAAAATACAGAATAATTTGTAAACCAGCAGTGTATTCCATGCAAAATTGATTAACTCAATACACTAGTTAATTTCATGCTAATATTCTAATATAATAAAGGGCTTAGTCCATCTGTCTCTCTGTCCATAATGCTCTTGGAACACTCTGATTGGTTACTGAAACAACCAATCAGAGTGCTCCAAGAGCATTATGGGCAGGAGGTGGTGACGGTGGAGTGGCAAAGTGCCACCATGACAGCAGGGATGGAGGGGATGGAGTGCGGGGGGTTAGCAAGCTTTCTCCCCTCCATCTCTGCCCTCTCCCCCTGTCATTCTTGAAGGGCAATTTGGTAGTTTCCAACATAAACTGGCAAAAGAGAGAACAGGTAGGTGGTACAGTAGGAGAGACCACATTACAAAAGTTCTCTTTCCCTCCTTTGTTCAGCAGTTGTGTAGCAAACTCAATGACTGTCTGAGGCAGCCTGGTGAGAGTATGCCAACCATAGTAGATGGGGGAGTACAGCAGCATGTATAAGGGGCATGCAGGCATATCTCAAGAAAAAGGATGCTGATATCAAGAGCTGGGAGAAACTGGCTGCTAATTATCTCCAGTGGTGATGCAACCTCAACCAAGCAGCAGCCCATTTCAAGGTAAAACATCTTAACATAGAGGCAGAGAAGAGAGAGCAGAGGAAGGAAAAGAAGTGGAATCCCAGCCTACAGCCTACTTTCTCCTGTGGAAAGTCCTGTAACTTCTGTAGACAGATCTGCAGCTCAAGGACTGGACTCTTATGTCACGTCAAGATCCATCAATGAGCCATGGCAGAGATCATCCTTGAATCAGGGGATTGCTGATGACTAGCCACATCATTAAATCTCTTTTCCATGTTTTTCTTTGAGGCTTATTAAAAATGTTTTCAGAGCTTATATGTGTAGAACCTGGTGTTCCTCTGACATCAACAATAATTTGCTTACTGCTGTAGTTCCCCAAATGTTGGCAGCTCAATCACAGGTTCAAGGGGTTTTTTAAGACATATTTATGTCTCTCCCTTTGGCAATCTGTCATCATCCTCAGGGGCATCATTTCAGTAGTTCCTGGAGTCCCCAGCTGGGATTAGAGCAGTAATTCTCAACTTCATATAACTCAAGTTACCCCTCTGGAAAAAGTTAGCTCTTAGGTTTTACTCATTTTTTTTACTAGGAAAAGTAATAGAGCAATCCTGTTGTGGCAGTGAACTAAGAAATACCATAACACATCCCAGTGTTTTAGATTCTATGGATTCCTATTTGTAATCTCTGGGTTTATTTTGTGAATCATGTAAGTCAGGGGTGGGCAAAATACAGCACACAGGCTGGATCCAGCCCGCCAAGGCACATGTAGCCAGTCCCACTGCCCCGAGGTGCATGGCTGGATGGGTGCAGTGCAGCAGCCAGACTCAATTTCTCAGAAGCTCGCAGCGGTGGCTCCTAGCTGCTGCAGCCATTGTCACTGCTGCCATGAGACCCAGACCTACTGCCCAGACATCTTGCCTATCTGCCCTGCACCCACCACCAGGTGCACCCGGTCCAGAGCTCCGGATCAGATCTCTGGCATCCGAGTGGCTTGGATCCGAAGCCGGATCAAATAGCTGCCGACTCGCACAGGCCTAGTAGTTTCCATGTTATCTCACCAGAATCTCAAACACCCATGGGAGGATCTAGGATTTTGTAAGGGGATAGATAGTACAGATGGTGTGGTACCTCATCACATATAACACAATACAGTTAAAAATAAACTAGAAGCTTTACTAAAAGCTAGAGGCCCATGGCTATATTTTTCAGTTTAGCTTTCTTGAGCATCTTAACTGTGCATCCAGTGCTTCACTGAAAGTTATTTCCACATCTGAGTTACTGTGTGTAGGGTGAGTCACCCTAGTTAACTTTTCCACACCTGATTAAATGTTTTTAGCTAGTGGTAAACACAGTCTGTAGGGCTGTGAACTAGGAGCTGCATTACCAGAGTCAGGTAAGAGACAGGAGAATTGTAGGAGAAAGGATAACTTGATTAGTGCAACATAAAAACCATTAAAAAGGAGAGTTGGTCATTAGCACCTGTGGAATGAAGAAATGGGGTAGATAATAATGAACCATGAAGAAAATTAATTCCCTCACTTCTGCCTAAATAAGAATGCAGTTGCCATTGCCAGGCAGTTGGTTTTAAACTATGGTTAGACCAGGTATCAACTTCACCACTGCATCCCCCTGGATCAGCCTCTCCAAGCACCCGGGTGCAGTCATGGGAGGTGGGGCTTACTTAAAAAATCTTAAAAGCCTTAAAAAGACAAAGGCCCCTGTTCTGCAGGAAGGAGGCTGGTAAACACCAGCTTGGGGAAGAGCTTCCAATTCTTTTAGACCTATCTATGCAGCTGGTAAAATGGAAGACAAGTTAGAGGGGGAGCCTAAGTTTTTATTTTTCCCAAAGGGATTTTCAAATTTCTGATTTGATGCATAAGGACTTTGTAAGTTTCCCATGCACTAAATTCTGGATTTTACACCCCTCCGCTTCCCCCCCATCACCGCCACAAAGTTCACCATTATTGACTATGATGTATGCTTTCTGAGGAACTAGAATATATATAACCTTCATATATTTAAAAATTCTGGGTCCGAATCTACTTTCACACCAGTTCAGATCAACAGCGAATGACAAAGGATGAGGCCTTCAGTATATAGAACTGTCTGGGACATAAATCTCAAGAGAATTCATGTTCTGTTTGAGATAAATGACCAAACAGGCCCATCTACTGGTGCAACTCCCTGCCCTCTGAATACCTCAAAAATGTCACTTCCCCATCAAAAAGGCCTGTTCAGGAAAACGGCAGTAGGTTTTATATCTCCCACATACCAGTCATGCTTCAAAATGGAAGCTGTTTTCCCACTTGTAGCATAAACCTGTAGAGTGGTTTTTTGAAGGTGCCAGGAACTCCCTTGAAATTCAGATGTGTGAGTGAGTTCAACTGAAACTTGCCCTTCATTTTGGTTCTGAGCTGGATGCATGACCATAAGAGGTTTATTTTTCAGTTCCATTTCATAGCCCAACAATCTGGTCTGAAACCTTACAAAAATAACAGATCTCACACGATTGTCACTATTTGTTTCTTCTGTCCAAGCAATAGTGCCTGTAAGGTCAAGTCATAGCCAGGGCTTGTGCTTGAACTTAGACTCAAAGTCCTATTGCACAACTAATTTGTACTTAATTACCACCTATTCAATGCATATCTTATTATAGATGTCTGTTTCATTACTAAGATATTACAAGGCCCACTACACACTCTGTCAACACACCAAACACAAACACAGCTATTTAACTTTAGTTCAACCTTGATAAATGTTTAGATGAGCTTCCTGGCCCCCACAAACTTCAGGTGTTTGGACTAAATCACTCTAATCTAAACCATTCTGACTTGTTTATGCAAAACTTCTCCAATTCTTTCATTCTGAAGGAACAACTGGGTTGCTTTGTTACTTGTGAGTGAAAGCAAAATTTAGCCTCCTTTACAAAATATCTTTAAAATTTATTTACTAAAGATAGATAGATGGATGGATGGATAGATAGATAGATAGCTGAACTAAAGGAAAAAAGCAAAGTTAGAAGATGTGACAAAAACCTACTACATGTTGGTAATAATATACCATAATAAGTGAGAAATAGCAACAGGAAGCTAATCTTTCATGGGGCGCCAAGCTACACATAAATGTTTAGTTTGACAATGGGTATGAATGAATTCTATAAATAATCAAGGTAAATACTAGAGCAGTGGTTTTCAACCTTCTTTCATTTGTAGGTCCCTAAAAAATTTCAGATGGAGGTGTGGATCCCTTTGGAAATTTTGTATGGAGGTGTGGCCCCTTTGCATTGTAAATGTGTGTATTCACATACTTTTGATTGATCATAGTCATCTTTTACAGACCCTTTAGACATAGTTTGTGGACCCCCCAGGGGCCCACAGACCACAGGTTTAAAACCACTATACTAGAGGCTATGCCTCACTATGGGCTATTATCTGCATAGGAGGCTAAAAGCAGTAAGATCTTGTGATTCTGTGTAGCCTCTCAGGACACTAAGTCCACTTGCATTGAGGTATGAAGGCAAGTATAATTTATACACACTTTGACCAGCCAAAAAGGTGTAAAGGGGCATTAGAGTAACCCAGAATTTAGGCTTTTTGAAGTATTTCAGTTTACTTATATTGAAGGGTAAGATAGTGACATCTGAGAGGATGACAGATATACTGTGGTAGAAGATCCTCTGGCAACAATTCCTAGTGTTTGGATTAGATTGCAAACTCTTTGGGTAAGGTTTTTCTCTTTGTTCTGTGTTTATACAATGCCTAGTACTGTGTGGACATGGCTCATGACTGCCACAACTAGGCACTATCACAATATAAATCACAATAACAATATTGACAATAATAGTAATTTGATTATCTGATTATAGTTTGACAATACTCTGGACATGTATTGAAGTCCAGATATTCTTCACTATGCCATACCAAAAAGGACAAAGGAATGTCTGAACTTATTGCCCATTGAGCTTGTGAGCTTAAAGCATACCCATTTATGCATGCAGTATTAAACAAAGGAGTGCTGTGGTTTATATGATGTCTGGATGCTTTTTACCACCCTACTTGAATTTACTGTCTGTTAGCTGGGAGTAGCTTTTGATGTGCATTCACAGTGAAGCTTAAACCTACACTTTTGGAGCTATACTGAGATGCCTTGAATATTCTGCTGCTGTGCTCTTTCCATGTGCCATGCATCTTTCTTGTATTATATTTCTACCATATTTGGACAACTGTATAGTTATTTGTACATATGGGACTTGGACCATAAATATATCTTCTGAAAAGAAACCAGATGCATTGGATAGCCTCATGAAAAGAATAACTCATTTTACAGCACACACACACACAGTCAAATTCATTGCTAAGATCAAGTCAGTGGAATGACAGTTATGAAGTTAAATTCATTCCTGACATTTTTTACCTCTAAAGCAAATTGTCCTTGTTGTTCAGTCATGCTCACTAATTTTAAAGCTATGAGGAGCCACTAACAGTGCAAGTACTCACAGATATCTTTCTGAGGAACATTCCTCATTCTCATGATCCTTACAGAAAGCAAGTAGCAAGGGGATGCTTCCTTCTGTCAAAAAACGACAAACAAAACCATGTGAATATTAACAACATAGAATAAAGTCATTTAATTTATAACAAAACATGAAAAGGTTTATAACTCCTGCTCAGGGATACTCTTTAAAATAACCATACAACAAAAAATATGACTATCAGGGGAGGCTCCAGAACTCCATTCCATAGGTGGTTCTTTTCTCATTCCTTCATTAAAGAAAAAAATCACTCCCGTCTCCTAGTGAACTTTTCAGTCACCTGTGGAAGAAAATACAGAGCAAAAGAGAATAAGTGAAGAAAAAAAAAGAAAAACTGATGAACCACTTAAATCATCCTACACCATTTTCACACAGTGATCTCAGACAAATTTTGGATTGAAGTGATTCTTCACATCTAAAATGACATAATATGATACAGTTATTCACTAAAATGTTATGTTTTGGCTTTGTACAATTTCTAAACAATACTGTGGTTGGTGTTCTGCATCCAGATTCAAGGTCTATTTAGAAGTGTCTCTTTTTCATGCAGTTTTTTGATGAACAGGAAAAAATTGAAAAAGAGATTTCTCCTGTCCTTTTTTAAAAAGGAAGAATTTATGATTGAGGTGGATTTGGGGACAAGCCAGTGGTTTCAGTGGCAGGGTGGCAAGTGGTGGCTGCCCACAGGGGGGTGCACTGCCACGCTCAGGGGATGCACATGCACCCGCATACACCCCTCCACTCATGTTGCCCCTGCTAGAAGGAAAACTCTAATTTCAAACCAAGAATGTCTGATCTGACCAGCTAGCTTGCAAAAGCTGTGTCAATCACACACAGTAAGAGACAGAGTCTTGAGAGAGAATATCAATGCAAAACTAGGGCATTACTCAGAAGTGACATGTAGGAGAACTGTCCCAGCCTGATCTTCATGTGGCTGGGAGGCAGCTGCCCAGCAGCATGGACAACTCTCCCTGCCCCACAGAGATCAGGTCCCAATCTCCATGTGACTGGGAGGCAGCTGTCCCAGCAGCCAGGATAGCTGTTCCTGTTCCATGGAGATCAGGATGGGTTTGTCCTCTACTCCCTGCCCTCGTGGGTCAGCATGATCTCCCCTTGGCTGGGATGGAACTGCCTACCAGCTTGGACAGTTCCACACACCCTCTGGAGCTCAGGGCTAAGCTCTCATGCTCCCTGTTAGCTGGGTCTGGCACCCGGGTGAGCCTGGGGCTCCCCCTGGCTGTTCAAGGGGGGCAGAGCAGGGCAGGAACATATGTCAGACAGGGCACATCTACATGAGACACATGCCATGGTAGGCTAATAACACTGCACAGTAGCAAACTGGTCAAAAACCATGCTAAAAAGCTACTGTGCAGTAAACATCACAAAATAACCCATTCACCAGTGCTACTGAAGTAGCTAGTAGTTAGCACTTCATTAAGCAAGTACTAAACTACTTACACAGTAACTACTGCTCTTTAATTAACATGTAGATGTGCCCAGAGTGAATACCTTGTATCCAAAAAGAGACGTTTTTCATTATCCCGTAAAATTATAAATGAGTTCACAAACAGGAACACCAAAATCCAGCAAGCCACCATAGATTAAAGAATTGCTCAGTTCATTTATGCAACACATTTTTCTCTTTGTCTTGTTCAGAACAAATATTCACTGATATAGTTCAAGCATTATGACCAGGAGAACAGATATTGCTGGAAGGCTTCTGGATACAGTGTATGAGAAGGAAATTGAACAGTGTGCAAAAAATATTACTTGTTTAATAAATTTGAAGCATTGGTCTGGTGTTTAATTAAATTCTAGTTGACATCTTAATGCAGCTTAATACAAATGTAAGTAAAAAATAATCATCTAGTAAATAAGAAATACTGTATTTACTTAAATACAAGGTGAGGTTTCTTCCCCCAATCAATAGGGTGAAAAAAAGCCCTTCTTTTTATATCTGCATACAGGGAAATCTCACTACATAAATTGTCTATCATTAAGCTGCTGCCAAAAGCAGCATGTACTCAGTAATGGAACCTAACTATGAAGTTGATTAAATGCAGCCAACATCGAGTATGACTATAAAACACAAAGCCTATATTGGGCACCCATCACAAAAACAGGCTACTGCAGCCCTTCTGAATAAGACAGGATAGTACTCATTGTGCAAAGCCCCATTCGGCACTGGTTCTTTTTCAAGTCTAGGTGTGCCATGATATTGATTCAATTTCAACTTTGTTTTCACTCCCATAGCTGAGCTGTGCCTTTCTTTCCCATTTCCAGTGATTCCTCTCTCTTCACCAGCCTTAAATGTCTGGAAAAGATCACCAAATAGGGGCTCCAAACAGTTCATCCAGAATCCCTCTGCCACCCCTTCTCTCAGCCTGTCACAAATGATTAGTGTGGCCTCACACTCCATGAAGCAAAGCCAGACCAGGTTGTCCTGCACCTCATCTGCTTATCAATTTTAGACGATCTGAGGGTTCACGACAAGAACACTCAGTTCCAGTCATGAGTGGAGGGCTAATTAGCACATGGATCCTTTGTAGGTGGTTGGGGGGGCATCTGGAGTACACATAGATACTGAGCAGTGCTAAACTATGGGATCACCATGGCTTGAAATGCTGTTGACTGCTGGGGCCCAGCCCAATGAACTATATAGTAAACCATGCACCTTTAGCCTTTAGGCTAAGATCATGCATAGTTTGTACTTCTAGAGACTATGACAATTTCAAGAAGAGATGGCAACATGGTCCCTCCTTTTGGTCTGGGGACAGTGATGATGACCAGGCAGCAGGGGTCACAGTGCTTTTGGAGGGAGACAGAGTGTGGCCCCTGCAGCATAGAGAAATCATTGCAGGCAGATTACTGCAAGTCACCCTGGAAATAGAAGAAGGGACTTTTGAGCTTCTGAATGCACATGCACCAGCAAATAGGACATCGATACATGCTTTCCTCAATAACATGGTGGTAGTGGCTGGCCAGTGATGATTGCAAGTGACATGAACTGCATCCTTGAGGTGGGTGACAAAATAAGCAAAGGTCAAATGAAAGGACTGGACAGATCCTCCAAGCTGCTGCAGCATCTCATCTGTGAACACAGCTTGGTGGATGCAGGCAAAGAGGCCACAGGGCTGGGGGCAATTTCACCCAAGTAAACCCCCTGGGGCAGTCCAAATCACACATAGAGTTCACCTTCCTCCCAAAAGGGTAGAAGGTGGCCAAGGCCAAATCCACACCTTTCTGCTTCTTGGACCACTGCCTCCTAACAGTTAAAGTAGGAATGGGGGAGCAGCCGAAGAGAGGCAAGGGCACATGGGAAGTGAATGTACTCTGCTGGAAGATGAGAAGATACAGTGGGGGTTCAGGCAGTACTATGCAGGATGGAAAACCCTCAGATTCAGATACCGGAACCACACAGAATGGTGGACTAGCATCAAAGGGAGAATGAGGGACTTCTTCTGGAAAGCCAGAAGGAGATGAACCTGGTTCCAGAGAAGGCAACAAGAATACCTCAACCACAAACTACAGAGCCTGCACAAGCAGCCAGCTTAGGGTTGGGATGTGAGGGAGGCTATGAGGGAGGTGAAATCCAAGATGGTGGCCTGGTACAGAGAACAGGCAAGGAAGAAGATCTTCCTGGCCCGGGCCTCCTGCGTGGAGGATGGCGAGGAGTGTTCTACTTATTTTAGCAAGATAAAGGAAACCATAAAAAAAACAATGACCAGCCTGGTAGACGGAGACCGAGTGGAGCACTGGTCAAATGAGGGGATGCTGGAGGTGGTGACAGCTTTCTACTGGGAGCTCTATACAGCATGAGTGGAGGATCCTGGGGCAACGCAGGATTTCCTGCAGAGGCTCATGAGGGTCCTCGGGGAGGATGAGGGACAGAGGCTAGAAGAGGAGTGGATGCTGGAGCAGATCAACATGATGCTCTGCAGCTTCCAAAATAGTAAGCCTGTTGATGGTGAATGCAGTAACAGCTCGGCCAGGCCTAGACATAAGATCTTTATGACCAAATTAAAATAACAGTGCATTTTGCACAAAAATGAAAGTGGCAGCTGGGACCATACAAAATAGAGCAACCCCAATTGGATTTATTCTCTGTGCAAAATTATGTCAAATCAAGAAAATGGTCAACAGGGAACTGACATGCTCATCACATGTATCTCTCAGAAGCCAGTAAAGGCAAGGAAGCTACATATGCATTTCAATTGACCTAGCAGCTAAAGAAAATAAAAGGCTAAATATGCAACTCAAGAGAAATTTGTAAAAGATACAGAAAAGATGCCGTGTACCTGACAAACACTTCTCCCAACAAACATCCTAATGTATAGGGTGTTAAAATGTCTGAACCATTCAGCGTATGTCTGCAGTTTGAAAAACAAATCATCACCTGTACAAGTTACTGCAAATGTGCCCCATTGATAAACAAACACCCCAAGATGGGTTTGGTGACACCTCAAAGTATCCTGTCTGACTACTCAAGGCCATCACCTGTAAATTGACCTACGATTGCAGGGTCTGCAGAGATGCACACATTTTTACATCTAGAAAATAGGGCTGTGCAAAATTTCACTAGCTGTTTCATTTTGATACTATTTCAACTTGTTTCAAGCTTGAAACAGTGAAATCAAAATGAAATGAAGGGCTTCGAAACAGCCTCAAAACAAAATGAGGGCAGTCGAAACAGTCTAAATGTTTTGAAATGCTTTGAGTTTCGAAGCTGAAGCTGGGCTTGCCTTCAGGGAAACACAAAGTAAGGAGAGAGAGGGGGAAGAGGGCAGAAGGACACAGTGAGGGCATGCCTTAGCACACACGCTAGAGAAGAAGCTTCTGCAGGAGAGGAAAGAAAGGCTTTGTCATGGTTTGCCTGCCTACGATGCTGCTAGTGCTACTGCACTGTTCCTCACTAAGTTATTATTTTACTTGTTGTTATTTAAAGTGGTGGCCGGACTGAGGCTACAGGGGAGGAGAAGATCTCATTGGGGCACACTACTATGGCCCCAGTGCCAGTGAGCATGCACTTTAACACACACACGCACACACACACACACGTGAGCATGCACTTTAACACACACACACACACACACGTCATAAGTTTTGCTCATCAGAAGTTTGAGGTGCAGTTTCTCAGAAACCCCTACATCTATCTCCTTGAAAGGTGGCAGACTTCATGGTCTCTTCAGGGGCTACCACGCCTGCAGTTTTCACTGTGCTGTGCCTTAATACACACAAGTGACATGAGTTTTGCTTGTCAGCAGCTTGAGGTGCAGGTTCTCAGAAACCCCTGCTCCTATATCCTTAAAACCTGGCAGGCATCATGGTCTCAGAAGGGGCTACCATCTCTGCAAGTTTAATCTGAATCAGGCAAAAAGTAACAAAGTTACAGGTAGTTCCGTGCTTCCCCATTATAGCCTATGGGTAAAATGTCGAAACAGCAAAACAGTTTCAATGAAACAAAATGGAACAGTGGTTTCAAAATGAAATGAAACTCAAAATGAAACACTGTCTCAT
>NW_017728947.1:53731859-53734796 GCF_001723895.1 Crocodylus porosus | reverse complement strand
AGAATCGAGCATCAGGCAGGGCTGCCCACTCTCCCCGGTCCTGCTTATTTGTGTAATGGAACGACTAGCACAATGACTCAGACAGGACCCCCAGATCACGGGAATGGAAATCCGTGGGAGGAATGGGGAGGAGACAAAAGCCCTGGCATACATGGATGACCTGAACATCATATGCAGGGACAAAGGGTCAGTGGAAAGAGCACTACAACACTACCCTAGTGACTCTGGTATACCACCGCAAGATACAGGGGGTGGTAATTGCAAGAGACACTATATTGCTCATAGACTTACTACCTGGTGACAACTGCCAGGCTGTGTGGGAGCAAATCTTCCACAAGGATCTGCAAAGGGAGCACAAAGACCTGAAATGGCAGTCAGCCCACCGGGCATTCTCTGTGCGGGCATGGAGAAACAGTGAAGGGCAGAGAGGACCATCAAACTGTCTGAGACAGACTTGCCACTGGCAGGCAGAAATGATTGACCACCTCTTTTGGGACTGCCAGAGAGGTGCGGAAGAAAGCCTGTGCACTGTCCTGGTGCATCCCTCACCTCCTGGTGACAGGTTTTAGAAATCTGACCAGGGAAGCGGTTCCTATGGGCACCTGACCAGACAGCAAGGGACCCCGACAGCTCGCTTTGACCAGTTCATATCCTGCTTCAGATATGCACTGTGGAAAACTAGGAACCTGCTCATAAACAGACTCTCAGACCCCACAGTCGAGGACTGTATTAAAATGAGACTAAGTGAAAAGTACTGGTACTACAGGAAGACAGAAGGGGACAATTGGAAAGACATGGCAGACTTCATCTGGTGGAGAGGGGTCTGGCATAGACTTTTTCAGGACTAGTCCCTCTGAGGAGGGCAGTGGGTGTGGGTACAGGTATAGAGATGGGTGTGCAGGCACATGGTATGAATTGTGTAATTCTGCATATAGTCTAGTACTGTCACCAAAAAGTTAGATGTTAGAGTCACTCCAGCAAAGACCACAAACAAAATAGCATCTCCTGAAACCAGACACCCTAAACCTTAACACAGTTAATATAATTCGGTTCTTTGTGCTCCCATGTATCTTTCCCACTGGAAGTAAATATTTTCTTTAAATCAAGCCTTAGACAAACAACCCAAAGCAAAAAAAAAAAAAAAAGGAAGAAAAAAAAAGAAAAAAAAAAGGAAGGAATTTTTTTTTGCAATAAATATGATTTAGCTTCAAGCCAGAAAGAAACTGCCACCTACAATACCCTTTCAGTAATTGTGTTTCTGACACTTCCTAATGTAATTAGCATATATACAAAGATGTAAAAATATCTACATAAGACTCCTGGGCTAAGTACAGATAATCAAAAAAATCCAAGGCAGAATCAATTCAATCTAGGCAGCTTCCTCTGAGCTGTGTAGATTGAACTGGTAAATTCAATTCAGTTTTCAATTGGGAAAGGCATGGGAGGCCTGCACTGACCCAGGCCAGTAGGCAGGGGGTGCTACAGCATGTCTCCCAGCTTGTTGGCCTTTGCCAGACCAGCCAAATGTCTGCAATTGGCTATGCAGTACATGCTCCCAAAACCCTGCTGCCCCCTCACAGAGGGTTAAGGAGCCCCCTGTGCTGACCCAGCCTGTGGGAGTCTCCCCCTCAGGTGGTTTCGCAGCTTGGGAAGCCCCCCATCCTGAACCCCAGAGCTGCTTAGCTTAGCTGCTGTGAATCTCAGGGATTGTCTGGGGCAGCCTTAGGGAGTGGAGGGAAATTCTTCCTCTCCCTGAAGCTAGTTTTACCTCAGACTCACAGCAGCTGAGGCAAACCTGGCTGCAGAGGAGAAGGAGAATTTCCCTCTAATCCCTGAGGCTGCCTAAAACTCGCAGGGGATAAGGTAAACAAGCAGCTCTGAGTTTTGGGAGGGGAAGAATTCCCTTCAGCTCCCTGGGACTGCCCTGGGCTGGGGCACCCTGGGCTGGGGTGGGGGGAAGCCCTCAAGGTAGGGGCTCCCCGGTACCCCCATACTGGGTTGCATGGGCAGGCACCTGGCTGGGAGTACTCCTTCTCACTCTCTCCCTCTTGTGGCAGCAGTGGAAGCATTCAGCAGCTGCGAAGGGGGAGGGCTACTGAGGGTTAAACACCCCCCCACTGCAGGGGCTCTCCCTCCCCCACATGTTGTGTAGACCCTGGCTAGGAGGCTCTGGGGGTCTGTTCCCCCAACCCTATGAGTGAGGAATGCAAGTAGGAAGTAGGCTAAGGAAAAGTGGGGTGAGGCAGTCCCTGCTCCACTGGAGTAGACAGCATAGCCCAGGGCTGCAAACCATCCTGGGATGCTGGAGGACTGTGAGTTAACTTGAATGAAGAAGGGATCTGGAACAGAAGTTCCATGAACAGGTTTGACCTAAATTAGTTAAGTCTGATACTCCATCCAGCTAAGTTTATCTTAAACTGGTTTTGGCCATTTTGAAAGATGTTTATGTGCACTGAACTTCAGTTCTGTTACAGTTTCTGATCACTTAAACCAATTTATGTATAACTTCTATCCCTAGCCCTAGGCTAAGTACAAACAGTCAAAAAGCCTGAGGCTGAATCAATTCAATCTTCACAGTTTAGTCTAAGCTGTGTAGATTGAACCAATAAGCAAATGAACATATTTGATTCTAGAAATGCAGCCATATATAGTGCAGTGGCCTAGTCCAGAAGCTGGGGGGTGCTAGAGTACACCTCCCTGTTTGGCTGGAGCAGATCATTTGGGCCAAGGTTAGCCTACCCACTTTGCGGGGGGGGGTGTTTGCAAGGGAGGTGCAAAGTAGGCCCGTGCGAGTAGGCAGCTATTCGATCCGGCTTCAGATCTGGCTGCTTCAGATGCCAGTGATCTGATCTGGAGCTCCAGACCAGGTTTCTGCTTCGATCTGGCCGAAGCAGCTCCGAAGCTTCAGAGCTGCCTCAGAGATCCAGCCCTAGGGTA
>NW_017728947.1:53722749-53731759 GCF_001723895.1 Crocodylus porosus | reverse complement strand
CAGGTTTCTGCTTCGATCTGGCCGAAGCAGCTCCGAAGCTTCAGAGCTGCCTCAGAGATCCAGCCCTAGGGTATAATGGGGAATCAATGAAACATCTATAACTTTGTTTTTTTTGTCTGATTTGGATGAAACTTGCAGGGGTAGTAGCATCTGCCGAGAGCATAAAACCTGTCAAGTTTCGAGAAGATCAGTGCAGGGGTTTGGGGGGAACTGCACCTCAAGCTGCAGACAAGCAAAACTCGTGACAGGGCTGACACTGTCAATGGTAAGGTGCTTCAGGGTGAAAGCTGCAGGGATGGTAGCCCCTGCTGCAGCCATGAAGCCTGCCAGCTGTTGAGGAGATAGGTGCAGGGCGGTTCTGGGGCCCTGCACCTCTAGCTGCTGACAGGCAAAACTTGTGACCTGGGTGCTTGTGCAACTGACTGTCTCTGTCTCTGTCTTGGGGTGGGGGAACACTACTGCAGGCCTGGCTGCTAAACTAGTGTGTTACCAGTTACCAATCAATCATGATTCACTCAGGGACCAGCTCAATATACAGTAGCTAGGTAATGTAGCCAGTTAATTAGCAACAATTAACACCTACAAAACCATAAACTAAGGAGAGGAAATAATCAATACAGACAATCAACTACCCCAAGACAGAGACAGTCAGTTGCACAAGCTCCCATGTCATGAATTTTGCTTGTCTGCAGCTTGAGGTGCAGTTTCCCCCAAACTCCTGTACCTATCTCCTTGAAACTTAACAGGCTTTGAGGCCTCACCAGGGCCTACCATCCCTGCAGTTTTCACCCCCCTGTGGTGTAACACATAGATGTGACATGAGTTTTGCTTTTAAGAATTTGGAGTGCAGTTCCCCCCAAACTCCTACACTGATCTTCTTGAAACTTGATAGGCTTCATGCTCTCCACAGAGGCTACTACTTCTGCATGTTTTATCCAAATCAGACAAGAAACAATGAAGTTATAGATATTTCATTGATTCCCCATTATTCTCTATGGCCATATCACTGAATCAGCTCCGAAACTTTTCCGAAGAGATTCAGAAACTCCGAATCGATTCAGAAAGCCTAAAACTTCCAGTGATTTGATTCAGATTCATAGATTCAGCTTCCGAATCATCTAAATCATCTCCGAATCCGAATTATGATCCAAAGCTTTGCACAGCCCTAGTGCAAAGCATCTTAGGATGCTTGGGGACTATGAGTTAACTTGAATTGGGAAGGAATCTGGGAAGAAGTTAAAGGAATTGAATTAATTTAAAGCAGTTAAGTCTGATAACTATATCCAGGTTTATCTTAAGCTGGTTTCAGCCATTTTGAAAGTGGTTTATGTGCACTAAACTTCTGTTGTGTTATAAATTTGGATCATTTTCTGATCATGTGTACTGGTTTAAGTATAATTTTGGTCCCTTGTCCTAAAGGAAGGCATAAAAGGATGTCACTGGTTGCCTGTGTCCATTTAACAGTACAAATGAATTGTCATATTACTTTATAATACTTTCTGTGCCAGGAAGAAAATTAATCTTTGTCTTTAAGACAGGTGAGACAACTGCTCTAAGTGGTAACAATTATTATATATTTAATACAACATCCTCTATGCAGATTTTTTCCTAAAAACTAATCCAGGCAATGAAGGGTGACCCTACAAAAGCAAAAAGACTGAGAAAAGGCTTGGGAAATAGATTAACCTTTTGCTCTTCTATACTGTGTGTGCACTTACACACAGAGTTTTGCTTTTTTTCCTTTTTTTTTCCATCTTAATATGGGCCTTGCCTCAGGGCTTGTGATTTGACATTAATACACTGAAGTTTCACAAAACTACTCAGATAAGGATTATCCTTATTTGTCAGATGGGCAGGTAAGGCACAAATGGCTTATTCAAGTTCACTCAGGAAAGCTGAGGCAAAGAAAGCATTAGGAGCCAGATCTCCTGGCTCACATACCTGTGTCTTAATCAAATTACTAATCTTCCTGCAGTGTTTGCTATGGAAAGGTAAACTTGTTTAGCTTAATTTTGTACCCATATGGACACTGAGACATCACTGTTTCAATTAAAACATTAAATGTTGCTAACTTACAAAATTTCATGTGGAGGCTCCTAGTCTTTCATGTTTTTTTTAGTCCCATATGAGGGAAGGGTTATTGGATTATGCAACAATCTCAGCTTTTATTGGCAAAAAAGTGAACTACTTGTTCTAACTAGTTAGAGAAAAGTGTGAACATGAACATTAAAGCAAATTGTTCAGAACCAAAAGGAAACTCCTAAACATATTACTTTTAATGATGCTGTCACTTAAAAGCTTGCAGTTTAGTCATGCCGGGCATTACCAAGGTTGTTGCACTAAGAAGTTATAACGGAAAGATATAGTTAAAAGCAGTGAAAAGTCTTCTTTGCTTTATGGCTTAAGTACAAACAGTTTAACTGCATCTATTATAAATTTTAAGCTATACAGTAGAAGCATAATTGCAGCCTATAGCTAGGTCCAGATAGAACTATATGTTTATATCATTTTGGACAACCTATGACATTTTACACCAGTGAATTTGCCAGGAACTTGGAAAAAAGACCAGCTTTTGAACTTTCCTAGAAACCATACTCCCCAGAGTAATAGCTTACTCCAGATGCCATTAACCAACCTGAGTTAGCATTTAATTTAAAGCCACCCAATTTTGTTCTGAGGCACTTGTACATAAATCACTGCAAGCAGCAAGCTGTCTGATAATAGCAGAAATATTACCATTGATATGACTGATATACAAACATTATCTATCTATCTGTCTGTCTATCTATCTATGTAGGGGTGGATCCAGGGGGCGTGCAGTGGTGCAGACACACCCCCTTTCAGTCAGATCACACAGAGTCAAACAAGCCAGGGACTTTCTTATGTCCCTGATCACATAAGAATGTACTGCTCTCTTTCCCTCTGTGCTCAATGGCATGCTTCCCCCACAATTTAACAGTAAATAGCACACTATAGGGAGCCCACTTGAATGAATCCCTCTTTAAAGAATGAATCACATACAATATTGCATATAACAAGCAAATATAAACAAAAAATGGGATTCAAATGATAAATTTAAGGAAATTTCACCTATGAACCTTAAATCGCTAGTATTGCTAAACAGGTAAATCTCTGACAGATAGCAAATTCATTCTAAAATTCCTGGTACCCTTTCCCTCAAAAACCACAAATTACTTCACTTTCAATATGTTCTCTGTTATAACATACCCTACAGTGAGCACCATATTCTGCCACATATGGGCTTATCCATTTAATTTCTCCATTTCGAAATGGCTTTGCTTTTCCATTTAATTCCTAAGGGAAAAGAAAAGAAAAAAGAAGTGATAATATTTTTTCTTGGCTTCTTAACTGCAACGCCACCATGTTTTGATGCCAAAATGTGGAATTTCTGCTTATTAACACTCGATCTGCTACCACAGGAATGCATGACACTAGAGCAGCTTGCTCTCCCTCTATGCTTGTATTGACACATCTGTGGAAAAATGCCATGAAGTTTGCAACCATTTGTGAGAGACATAGTAGGGTGTTGACCTAATCCTCACTTCTGGAGATGGCAGAGGAACAGCCAAACTGTTTGCTTATAGACACAGTCCCAAGAGATAAGAAAGGCAGAATGCAAAAAAGCACACACCTCTCTTGAGAAGATGTGAACCATAATCTCAAAGTAGGTAAATCTTGTTTGATTTTTTTTCTCTTTTCCTTACCTGATGGAAGCCATTCTGTGATGCCATTGAAGTCTTTGCTGCATTCAGATCAGGCCCTGAAAATGGCACTTGCCTCCTGAAACACCTTTGTAGATTTCAATGCAGAAGTTGCTGGTCAGGTTTTTTATCATGTTGACTCAGGGCTCCACCCCACAGTGATTTTTGAAACAAAAGAATCACCACCCACCTGCCATGTACTCAGAAGAAGTCTGTTGCAAGGTGGGAATATTTGTTTGCAGCTGCAGTGACCAACAGGACACATAGAGGCAGCATACCCTTCTCAGTTACAGATTTCCAACAAGCATAATACATGCCAATAATTCCATATTTCCATGTATATGCCTGCCAAGCAACCCATAAATATTAGAAACTTCTGCACAGAGCCTGTCTGCAAAGGAGCCAGCACATGAACTACACTCTACACAGCAGAGAAGGGAGAGGAAATATATCAAGGATAACAAGACACACCTCCGCTTTCAAAAAATACAGTGAAATTTTTCATGCGCAGATAACATCTCATTTTTTAAATCTCTTACTTGAGATTGCAACTGTTAACAAAGATGAATGGGGACAGATGTTCATAATAAGACAACCATAGCCCAGCATTGTAAATTTCTTCTTATATGCCTTTACCATGAAGAAGCCTGCAAACACTTCTGTCTCCTCTCACATTTCCTCCTTCCAAATTTCCATTTTCTCCTACTTTTCTCTTGCCCAGCAGCTGCTTTTCCTACTTCCATGAAAAATGGCTCAGATATGGGAAAAAGGAACCACATAGAACCTAACTTTGAGAAGGAGAGTTGAAGGGATATTGAAGAGAAGGGGAACTAGAGAGGAAGTCACACTGCTGGGATGCAGCTTCAAGAGGAACTTTGTGAAGCGGCAGCTGAGAAGGGGAAGAACCTCATCACCAGGAAACAATGCCTGTAGTCATTGACACATGTCCCAATTACTATGGGGTAATTTGCCTAAGATTTTATCATGTAATGTATTTATTCCATAATAAACAGTAGCCACATGTCCAGCTCTCAAACTGTGGACATAGGTACTATTAGAAAGCCTCACCCCTAGGTGGCAGAGAAGCCAGTTTGTACTGAATTAATCTCTTGTAGGTTCACACCCTCAGAGAAGACATATCCTCAGGGGAAGTCTTGGGGGACCTTGGAGAGGACTAGAGTCGCCAACTGTCCATAAATGTACAGATACCCCTTAAATAACCAGACTACAAATGCATGTTCCTAAATTCTGTGAGAAAACTGTACTGTCCATAAATCACAAAGTAAAAATGGCACTAAAAGAGCTGCTGAAACTCTGTTGTTGGAAAACAAGCCAAAGCACAGCAGCTCCACCTGGTGTCGGAGCAGGTGTGCAGACCAGGGTGCCGTGGGTGGCTTCTGGTGTGGGTACTACTTCCTGTCTGCCTGTAACACTGTTGGGTAACAGGCAAGCAGACAGTGGTCTTTTTTTGGCGGGGAGGATCTACGCTGGGACAGAGGAGTGGGGCTGGTGGGAGTAGTATGGTGTGGGGTACAGCTGGGGGCACCACGGTGTGAGGGTGAGTAGGGAGCCCCTGGGATGGGTGCAGCATAGAGCAAAAACCATTACTGCAGACAGGTTGAGTTAACGACTGAATATTTCTTTCTATCAATAATCTTCCACTACTTTTACAATAGTTTGAAGCCCTTGTCCAAGGCCTCCATGTACATTATGTAAAACATATGTCAGCAAAAAAAATGTGGTTGTCAGTAAAAGCTTTGCAGATTGTCAGTAAAAATATTTTCCTCGAGTTGGCAACTCTGGAGAGGATGCAAACTGAGGAAGAAATTTGATGGAGAGGAAAATGAAGGAGAACACAGAATTGGAACGATATTTGGAGTAGTGGGGATCTACAAAGGCATTTAAATCTGAAGTTGGTTCAAATTTTCCAGAAGGAACGTTTTCGCCGCTGAAAAATGAGATTTTATCAAAATCAAATCACATTGTAGAAATGAATTTATACCAGCAACATGTAATCAAAAATGGAGTGAAAAGTTATTCATTTATGTATACATTGTTTCCCTTGGAACATATTTTGACATTCTATGTTTAAATAGCTTTTTGTTTGTAAATTGTTTTTAAATGATAAAAAAAAATCAAAATCAGAATTAAACATTTTGATGTTATAAAAAAAAGTTTCAGTTAACCAAAAGCATTTTTTTTCAGAATTTAAGTTCAGGAAAATGTGATTTTGGGTTGTTGTTTTTTTTTTCCTGATTTGGAATGATTTTTTTTTAAATGTCTGAATATTCAATGACAGGCAAGGCTTTTCTCTGTTGGCATGTTCTATTGGACCAACTGTATAGTTGAGAAAGATGTTAGACAGTCTTTCAGACACAAAATAGCACCCTTCTTCAGCCAGAGCCAGAGCCAGAGCCAGAGCCAGAGTTGAGTAATGGCACTTGGCACCTGAAAGCTTATCTAATAACTGTCCCAAATATGCATTTGGTCCAATAAAAGATATCACCAAAAAACTTTGCCTCCCATATCACCAAAGGGAGGGGCTATCACCAAAGAGGAGTATACCTCCACCACTCAGGTCTGTAGGGAAAGCTAAGGCTGATATGGAATTAGGGCTAGCATCAAGGATCAAGGATAGCAAAAAGCACCGGCTAATGTGGGTCCCCTGCAGGATATGCTTAGCAATCCAGTGGTTGCACCAGAGGAGAAAGCAGACCTCTTTAACAATTTCTTTGCCTCCATTTTCTTGTGCAGGGTCTGGGACTCCCCCACCGAGATTCAGGACAGACTCAGGAGAATCTCCACCAGGCCTAGGGTCAGGGAGGACCAAGTTAGGGAACTTCAGGAGGGGCTGGACATGTTCAAATCAGCAGGTCCAGAGGCTCTCCACCCCAAGGTGTTGAGGGAATTGGCAGGGGTTATCGCAGGGCCCCTGGCCCGGCTTTATGAGCATTCATGGTGCTCTGGCCAGGTGCCGGATGACTGGAAGAAAGTCAGTGTGATCTCCATCTTTAAAAAAAGGGAAAAGGGAGGACCTGGGCAACTATAGGCCCATTAGTCTTACTTCAATCCTGGAGAAGCTCTTTGAGATGATTATCAAGGAGCACATCTGTGATGGGCCAGCAGCAGGGATGATGCTTAAAGGCAACCAATATTGTTTCATTAGGGGCAGGTCCTGTCAGACCAACCTGATTGCCTTCTATTGTCAGGTCACAAAATCATTGGATGCAGGTGTTGCAGTGGATGTAGTCTTTCTGGACTTCAGGAAGGCCTTTGACACTGTCTCCCACCCCATTCTCATTAAAAACCTAGGCAACTGTGGCATTGATGCCTACACAGTCAGATGGATTGCAAATTGGCTGAGGAGCTGTACCCAGAGAGTGGTGGTGGGTGGGCCATATTCGACCTGGAGGGAAATGGGCAGTGGAGTCCCCCAGGGCTCAGTCCTTGGGCCTGCACTATTCAATTTCTTTATTAGCGACTTGGATGATGGGGTGAAAAGCAACCTGTTGAAATTCGCAGATGATATCAAGATTTGGTTGAGGTGGGCACGCTAGAAGGGAAGGACAGATTACAGTGGGACCTGGACAGGTTACAGGGGTGGGCAAATGAAAACAGGATGGGATTCAATACTGACAAGTGCAGGGTGCTGCACTTGGGCAGTAGGAACCATCAGCATACCTATAGGCTGGGAACTCCCTTCTCAAAAGCATGGTGGCAGAAAGAGATCTTGGAGTCATTATTGACTCCAAGATGAACATGGGCTGACAATGCAAGGAGATGGTCAGTAGGGCTAACCATACTTTGTCATGCATCCACAGATGCATCACAAGCAGGACCAAGGACATGATCCTCCCACTCTATGCAACACTGGTCAGACTGCAGCTGGAATACTGCGTCCAGTTCTGGGTGCCACACTTCAGGAGGGATGTGGACAGCATTGAGAGGGTCCAAAGGAGGGCCTCTCACATGATCCAGGGACAGCAAGGCAGACCGTATGAGGAGAGGCGACAGGACCTTAAACTGTTCAGCCTTCACAAGTGAAGGCTGAGGGGGGACCTGGTAGCCGTCTATAAACTTACTTGGGGGACCAGCGGGGATTGGGAGAGACCTTGTTCCCCTGAGCGGTTCCCGGGTTAACAAGGAATAATGGCCATAAGTTGTTAGAGAGTAGGTTTAGATTAGACATCAGGAGGCACTACTTCACAGTCAGGGCAGCTAGGATCTGGAACCAACTTCCAAGGGAAGTGGTGATGGCTCCTACCTTGGGGGTCTTTAAGAGGAGGTTTGACATTTACCTAGCTGGGGTCATTTGAGCCCAGTTTTCTCTCCTGCCTAGGGCAGGGAGTCAGACTAGAAGATCTACAAGGTCCCTTACAACCCTACATCTATGAATCTATATATTTCTTGGACAATCATAGCTACAAGAATACCTCAGCCCTACTAGAGTATTCCATGGAATGGAAATCTGAAGTTCTGGACTGTGCCACATGAGTCACATATTGAATGAGTTTACTAAGAGTGGTGACCATGTTATGAATTTTCTTTGTAGTGACTCAAGGAACTGGCACAGCTCAGCACCTGACTGGGGAAGTGAGAACAATTACTTGCTCCATTTAAGTGTCATTAGTCGCCCTTCTCATACCTTTATGTTGAAAATCTGGTCAGACCATGAAACCGTAGCCCTTATGAAAGGACTTGAGATTAGGATGATGACAAGGTAGGACACTTCCTACTGGAGATCCATGTAAGCATGAAATCATAGGCATTTAGAAACTCTGGTGAGGAGGTGATGTAACAATCTAGACAGAAACCAGTTGAAAAACCAGTCAACTCCAATGGTCTGCTGATGTACATTTATAGGCATCATTTCTGATACATGAAAGAAGTGAGGTGAAAAGTTGCCACTGATAGGTGGCGCAGGGGTTGGGGCAAAGAGAGTTAACACAATTTGGTTCTATTACCTGTGAGATTCTAATTTTTATAAGGCTTGATTTTTAAATTTAACTCTAAATGTAAATTTTCTGTCTCCAATTTTTTAAAATCAACTACCAAATTTTGGTAAGTTGTATAAACTTAAGTTATCATTATGAACAATGTGGGTAGAAGGAACAGGCATTGTGTAGACTGATTGGATGTGTGTACCCAGAAACTATACACAAATTCCTCTTTGGAGCCAGTTCTTTCGGTCCACACGAGTAAAAGAGGGGGGGGTGTAGCTCTCTATGTTAAGGAAAGCTACTTGTCCCTGCAAGCGGATATTGGCAACCAGGGTGGACGACTGGAGA
>NW_017728947.1:53720580-53722738 GCF_001723895.1 Crocodylus porosus | reverse complement strand
AACATTCCTAATAAAAGCATAATTGTAGGAAAATTATAAAAATAATGTCAATTCACATCATATATACACATGTAATGTGTTTGTGTGTAATACACACATACACATGTATGCATGCTATCTTGTTAATATTACTACTAATATTATATTATGTTATATTATATTAATTCTGTTCTATATATGGAAAAGAATATGGATATACCTTTGTAGTTCTGTATCTATAGTTATCTGTATGGTCTTGATTCCACTTCACTTGGTTTACCCCCATCCAATCCCCAGCTGTAGCCAGGCCCTGCATAAGGGTAGAGACTGCAGTGCCTGGGCCAGGTGAAAGAGAGAAAGAAAGCTGAGGGTCAGTAGCAGACTGATGGCACCTTGCTTCACATCTCCACAGGATTTCACCCAATAGCTTTAGAAACATACTGAATAGGAAGCACAACAAAATGGAAACTTGAGGAACCTCACAAGAAAGATTCCAAGGGAGAAGCATTTGCCCATCACCATCCTCTGGGACCTCCCTGTTAAGACAGTGAAACCAATTAAGAGTGGCCCCGCAAACACCCACCAGATCATATAAATGCCTTATCAACACCTCATGGTCTACTGTATGGTCACTGAAAGCTCTAATAAGATTAACAAAGGACAGTTTCCCCTATTGATCTCCAGGTGTAGATTGTCCACTAAGGCCACCTCACAAAAGCCAGACTGACAGGAGTCCAGAAATCCAAATAACTGTTCAAAGACCTTCTATAAAAAAAACCCCAAACCCCCCAAATGGGCAGCTTAGAAACACAGCAATAGCTGGCTTGGACATCAGTATCACAGGATGATTTTTTGAGTAGGGGCTGAACAGTTACAGTTTAAAAATGTCCACTGTCCAGCACTCAGAGAGAAAATATATAGAAAAGAATATGGGCCAGATTCGATTCCACGTCTTAAGAATGTAAGTGGACTTAAGCATCTAAGCACAATTTTATTCCATCCTGCTTGAGACTTTGAAAATAGCTGATATAAAGATGGGTAGGTCCTCTTGGTGTTCATTTATTTTTTGTGACTCAATATTAAGGGTAAGAGTAGCTGTATTACAAAAGTAGACATGTTTATGGATTTTCAGGGTCTTAAAGCAGAGTGGAATAGAATTGTACTTAGGTATGAAAGTCCATTTACATGACTAATAGGTGAAATAGAATCTGACTTTATACGCAGGTTCTATTTTCCATGCTGTAATTAATAAGCATGTATTGATCATTAATATGCATATATTAATTACAACAGAGAAAATAAGCAATAATATCATTATACTTTAAAAATGTACCATGCTATAGAACATTAGCTACAGATCAAGGTCTTGTTCCTAGAATATATTGAAAGCAATTGTTCCCAGGCTGAGAATCAAGGTTTACCTGCATGGCACACATTGCTCTGTTAGCAATTAAGATAAAAGGAAATGAAAGGAAAAAGCCCAGTATCCCAGTCTGAAACATAACCAAGAATGGCTCATTGTATAGAAGCTAATACTGTTCTGTGACCAAAGGCTTCCTGATAGGAAATACCTGTTCCTAAACTCTAAACTAGATACAACCACAAGGGCCTTCGATTCAAAGTTGACATGGGTAAAGAGCAGGGATCCGTGTTTTCTCTGTCTAAAAAATCACAAATTCTCTGATAAAAATTGCAACTTCTCTGATTAAAAACCTCAAAATCCACATTTTCCATGATCAAACTGAAACACCGCTATATATATACATAGTCATCAGTTGAACACAACGTTTTATTGATATATTCACAGTTTTAAAGCAATTTGGAAACCTACCAGTGGTTCAATCTCTATAACAAAATACATTCTAAATACCTGTACATTTTGGCATTTGATTTTGGGTTTTTTTATCATGGAAAATCAGAGCTCTCCCTGCCCCCTTCACTCACCAAGACGTGGGTCCAGCTGCGGCTGTCCCCCTCCCACTGCTTTCTGGCACTGATTAGTCCTGATATGCTGGTGCCCTCCCCATGCCGCTGCCCATCACTCCCAAGCCACAGCCCCCCATCCTGCTCATGCCCCTCACACCCAACCCACAGCCCCCTGGGCCCTGCCAGTGCCCCTGACTCCTGACCTACAGTCCCTTGGCCCTGCTAATGCTCCTCGCTCCTAACCCCCAGCCCC
>NW_017728947.1:53717541-53720460 GCF_001723895.1 Crocodylus porosus | reverse complement strand
GGCCCCCATGCTGCCAGGGCTATGGGGCCAGGGATCCAGGTCCACAGCTCCCTGATCCCGCCCCCCCGGCAGTGCCTGAGCCCCAGCTACTGCCTGTGGGTGGCAGCAGCTGCTGAGGCCTGAGTGGAGTGCAGAGCCTGGGTCCCCCTCACCTATGGGTGGCATGGCTGGAGGGGGAGTGGATCTGGGCTGGTGGCTGCTGGCTTGGGACTTTCTGCCCTGCCCATGGTGTTTCCATGACCCAGTGGGCAGAAACTGGTGTGACAGGGCAGACCCAAGCAGGGAAGCTTGGTGCCACTTCTGGGAGCCCCATGCTGCCATAGTGAGGCACTCCTTGCCAACCTGGCAGCAGCAGGGGGTACAACTCTGTGCCGCCAGCCTTGCTGCTTCTGGGTGGCCAGGGGGTATCTCGCCATGGTGGCGTGGGGCTCTCAGTGGTGGCACTGAGCTTCCCTGCCCCACTCTACCCTGCTGCACCGAGTCCTGCCTGCTGGGCCATGGAGGCCTTGCGGGGAGGGTAACAGGGTAGGGAACCCTGAGGCTGCAGCAGGCAGCCTGCATCTGCCCCTGCCTCAAGCATGTATCTGGGGGGGAACATGCCCCCTATTTTGCCGGGAGTGTGTGCAGTGGTGGGGAGCCAGCCCCCTGCTGAACCCTGGACGAGCTTCCTGCAGCTCTGTCCTGCTTCCCAGCTAGGCCTTGCTGCCATGCATTCCCACCTGGCCCTGGGTCCCAAGCACCAGGCCCCATGCACTACCATGGCTGGGTAGCACCCCCAGCCCCAGCCCCAGCCCTGCCCAACTCCCTCCCTCCTTCACTATGGGGGCCTAAATCCCCGCCCCCACCAGCTTGCCTAAGGGGAGCTGCAGGAGTTGCTCTCCACGGTGTCTGGCTGCCATGCGCCTGTGTGTGTGCACACATGCATGTCATGCCCCATGCCTGATCGTCCTCCTCCCATTCCCCCCACCCCCTTGCAGGCTAGAACTCTGCCAGCCTTCAAGGGGAAACCTACTATTTCCCATGTTTTTCTCCTTAAAAATGAGAAATCTACATTTTACCATGTTTTTCCCTGGTGAATGGAAAGCCCGGATCCCTGGTAATGAATTCCATCTCAACACACTCCATTATATTTACAAACTTAAAAGTTCCTTTTCTTGTTATAAAATATATTTCAATCAATGCTTTTTCTTCATTTATTTGTTTCAAAAGTCAATACTGGTATTTATGGAACTGGGCAAAGAGAAACTTGGGCATGTTATAAGCAAATGTTTCTTAAGTATTGCTACATGAACCTGCATAACCGCCCTTCCCCTGAGACAGAGATTTAGTAACACATAAATGTGAAGCTCATATTACCGCTTCTGTGGGCAATGAACAGTTCTTGGCATAAAAGTAAACAGAGATTATAGAATGTAATTACCATAAGTTCTTATACCTCAAGCTTTCTCACAATGGTGACCTCGGAAATATTTCACATACAATTTAAGCTGCCATATTTAATTTTCTATGGGACGTGTCTACACAAGACCCCTTAATGCTCTGTGGATTCTTCTACTGTGTATTAGTGCATCACAGCAAAAACCATGCTAAAATATAGAATTGGTCCACCACACATTAAGCATCACAAAAAATGTTTGCCTTTGCTACTGCACATCAGTGCAGCTACTGTCTTTATATAGTACCTCATATTAGAGGTACTAAACTTAATGCAGCATAGGAAAGGCTTATTAATGAGCATGTAGATGCACCCAGGTAGTCTAAGGGCCAGCTTATGTATTTAATCCAATAAGAAGGAAGGGGAACAATGGTAGGAAGGAAGGGGAACAGCGGCAGGAATTTATGCTTACTCACTCATCCAGCCAGTTTCAGTCCAACACTTGTCATAAAACAGAGGAGCCTTAAGGCAGCTGTCAGATGACTCTTTTTCTCTCACTCCTGGAGGTATGAGCAATTCTCAGGCATTGATAAGTGCTAGACAAGCTGCTACAAAAATAGGAAGCAAACCGACTTCTGCTAATAAACTTAATAGTAAGCCTTTTATGTATTTATTTTCTCTCTTCTTTAACCTCAATGTTGGGTACTGTGTAGTACAGATACCTACAGCTTTTAAATAATGCTGTTTCTCATGTACTCTTTCATAAGCTTGATGATTCTGCCTCTGAAACTCCCCAGAACTTACCTGGCCCTAGTTATCTAAATGCTCACCTAAGAGCAATTGCAGGTAGTATTATAATTCTAATATGCTAAGGCAAATTCCCAGTTATCCCCTTTGCGGGGTGGAATTAGGGAAGCATTGGGCAAGTCATTTTTGGGAGCCTGGAGAGAAGACTGTTGCTATCTTTTTCCTACAAGCTTGTTTTTTTTGGTTGGAGTGGCAGTGGCTCCAAGATTATCACTAATAAGTGAGCTGAGTCAATTTTGATATTATCACCTGACATATTGGGGAACAATGTGATCTGATAGTCTGAAGTGACAGCTAATGAAAAGTAAGAGCTCCAAACATGTTTATTTTGTTCTTCTATGTACTACACTCACCTGCAATTTTTCATTCTGTATCCTTCCTTTGACAATTCCCTTGCATCGTCCATAGTCCCCTCCTTCATAACAAATTCCCTCATGCCCTCTCAGAATTTTCTTGCAACCCACAGTACCTTTGAAACTCCATAGCCTCTATTATTGTTCCAGCATGTATTGTTTCCTCTTGATTTCTTGTCCACCTCCCTAACCATAAAACATGGAGGCAGATATCTTAGTATATGACCGATTAAAAAAATTAGACATATACAAGTCAGTGGGACCAGATGATCTTCATCTGAGAGTGCTGAAGGACCTGGCCAAAGTCATTGTGGAACCCCTGGCAAAACTCTTCCACAACTTGTGGTGCTTTGGAGAAGTCCCTGAGGACTGGAAGAGGGCCAG
>NW_017728947.1:53700749-53717441 GCF_001723895.1 Crocodylus porosus | reverse complement strand
CCAATCACCCTCACAGTCACGGGGCACCTGCGTGACTCCGTGACAATAGGCTACAGATACAGGCGGACCTGGACAGGCTAGCAAGTTCAGTGGATCGAAATCTGATGAAGTTCAACATTGAGAAATGTGAAGTGCTCCACCTTGGGATAAGCAACCCCCAACACACCTACAGGCTTGGCAGCCAAACCAACTAGCAACACAAATGAAAGGGACCTGGGGGTAATAATAGACCACAGTATGAATATGAGCTGGCTGTGTGATGCTGTAGCTAGTCAGGCAAATAATACTCTGGCGTGCATCAATTGATGCATCTCAAGCAAAACCAAGGAGGTGATTCTTCTGCACTGCTCAGCACTGGTGAGATCATAGCTGGAGTACAGGATCCAGTTCTGGGCATCACACTTTAACAAGAACATGGCCAAGCTTGAGAGAGTCCAAAAAAAGAGCCACCTGTATGATCAGAGTGTTATATGGCAAGCCATATGAGGAAAGGCTGAGGAATCTGGGACTATTCAGCCTGAAGAAAAGAAGGGTGAGAGGGGACCTGGTAGCAGTTTACTGCTATACTGGGGGAGAAGATCAAGGGCTCGGTGAGCAACTGTTCACCAGGGCACCCTGGGGGAAAACTAGGAGTAATGGCCACAAACTCCCAGAAGACTGATTCAAGCTCAACATTAGGAAAAACTTTTCCATGGTCAGGGTGCCCAGACTGCAGAATAAGCTCCCTCCAGAGGTGGTGCAATCACCTATCCTGGAAATCTTCAAGGGGAGATTAGACAGTCACTTTGATGAGGTCACCCGACCCCCGGTTATCTTTATTGCTTGGTGCAGGGGGCTGGACACAATGATTTTCCAAGGTCCCTTCCGGCCTTACAGTCTATGAATCTATGAATCTTTCCAAAGAATTGGCAAGCTCAATTCATAATGGAATTATTGGAAGATGTTCATTTTTACTAAGAACAGTCTCTCCTTTACCTATAAGAAAATGGGAAAATGGTGGTTATTTTGTGTGTTGACAATACATGGTTTCATTCATATAAAAGGTACATAGCTATTATGAATAAGGTTAAAATTTCTCAAATTTTATTCTAGAAATGAAGAGATCATCAGAATCTCTGAAATATCCCAAATATTAGTCAAAAGACTCATGATAAAGTCATGAAAGTTGGTTTGCCTGAGTCAGGTGAAGTGACAAAGCTGAGGCCAGGAAATCAAATTAATTCTTATGCTCAGTTCTGGTGACACACATGCACATTTATTACAGAACATTAATTAATTTAGCCTTACCTACTGCATGGGAGATCACTATTTTATACCTGTTTTAAATATGAAGAATTTTGAGAGACAAATAAATTAAATGACTTATGAATGGTGAGACAAGCTATCTATGGCAGAACCACCAATTTAAATAAAACTCCCAAAAAATGCCAGTTGCTTATAATAGTAAATATGAAAAAGTAGATTTCTGATGAAAATCCCAAACTGAAAACCATTGGTTTTTAATTTTCTGTTTGGGGATTTTTTTCTTTTCCTCTCTCCCTTTGTCCCTTCCCCCTTCTCCTCCTCCTATCCCCCAAGTCTTTTCAAAATGCAAATATTTCTTTAGGATGGATCTACAGGTTCCCTCAATTTATGCGGTATATGGGTTCCTGCAGAACAGTGCATAAATCAAATTCACACATAAAGAACCTCCTCGCATAAATAGAGGGAAACCTGTAATAAGGTAAAGCATATGAGCCCTGGAAGTGGAAATTTGAACACTTAGATTTGTTTTCTAAGTCATCTGCTCTAAGCTGGCAATTTTTTTAACATTTGGTTTGATCCGACCCTCAAGCAGTGTAAATCCATCTAATTCAATCCTTTGAAATGACTCCCAGACTAAGTAAGGACTGCAAGACTTGGCACTTAGAAAGAAAAGAGATCAGGAGACCATATAGTACATCTTTTTGAGTATTACAGATTGTTCCCTAAAATATTTCTTACAGTCTTCTCTATCTGGATACCTTTCTATATCCTTTTGCCGCTTCCCTATTTGACCACTTCACAATCATTAATGTATTTTATCCTCACAATGTATTTGTGATGACAAGGGAAGTCTATGACTAAGACTGGAATTTTTAAAATCCGAGTCTTTTCTGCCCCACTACTTGGTAGGGCTGTGCAAATCTTCGGATCATGATTCAGATTTGGAGATGATTTGGATGCCAAATCTATGAATCTGAATCAAATTGTTGGAAACTTTAGGCTTTCCAAATTGATTCGGAGCTTCCGAATTACTTCAGAAAAGATTCGAGCCGATTCAGTGATTCTGCCATAGAGTATAATAGGGAATCAATTAAATATCTATAACTTTGTTTTTTTTTGTCTGATTTGGATAAAGTCTTGCAGAGATGGTAGCCTCTGCTGAAAGCATGAAACCTACCAAGTTTCAAGAAGATTGGTGCAGGGGTTCAGGAGGAACTGCACCCCAAATTCCTGAAAGCAAAACTCAAGTCATGTGTACGTGTTACACTACGGGGGGGTGAAAACTGCAGGGGTGGTAGCCCCTGTCTCTGTCTTTGGGTAGTTGATTGTCTGTATAGATTATTTCTTCCCCTTAGTCTATGGTTTTGTAGGTGTTAATTGTTGCTAATTAACTGGCTACATTAGCTAGCTACTGTGTATTGAGCTGGTCCCTGAGTGAATCATTATTGATTGGTAACTGGTAACACACTAGCTTAGCAGCCCGCCTGCAGTAGTTTCCCCCACCCCCCATGCCCCAAGATAGACACAGTTGCACAAGCACCCATGTCATGAGTTTTGCCTGTCAGCAGCTAGAGGTGCAGGGCCTCAGAACCCCTGCATCGATCTCCTCAACAGCTGGCAGGCTTCGTGGCCACAGCAGAGGCCACCACCCCTGCAGCTTTCACCCTGCTGCACCTTAACACACACAGTGTCATCCATGTCATGAGTTTTGCTTGTCCGCAGCTTGAGGTGCAATTCCCCCCAATCCCCTACACTGATCTTCTTGAAACATGGCAGGCTTTGTGGCCTCACTAGGAGCTACCACCCCTGCAGTTTTCACCCTTCTGTGGTGTAATATATACATGTGACATGAGTTTTGCTTTCAGGAATTTGGGGTGCAGTTCCCCCTAACCCCAAACTTGGTAGGCTTCATGCACTCAGCCTGATGAAACTATCACCCCTGCAAGTTTCATCCAAATCAGACTAAAAACAACAAAGTTATAAATATTTCATTGATCCTCTATTATACCCTATGGCTGGATCTCCAAGGTGGCTCCGAAGCTTTGGAGCCGCTTCAGCTGACTGCAGTGGAAACCTGGTCCGGAGCTCCGGATTGGATCACTGGAATCTGAAGAGGCCAGATCCGAAGCCGGATAAAATAGCTGCCTATTTGCACAGGCCTACTAATCGGCTGTGATGCCATCCTTCTCAAACTCAGTGCTGAGGAGCTCCCTCTTCTTGAGATTTCTCAACATCAGCATCTTTGCTGTCTCAGGAAAAGGAAGGAACTTGAAGATCATGATGTCTCTGTGCCACTCTGGAGCTGATAAAGGGGAGAAGATGGCTATTTCCAGACACCAGGACTATCCCCATGAGAGTTTCAGACATCCTTTCCATTACCAGTTGAATAGTAGGGATATTTCTGTTATATGATTTCTTTCAATGCAGGCTTTTTTTAAGCCTAACCTCACAAGCCATTTCACAGACAGTCCATGATGAGTAGCATTTTGAACAAATCTTTCCAGTAAATCTAGTGTGCAAAATTTCAGTGTCTAGAAAGTTTATGCATGGAGAAACAATAGTGGTAAGTCTCATACACCTACACTGAACAATAAATACAACAGGAATGTTTGCTATTACTATGCTAATTCCTAAAGTTCTTAAACAGACCTTTTCTTTGAAATATCCCAAATGGAATATTTCCTTTATATTCTTTTATAGTTTCTAATTTCGATATCAGGTAGTTTTAGGCAATTTACAAACCTCTGAAACACCTGCCTCGCTTAGAGGCCATGGTAAGAAGATAGACTAAGCCACTAGTTTTCAAATTTTCTGAAGTCACAGAAGCCTTTCATACCACTTCTGTCACAGAACCACTACCCCTATCCTCAAGACTGACGTGGAGTCAGATGACCTGGCCCAGCAATAGTGCTGTACCACCTCCTGGCCCTCTCTGCCATTACGCCCAATCTCTTTGCAGGACCCCTGATGACGTATTGTAAAACCTCAAGGTTCCCAGGACCCAGTTTGAAAACCACTGCACTAAGCTGCACCTCCATTTGGATAGGCCTGGCTCCTCTTCAGCATAAGCCCTGGACTATAATAGAATTTACAGTCCAGCAGAATGAAGCTATTATTCTAGGCTGTAGAATTAACTGTGCTCCTCAAGACAGGCAGGTCCCAGCCCTTTTGAGCCTTTGTAAAAGTCTAGGCAGAAAGTACTGCACTGTGTAGAAAATCACCATAAAATTTTGGGTGCTGGTCAGATTTATTCTTGATTCTCTTCCTTGTCTAGCTTACAGGTGAGTGCTGGCTGTCCCACTTAACTTCTCTAGCCCACGTGATATGGCTCATTATAAAGATCTTGCCTTTGCTTGACCTTTTTAAAGTCCTCATCAGGCAAAAAGAGTGCACTTTCTATGCTGGCTATAGGAGAAAAAGGCATTTTTCACTGGGGCAAAGTCAGTATAACCAGACACTTAAAGACTGTGTGTCCACAGTCAAGTTCCTGTCAATAAAAGATTGGTCAGAGGCTTTTCCAGTTCTTTAACACATTGTCCATAGCCAACAAAAATCACTTTTGCTCACTCTGGTTGGGAGCTACATGGCAGTTTTCAGCTTTGCTTTTCTTTCACCCAGGGAAATCCAAATTTTGACCTGTGAATCATTGTTCCAGCCATTAGAAGCCTGGAAGCATCAATAAGGAAATGTTGCAGGGTGGCTTATTGACCTTCAGTTCCCAGACTAAGTGATGCAGGACAGCCAGAGGAACAGGCTGATCAACTGAGCCACTTGGAGACAACCTGGTGGTATTTCACTAATAAGCACTGCCTACTTCTCTTCCTGCCCATGCTTCATGACCTCTACTGTATAGTTGGTAGATGCCATCATTGTAACATCGAGTCATAGAGAAAGAGCACAGACTATGGGAAGAGCAGCATACGTGAAGGGGCAGGGGTAATGTTGTAACCAAGAAGAGGAAGAGAACAGGCGTGTCATGTATTTTGAGCATTTTTCTATATTGTGTCACATACAGGTTGGGAGGATGTTGAGGCACAAGGATGTGTTATATATTCATCATCTATTTCATGGTGCTAAAATTCCCAGTCACTGGTGCTGTATGTTTCCTGCATGGCAATAGTACTTGCACAATAGAACAAGCAGATCTCACAACTGACATCTTGTATAAGCTCTTCCCAGTGCTATAGTAATTTAACACATAGTCAGCATACACACAAGAGCAGCAAGATGTATTAGCATATGAAGTATGTTATCATTAATACCAAGGAAAGGCGAGTGTTCAGAGATAATGTTGTGATCATGCAGTGATTGTCAAGTATAAGCACTTGTGAGTGTCCTATGGTTACAGTGAGAGTCTGCATTACCATGCTATCATGTCACAAACACTGTCAGTTGTTCCCATGCTCTACTGCGACTGAAGCAAAATGGATCACTACAAAACAATTTTTCAAAACCTCTGCAGTTTGCCATTAACCTGTTCTCTCCAGTAAAGAGAAATGCATACAGAAAGGACAATTCTTAGGGAGATAAAGATAAGAGAATATATAAACACATAATATTTCAGCTGAATTTAATGGCCTTTGTAACATGAAATTGTGATAAAGGTCATTGCATAGATTTCATAGACATTAGGGCTGGAAGGGACCTCGGGAGGTCATTGAGTCCAGCCCCCTGCCCAAAGGGGATGGTCATGGTAATAAAAGTCAATCATAAATCCTCAGTCAGAAAAAAATGTATGTGTAGGCAAGACAAATTTGAAAGGGTCAATATTTCTGTCTACATCACAACAGCTATACATGAATCAGAGCTACATGCTTAAAATGGTTAGAAGTAGGGCTGTGTGAAACTTCAGGTGCTGATTTGATTCAGAGGAGATTTGGCATGATTTGTTGGCCGAATCTCCAAATCTAAATTGAATCAGGGGACGAATAAAGAGGTCCCAATTGATTTGAAGCTCTCCAAATCTTCAGAAAAGATTCAGAGAGCTTCAATGATTTGGACAGTTCCCCCTCAATGCAGCCAGGAGCTGCAGCTGGACTCAGAGCTGGTAAGTAGGGGTCGGGGGAGGGGAGACTAGAGGAAGGGGAGGGATCCCCATGCAGCATAGGGGGATCCCTGCACTGGCCCATGCTGCATGGGGATCCCTGCCATAAGGCCTATGACCCCCCCTTCCCCCAAGCCCCCCACATGGCTACCCTGCCTGGCCCAGCTCTGGCCCGTTAAGAAAAAAAAACAAAAACAAGAAAAACTCCCAGGATTCTGCTCCTGCAGCAGCCTCAGAGCTTCAGGAGGATCATGCAGAGGCCCCCCATGTGGCACAGGGGAGCGGGGATCACCCCCCACTGGGCAGGAACAGAAAGTCTGGGGTTTTTGGGTTTTTTTCTTAAAGAGCCGGAACTGGGGTGGGTGAGGCAGCCATGAGTGGGGACTAGAGGAGCAGGGGGAGGGTTGGGGGGCTCATGCAGAGATCCCCACTCATCATTGGGTAGTGGGGGGCAGCAGGGATTGCCCCCCAGCCTGGCAGCACCCAGTGAGTCGGGGCTTTTTTTTCAAAGAGCTGGGGTGGGCGAGGCAGCCACCGCCAGGCTGGGAGACTGACGGGGGATGGGCCTGACCTGAGTGATTCAGAGATTTGGAGATTTGGCAGCAGCCGAATCTCTGAATCAGATTAGGCCAGATCAATTCAGGACAGTGATTTGAATCACCGAATCGAATCACTGTTCCCCGAATCGGCCTAATCCAAATCTGAAGTGAATACTAGCCACTTCATACAGGCCTAGTTAGAAGTATCAATGCCAAGTTGACTAGACAGTGGCAATGATCACTCAGTTTCCAGGCTTGTTGCTGCAACTTTAATAAAAACTGAGTAAACATCTTATTGAAATAGCTTAATTTATTTTAAAAGTGAGATGTAGATTATACACTTGATTTGTCAAAAAGCAGTTTGTTTATTAAAACAGGCAAATTAATTAAAAATGTATAACCCTGATTTTAAATTAGTTTTGTTAATTAGTGAAACATTGATTAAAACCCATAGTAAATGAAAGGAAAAAAAAGACATACCTGTAAGTTCTGGGATTGAATTTGTAACCGACCCCCCATAAGGGTTTCATTTGTGCTAAATGCAATACATAAAAAAGATCCCTGGGACTATGTGTGTTCTTTAAGTGAGAAATAGAAGAAGAAAAGGAAAAATGGGAATAGATAAGGTAAGAAAAGGTAAAACTCTGCAAGGTCTGGATAGTTCCTAAAAACAGAGTGAAAGAGTTAAAAGAGGAATTGAAAAAAGAAAGGGAGCAAAATAAGCTGTTAAAACACGAAGAAGAGGATCTCAGTAACTTCAGTGTTTACCTGGCTCTTAACCCAGAGGGCTAGGGACATAAGTTACACATAAACCAGTTTAAGTGATCAGAAACTGGTTTAAATCTGTAACAGAACAAAAGTTCAGTGCACATAAACCAGTTTCAAAATCACTGAAACCGGTTTAAGATAAACCTGGTTGAATGCAGTATCAGACTTAACTGATTTAGGTCAAACCAGTTAATAGAACTTCTCTCCCAGACCCATTCCTAATTTAAGTTAAATCAGAATCCCCCAGCATCCCAGCATGCTTCTCAGCCCTGGGTTGGGCTGTACTGTCTGCTTCAGAGAGCAAGGCTAGCCCTGCCCCTCTGCTCCCTAGCTGGAGCAGGGGCAGAGGGATGGCCAGATACTGGCCTGGCATGGCCCCTGAGGCAAAGGGGCAGGGAGGGAGACTGTGCACCATGTGAGATGGCAAGCAGGGCACCCCCCCAGAGTTCCCCCCATGCACATTACCCCCCACCCCTACACAGTCCTCCCCCCACAAATCTCCCAGCATCACCCACAAACCCCACACCCCACCTACAAACTCCACCCCCACAAACCCCCCACTTCCACCCACATATCCACCATATAGCCCATACCCACAAACCTGCTACAATCCATCCACAAACCCCATATCCCCCCAAGCCCCACCCCCACAAACCTCACCCTCACAAACCCTATACCCATCCCTACACCCACCCACAAACTGCACACTTACCCCCACTGCTTCCCTGAAAACCCCAAATCCTCCCCACAAATCTCACACTGTGTGTGCCCAACTGCCAGATGGGACAGGAGCTGGTGGGACTCATGGCTGGAGGGGCAACTGCCATGCTGTAGCCCTGCTTCATGCCAACACCAGTCCTGGGACATGCGTCCTTGGCCTGGGGGTGTTCCTGGTCCCAGGAACCACTGGGGGGGATGGGGGATGGGTTGGGAGAGGGGTGGAGGTGGCATTGGGGGTGGTGAGAGAGAGAGATAGGTGTTGGGGGAGCCCTCCAGATAAGAGGCCACCAGAGCTGAATTTAGAGCCCCCCCTGCCCCACTAAAGCAACCTGTGCAGGGGGAGGCTGGCCTGGAAGGAGCTTGTTCAGCTCAGTTCCTGACCCCTAGCTGAGGGCTTCCCAGGAATAGCATGGGGAGTGCTGGAACCTGAGGACAAGTGTAGGGAGCAGAATAGCAAGGACTGGCACTGCTCAGAGACACAAAACAGTGGGTATAATGGCAGTAGCTGGATTTGTTACACAAATTGCCAATTGCTCAAATCAGAGCGAGACTTAATAAAGGGGGGATAAGGCAAGGTGCCACATTTATTGATCACATGAGTTAGACATAGAAGTTTGGGCATACCATTCATACAAACACACACAAATCATCATACACATCATTACACACAGGCTTACATATACACAAAACAACCATTTCATCCACACATACACCAGATATAGTTACCAGCAATAGTTGCTCAGTATCAACCCAGGGTGCCCAACCCAGGCTTATTGAGTAGATGATGATGATTTGAAGATAGCAGGTTTGAAGATAACAGCTGGAGTGGGGTGAACAGGTGCATCTGTGCTCCAATGAAACAGCAGAAGAGAAAGAGACTTACCCAACTTGGCATTTTTAAAGTGTTCTTTTGTAGGGATTGGCATCCTTTGGGGTTTTTCCATACCCAGCTTCTGTTTTTGAGGTTGTTCTTCTTTTGTCTTCAGCTTATCTTAGCCTTGGAGTGTTCTTGCTGCCTGTCTGGCAGGATGGTTGCATTTCTTCTCCTTGTTATCTTCTTTGTGCCCTAAAAGGGATTCTTCAGCCATTTATTAATCAATTTATGGACTGGTAACTTACATTTGGCGCCTTGTTGCTTATGTAAACAGTTAAATCTTTTTATCCCATCTGTATGCCATTCTCTTACCATTCACCCTTTTCCACACACACATACATAAAGGCTATGCAGAGTTCATTTACTTATGTCAAGCAGAAGGATACAAAATGGAGTTTTCAAGTTGCTTACAAGACAAGACTAACATGGTTATATTTCACTATTATTACACTCTATGTTAACATCAGCCACATTAGTTCAGTTTATGCTACAGACTCATGTCTTGGTGCTGGGACAGAGCTGCTGCCAGGAGGGAGCTAGTGGGGGGCAGGCAGGGGCTGCAGGACAGGAGTGAAGGGCACTTGCGGAGCTGTGGTTTGGGAGTGAGGGGTGAGGGCATAGGCAGGGGCAGGGTACTGGCATCCCACTGCTGCAGTGCTCACCACCCCATATGGCAGTGAGCAAAGAAGGCAGGAGCAGCTCTGATTTTTCTATGATAAAAACCCCAAACAAACGCCAAAGTGTATAGATATTTAGAATTCATTTTATTATGATGATAGAGGCACTAGTAGGCTTCCAAATTGCTTTAAAATTGTAAATATAGCAATGAAACATTGCCCAACTGATCTCTCTCTGTAGTGGTATTTAATTTTAATTGTGGAAGAATGCCAATTTTGGGTATTTGAATGAGAGAATTTGGGTTTCTTATCAGAGAATTTGCAATTTTTAAACAGGGAACACCAGGATCCTTGCAGGTCAGGCAAGTAGTGGGACCCCGTCAGAGGAACCTAACCAGGGCCAGTATCAGGGACCGAGCTAGAGGGCAGATGAGGTGGCTGATCTCCTGGCCATTTGGGGCCAGATGGACATGCTTCAACAGTTCAAAGTGGGCCACTGCAACGAGCACATCTTCTGAGCAATAGCTGCCCAGATGGTGGAGCAGGGGCACCAGAAGTCATGACAGCAGTACAGCATGAAGGCAGCTGTGCAGCCACAGCTCACTGGCAGCTGGCCCAGAGGTGTAGATGGCTCTGTTGCAGTGCCCATAACACAGCCCGAGCAGCCATGCAGTCCCTATCTGGGTCTGGCAGGCACACAGCCATGGGGCCACAGGTCCACAGGGGCCGATGCTGTCACAGGTGGCAGCAGGTCACAGCCAGGCAGCAGCCCCCACTGGCAGATCGTTGCAGTAGGTAGAGGGTGCAGGGACCACTCTAGATTAGGGCTTCTTCAACAGTCCAGCTGGCAGAAGGGGATAGTGCCCCCAGATATCAAGTGGCTGGGTGTCAGAAGATCCTGAGGGCACATAGCCCCAAGCTGCTTGCAAGGACAGCTTTCCTGTAGCTCTCCCTGGCTGAAGATCTGGGAGGAGCTGGGCAGGGTCAGTTTGCCCCAATTGATACAATTTGCCTCACACCAAAGTGCATGTTCAGGTACGTGTGGTGAGGCACAAATCTCTGGCACAAATTTGTACCACTGCTATTTGAGCTGCTGCAAGAGCACGTGCCTGCATGTGTGGATGTGCCTTCAGGGGTCTGCCCACATACTCTGCTTTTGTGTGGCTCTGGAACCCAGAACCACCACCAGTTTTTCTCCTCCTTTGCCCTGCTGCTGAATTCAGCAAGAAGGGGAACAGAAAGGGAGGGCAAACAGCAGCAGCATTCATCCCCAGCCTCCAGGGCTGCATGAAACCAGGGGCTTTGGCCAGACCCAGCCCTAATCAGATGGTGAGCTTAGAGTTGATTGCTTACTTGGAACTGTGGCAGGAGGCTACCCTGACCAGGTAGTGCACTCAGAGCTCACTTCACGTGTGGCTCAGATAAAGTATGGGGGCTGCACCCCTCTTTGCCTTGTTCAGATCTGCTACCATTTAGGAGAGGCTTCCTATCTATTTAGTGACAACTTGGGAAACAAGAGATGTAAATACAGAGGGAATATTGAAATCCGTTGCAAGTCACAGGGACCCAAAGGGGAATTCAAATAGCACTCGTTCCTCAAAGTCTGATATTAACATTCTTACCTTAATCACCCTATGCATATGGCATACAAAAAAATATTCTATCACTTTGCACACCTGCAGAATTAAATCTAATGGCAAGTTGCATAGTTTGGTCAGGACAATTTAATCAATGTCTTACAATTAACAACAGACAAGGAAGCCTGGAATGCTTAATCTGATGTTTATTACAAAGCAGGACGTAAATCTTTTGATGAAAGACTCAATAGCAGGAAATTCTAAATCCTAAATGAACTGGCATAACCTTAGGAATCAGTATTAAGCAACTGCTGGGAGAACATCCTGGGAATTATTGTGAGTGAAATGAACCAATTAAGTGTGTGTAAACTGATGGGTTCATCCACCAAACTGGGACAGTAAACAAACAGGTGTACTATTTCTTTCTTATAAAGGCAGCCCCTAACAAGCAAAGACAGCAGCAAACAGAGGTCTGCAAACAGAGGGAGTTTGCCTAGGGTATTCACCATAGGAGGAAACCAAGGAGCAAGATCCCTTCTGTGGAGGACAGAAGCACCAATTTGTTGTCTGGATTTGGGGTCCAAAGATGTGTGCTGTGTATCCTGATTTTGGGCTCCGGGCATAACAGAGAGACTGCCACAGTTCATCCATCCCTCAGACTATTACCCGTTCTTCCTTGTCCATGCAGGCGCCAACAATAACACCAGGAATGATACTGAGTAGATCAGAGGGGGCTACAAGGCTCTTGGCAGGAGGGTTAAAGAGCTTAGGTCAAGTGGTGTTCTCATCAATCCTCCCTGTGGGAGGCAAGGGCCGTGGCAGGGACCTCCTTACTATGGACGTAAATGTGTGGCTGAGATTGTGGTATCGGCATATTTTTCAGCAATGGATGGATGTCTGGGAATGGGGACTGCTCTCAAGATATAGGATTCAATTGACCAGAACTGGATAAAGAATCTTTGGGTATCATCTGGCCAAACTACTAAGGAGAGCTTTAAACTACGTTTCATGAGGCATGGTGAACAAAACCATCCAGCAACAGAGCTAACAGTCCAGAGGGGAAAGGACTGAAAGCAGCAGCTCAACTCTGGGATAGGGCCAGAGAGCCACAGGAGAGCAAAAAGTGATGTAAAAGGGAAATGAATAGGTTGAAATGAAACATATGCCCAACATGTATATACACATGCAATAAGTAAGGGCAATAAATAAGAGAAGTTGGAAGTTTCATAGACCTTGTGGGACAGCTGTTATGAGTGGAACATCAACACTGAGGGCTATACACTGTTTTGGAAGGACAAGGTTGGGAAAAAAGGTGGTGGAGCTGCCTTATGTCCTGCTTCCCTGGTTTAGGAGGAAGTAAATGGCAGGTCAGAATGTATTTGGGTGAAGAAAAAAGGGGAAATATACAGTACAGATATAATGGTGGGGATTTATTATAGGGCATTAAATCAAGAAGAAGAGGTGTATGAGGCTCTCTGAAAGGAGGTGACAGAACTAGCCACAAGTTATGAAATAGTACTTATGGGAAAATTCAATTGTCCAGCCTTCTGCTGGAAGAACCATACAGCCAAACATAAAATGTTGAGCCAGTTCCTAACTTGTGTGGAGGACAGCCTTCTGTTTCAGAAAGTTGAGGCTATACCTAGAGGATCATCTATGTTGGATCTTGTCATGACCAGTAGAGAAGAACTGGGGCAGGATGTAAAAATGATGGGCAGCTTGGCAGGAAGCTATTATGACATGATAGAATTTCAGCTCCTGAGATGGGGAAAGCATGAGGTCATCAGAATTGAGATGTTAGCTTCAAACAGGTGGATTTCACCCAACTCAGGGAGTTAATAGGCCTGGTACCATAGGAAGCTACTAAAGAGCACAGTATAGGAAGGCCAATAAGAAACTCTTCCAACATGATGGAAGCACACGAAGAATGGCAAGAGACCAATGTGGCTGCATGAGGAGCTTCCAGGACACCACAAGTGTAAAAGGAAAGCATATAGGCAATGCAAAAATGGGCAAGTCACCAAAGAAATATACTAGAAAAATAGCAAGAGCTTGCAGAGACAGAATCATGAAGGCAAAGGCAGAGAAAGAGGTACACCTGGCAAAGAAGGTTAAAGACAACAAGAAGAGGTCCTATAAGTATGTTGGCCAGAAAAGAAAGACCAAGAAAGCTGTAGGTCCACTGTTAACTAGCAAGGGTAAACTCTTAACAGAGCTACTACTCTTAACAGATGACAAAATGAAGGGCTACTTTGCTTCAGTCTTCACCAAAAAAATTATGCTGCAACCAGACAGCTAACTAGGATTATTTGGAGGGGAGGAAGGGGCAGGGGGAATGTGCAGTAGAGCTTATCTTGGTGGTATAGGCACAGTCCACCCTCCCTCCCCTCCCCCCTTAAGTCCATGGCTGCTCCCTGGTGCTCTGCATGAGGCCAATCCCTGCTTGCTCCCACCCAAGGCAGCCTGCCCTGCAGTCCTGACTGCAGCTGTTCCATGCTCCTGCTCCATGCTCCAGGCAGAAATTGCCCTGTGCTCCCACCTACACCCATCCCAACCCTGGCCCGGTCCAGCACATACAGCTTCCTGGCAGGGCCACCTTCCATCCGCTCAGCCGCCCACAAGTAGCTGCTGATTGCATGAGGTGAGTAGAGTGGGTGGAAGGCAGCTGGGAGTTGGAGTCCTGTGCCCTGGGAAAAGAGCCACACAGGTGCAGCTTCTCCCACCCCCACTTGCTATTGCTTCCTCAGCTTCCCCTGGCTTGCCACCACTTCCCCTCCCTACCTGCTGCCCGGAGAGCTGCAGTAGGGACAGAAGGATCTTTTGGAGGCAGGGGAAGCCAAGCAGTGGCGCTGGGCAGCGGCGGCGGCAGTGGCTGCAGCGGCGGCAGTGGCTGCAGCAGCAGCAAACCTGTGGAAAGCTCTGTGCAATGGCTGGGGCTGGGAGTGCAGCAGTGGGCATGCAGCACATGCTGCTCTGGCCAGGAGTGCGTGGGGCCAGGCCCCATGCAGAGCGTAGCAGGGGCATCTGCAGTTGGGCGGATACAGTTAATTGGTGGACATCCACCCATGGGCCAGATACAATCTGTTGGTGGGTCAGATCTGGCCTGTGGGCCATATTTTGCCCACCCTAGTGTATCTGGACTTCAACAGGGATTTTGACACGGTCCTGCATGAACTTCTCATAAATAAATTGAAGAAATGTGGGCTAGACAAAACTAGTATATGGTGGATAGACAAATGGCTCAATACCTGCAAGCAAAGGATAATTATAAATGGATTCATGTCAGAATGTCAGGAGGTTTTGAGTGGAGTCCCACAGGGGTCTGTCCTGGGTTCGGTGCTGTTTATGTATTTATTAACAATTTGGATGCTGGCATAGAAACCTTCTTGAGCTTCTTTTATAGAAGCAGGCTATTGGCTGCTGTGGTTCCCCTGCTTTACCAGTGGCAGATTAAAGTGTTAGATCTGTATTGTGTCAGGGCTGACAGCAGTCTTACACAGAGTTTAGATTATGGTTTGTATGGGATAGTTGGATAGGAACGATCCTGGCCTGGGCAGGGGGTTGGGCTAGATGACTTCTGGAGGTCTGTTCCAGCCCTACTTCTCTATGATTCTATGAAGTTTGCAGATGATATGGAACTGGGAAGGATAGCCCACATGTTGAAGACTGGAGCACAATTCAGAGAGATCTTGACAGATTAGAAAGCTGGGCTAGAGCTAACAGGAGAAATTTCAGTGCTGACAAATGCAAGGTGCTACACCTTGGTAAGAATAATCAAAAATACAAATACGAAATGGATGATACCTGGCTGGATACCAGTACTACACAGAAGAATCGAAGGCTGTGGTAGAGGTTATGCTTACGAGGTGATTAACCAATTAAACATGTCTTAACTAGTAACCTGGCCACACTGTAATGCAATTAATGGTTTGATAAAACAAGGAATGAGCCACAAAGTTATTACACAAAATATGTTTTTTGTAATAATGGTGTAGCTGGTTCCGATTATGCCTTAAATTGCACATGTAGTCAGGCTGTAGGAGTCTTGGTAGATCCCACACCCAACAGGAATTTGCAGGGTAATGCAGCTGCACAAAAGGCAAGCATAGTTTTGGGAATGTTTCTGGGCTTTACTGGCCATGCTAGCCTCAGGGAAAAAGCAAACAGAAAAAGAGAGAAATGAGAAACACAAAATGATGAATTAGGACTCTGGCAGGGGTTAGACTTACAATGCAATTAGTTTGTTAATCATGCCTGAAGTAGGAACCCAGGCACGTGTTCAGTTTAAGGCACAGTGGAAACCAGTCACAAAAATATGACATTAAAAATGTGTAATATATTTGTGGCTGGTTTCCCTTGTGCCTTAAACTGAACATGTGGCAGAGTGAGGAGTAGGGTGGTCCCGGTACGTCTCCAAGTAGACACATTGTGGTCCTGGCATGCTCGATGGCAGACCTAGAAGTGGACCAGAAGTACTTCTGGTCCACTTCCAGTTTTGCCGCTGGGACCCCCCCATGCTCCTGTAGGATGTTCCATCTGGCCCACCATTGCAGCATTCATGAGTCACACCTGGTACCTGGAGGTATGTAGAAAAAACATTTAAAGTTGTGTCTATGTCTGAATTGCTGATTCTTCAAATCAGCGTCGAATCTGAAGATTCAGATTGTGCTGAATTGAATTGGGGATAGTGATCTGAACCAATGAATTGAATCACTGTCCCCATTTGGGGCCAAATCTGAATCGAATACGGCTTGTTTCACACACCCATACTAGTTATGCTACTGGCAAATGAAGTAACTTGTACCAAAACCTATGGAGCTAGATAGCGTGTCTCTTGAATGAATTATGAGTGAACAAAACCCCTGCCCAATGCACACAGTAAAAGAAAATAAAACCGTTAATATTTTCTGGGAAGAACCACCTATGATAAATTGAGGAGTACGCCTGTGCGAAGTGGCTAGTATTTGCTTTGGATTCAGATTTGGCCAGTTTGGGGGACAGTGATTTGATTCGGTGATTCGAATCACTGTCCTGAATTGATTCTGTTGCATCTGATTCAGAGATTTGGCTGCTGCTGAATCAGCCAAATCTTTGAATCACACAAGCCCCATCCCCCACCTACTCTCAATGGCTGCCCCTCCCAGCCCCAACTCCCAGTTCTTTGAAAAAAAAATAGCCCACAGTCACTGGTAGCTGCCAGCCTGGGGCAGGGGGGAATCTCCACTGCCCCCCACTGCCCCACGCCATGTGAGAGGCTCTGCCACGAGCCCCCCAACCCCCACTTGCTTTCCCATCCCATGCCCCTGCC
>NW_017728947.1:53681324-53700649 GCF_001723895.1 Crocodylus porosus | reverse complement strand
AAGCCGGGAGCTGGGGCTGGCGGGGCAGCCATGGGGAGGCAGGGCTGGGAGACTGGGCAGGGCCAGAGGGTGCTTGGTGGGGCCAGGGCAGCAGGCAGGAGATAGGGCCTGGCAGGGGTCCCCCCATAGTTCCCCACCGGCTCCTCCAGCCCAGCCTCCCCGGCACCCTACTTACCAGCATGGAGTGTGGGTCCAGCTCCCTGCTGCCACCACTGGGAACTGCCCAAATCACTGAAGCTCTCCAAATCTTTTCCAAATTAATTCAGAGAGCTTCAAATCAATTCAGACCTTTTAATTGGTCCCCTAATTTGATCTGGATTCAGCAATTTGACCACCGAATCTCCTCTGAATAGAATCAGCGCCTGAAGCTTTGCACAGCCCTATTAAGGAGCTACTTGTGGCTCATGAAGCACAATCAATAGATTATTGGGTGTTTGGTCAAAATGACCAAATTATTCTACTTAGGCATGTGCCTCCATTGTGGATAGGGCAGACCTATACCACCCTAGAGCAGGTCCAGATAGAAGTATAGATTTAGGTATGCAGTTCCTCCTATAGCCCTGTGATGTGGTGTGAGACAATCCCTGATACACCACATCTCCAGTGCACCTTCTGAGTGTCATACATGAGTTCTGAAGGACAGGCCCATGACCTTGCCTCCTCTTCATTACATATGGTAAGATTTATGCCTTTGAGGGCCAGGAGGAAGCAGTCCCTGTATTTCCCCAATAACTAGGGTTGTAACTGTCCCTGGACCTCAATGAGTAGGTAGAAAGGTTGAGAGAAAGGTACTTCCTATTCCTCCTTACACACACTGCATTTAGTGCAACAAGTCACAATCTAGGCCACATATTGTAGGTCTCAAACAATCCTCATGAACAAAACAAAACAGAATTAGTATTAGTTAAAGATTTATTGAATTTAGTATATAATATGTTGTTTAGACTTAAGCATTTTTAAATTCCTTTTCTTTTGAAGGTTACAAGCAACTCAAGCACCACAGCACTTCTTTTGTACAAGCCTCTCTATGTACTATATTTTCTACACGGAATGCATTGGATTTTATTATTTTGGATTAATTCAGTTGCAATGAAATTCTTTAGGGAACAAGATTTCTGTAAGATCTCTATTGTGGGATACCCTAATTTAACTGGGCCATCCACAGCATGGGGTTGAAAGGGGATTCACAAAGGTCTACTGGCCAATCATTAAGAGCTTCATTTCCTTCATGTACAAAACCATTATCTCTGATCTGACACATGGCATGATCATTTCTTATGTTGCCTTTTTCTTTCCACTGCCATACTCAGGGTCTTCATAATCAGGTTTTCATTATTCAAGATGTTGTATTCACACAGTTTAACCAGTTGATCATAATCTTTCTCTGTGTACCTGACAGAATATGTAGAATAAGGGGAAGAGGAACTGGTAAGATCAACTTTGCCTTCCTCCATCTCTGAGTCAGAGCGCTTCACTCCTAAGAAAAAAATGAATAGGACACTGGTGAGGTTTTGAGCTTACCTGTATCACATACAAACAAACAGCTGCTAACATCCAAGAGAAAGGAGATATCTCTTCAATAAGAAAATTCAGTAGCTTAATTGCTCTGAGGTTTCTTGATTGGTTGGGTTTTTTTTTTTGTTCCTCCCCCAAAGTGTTTCTTTTGCAATCCAGTAACTCAGTCCCTGGTGAATGTTAGATTAATATGACTTGCTGGATGTGGTGACAGAAGAGGAATAGGGAAGTGTATCTACATTACAATCCAGAGGTCTGGTTGCAACTCATACAGATGTACCCCAGGTCACTTTAAACTAGCTAGCCTGGGCACCAGTAACAGTGTAGCCACAGAAATATGGATTTAAGCACAGGCTGGCTGCAAAACCTGCCTAGAAATTTGGGTAAATGCTCAGGAAGGTTAGCTTTTTCTGAACTCTGTAATCCTCTAGTTACCTGGGTATCAATTAGCTGTATTAGCTAATTTATAGTTAGATCAAATATCTTTACATGAGCTGAAAGCAGGCCTTTGGATTGCAGTGTAACTACATGCTAAGTATAACCCTTATCAGACGTGGAGGAGAAGTACAAGGGTGAGGGACAGAAATGAAAGTGGTATTCCCTAAATGTATCATTGAAGGTGAGACAGTTCCCAACCAACAGAAAAAGTATTCCTGTAGAAAAGAGGAATAGTGATACTGGCAATAAGGAGATGATTTGTAATGAAGGCAAAGATGTACTTTGTACTCTCAAGTGTGACTCTGGACTTCTAATATTTTGTAACAAAGACTCAACTTTAGATGCCCCGAAAAAATGCTAAAGGCAAAGAAGCTTGTGATGTCACTGAGCTCTTTCTTAAATTGATAGTTCCTTAGAATTTATAGTCCTTGCATTTTTATAATGACTATTTTTATTAATTAATATCAAAATGAAAATGATTAAAATGCATACACTCTCTTCTAATGAAAAATGTATAAAGGTGTTAAGCTACAATGGTTTGGCAGGGGAGAAGTCTGTTGTATTGAAACACATAAGGCCTTGTTACACATTCATTTTAGGCAGCTCTTGGAGCTCTTAAACCCCTGGGTTGTCCACATACTAACATGTAAAACTTGTTTTAAACACCTTTTAGGCAGCTTAAAGTTATGCCACTCCAGGGCAGGTTTATCCAGCTCATGTTCAATTAACGTGTGGAAACTCCCTAGAAATGAGTTACCTATGTTTCAGTCCTCCAATATCTCAGGTTGCAGTGTTCCCTTTCCCACCCTCCTTTTCTGTGTGGATAAACTTTCCACCCCCTGAATTTTACTGCCCATGAGGTGGTTCTGGCACCAAGCCAACTTCCCCTTATGCCTCTGGGGGTGTGACCTTCCCAACCCTGTGCAGGCAGCCTGCAGAGCACATGCCAGCTAGCAAGCAGAGACATTTCCTCTGCCTCCAACTCAACCATCTTCTCCAGGATGAGCCAAAGTACGCTCCCCGCTAGGCCTCATAAGGTGGGCATCTAATTGGAGCTGCAGTAAGGTGCTGGATCTCATCACAATCTGGGGAAAGGAGACAACCATTGCTATGACTGCAAAGGGGACACAATGCAACAGGCAAAATCAGGTAGTCTGAGAGGATCACGGTACAGATGGTGGCTCGGGGACGTCAGCAAGACTGGCTGCACATCCAGACCAAAATTAAGTCCCTTTAGTCACAAGTTACGGCTGTACAGGTTGGGGCAATCAGAGATGGTTTTTAGCCTTAATATGTGGCTGCTCTAAACTTGAGCTAGCACTGACACTGATCAACATTTGAGCAGCAAAAAGTGTAACATGTAACAAGGCCCCTCGCTAGCCATGTTAGTCTGAATTCAAGCACAAGGCGGAGTAGATTTCCTTTTGTGAGCTTTAGCTCACCTCGTCAGATGCTGTATTGAAATGAGCCAATAGGGAGGTTTATAAGTTTAACAACAGAATACAAGTAGTGGGTAGGATGGCCTTGATGACAGTAGTTGAATGTTGTTGATTACTTACCAGGTGCTTTGTAATTTTGGAAGGTGTCATTAACTAGTGGAAAAAATAGCAATATAGGAGCTCCTGGTGTCTCTGCACCATCAAAAAGGTAGCACTCCTTCAGATTTTTTCTGTCTTCTTCACTGACTTCAATTTTGGGGAATGGAATTCCTAGTTCTGAGTAGTACTTACAGGACTGGTCCAGAGGCTGGATCAAGGAATAGAACAGCATTAAAATACAAATAATAGGCTGTGTTCAGAATTTCCTGAAGCCAAACAAATGATAATTGTCTTAGGTTACCAGTAGGATAGTTTCAAACTCATGGATTTTATAACATCTATTGCATCTCTGCTTACTACAACAAGAGACTGTACTAGATGATCTAGGTGCTCCCTTCCAATCCCAATCTAAATGAGAAAAGCTTACAAATGATATAACTCTTACTTCAGAAAATAGTAAATAAATTGATTTTCCTCACCAGTATCTGTGATCCTGCACTATAATTTAGATGGAGGATGACATCCACTTTTCTCTGGGGCCTCAGAAGTGGTGGGGTGCTGGTATTTATGAAAAAGCCAGTATCTACTAGGGACAGGTATGCTTCTGTCTCAGTGAGCTGGTTGGGTGAATCACCTAACACAGTATCTAAAAAAAGAAAATATTTTTGTCATGATTGAAATAGCCAGAAAGCAGCTGCTGTTGAAAAGAGTGTCCAAGAAGAAAGGCAATTTAACCCCATCCTACGCGTCTGATTTCACTTACGTGTGTTACACTCATTATACCACTGAGATGTATTATCATATATCACAACTTTCTTTGCCATAGGACCCTCTTGTCAACATTATACCTGACCATTCAAACCACACCAAACCTTATTTTTGATTGGCAATGGTAACACTCTCCTGATGAAGAGGGATATTTTTCTAGTCTCCCTTTTAGTGTCTCTTCTCTTTCAATAGAAAATTGTGGGTGCTGTCAATACACTGAGCATCCCTAAAAAGGTCTAGTCAACTGGCTGCATCTTAAGGATAAATTATCTAAAGTCCAAATAAATCAATGTTACTAGAGATTTTCAGCCAAATATTGATCAACCTTTTGACCAAAACATGCTATTTAAAAGTAGGCTCGTGCTCTGACACATGAGAAAGCAAGTTTTATATTCTTTATTTTTTAAAAGATTTTTTCTCTCAAGTTGCATAATTTCGTCTCTATATTCTAGCCCCAACAAATTATTTACCAACAAAAATGCTGCTGAAAAGAAACTGCTTTTACCTTTCCATCTACAAAAGTTGTCATTGTTTAGGTAGTCATTGTGCATCTGGAGGCCCTTTAAGAAATTATGGTAGCGGGCAACTGTCAGGCGTTCTGTCATGACACCTCGAAGAGCTTGGGAGAGGGGGCCTGCAGGTTTGAATAAATGAGTCTTTAACTCATGGGGTCTTGTAGGCAGTATAGGCTCCTCTTCTGTAAAAGAAAGAAACAAAAGATTTGTTGTCAAGATTATTTTTTTCAGAAGTCTAAAATAGCACAATTCATAACACTCAGCCATACATTAAAGTATAGTGTCTGTGTTGAAAGTTCTCATGAGCCTTTCAAAAGGTAGACAATGGCTTTTAAAAATCTAATAAGACGTCTTCATATATCTCAGATTTAGATTAAAAATAGAACTCTGAAATCCTATAAGCAACCAAATAACATATAATTCCCATGCCACTAGTACTAAAAAGTAGAAAATATTAACCTGCATTTGACAATTTTAAAATTCAGCAAATGATAATAACTATTTTTTTTGTATTACTGTAGCCCCATGGAGTCCTAATCCAATACCTCTGTGGTATTTGTTGCTTCACTAATCATTTGCAAATCAGTCCTGTTATTCCTGAACACATTTACTTTGTTGTTTTTTGTTAAAGGGCCAGGAGTTCAGGCAGGTGGGGCAGCTGGGAGAGCGGGCAGGGGTCAGAGGGCTCATGGCAGAGCCCCCACACAGCATGGGGCAGTGGGGGGCAGTGGGGATTGCACCCCCACCTGGCAGCATCCAGTGAGTAGGGGTTTTTTTTAAACAACTGGGAGCTGGGGCTGTGCGGGGCAGCCATGGGAGGGGGGGAGGCTCTGGGAGAGTGGGAGGGGACGGAGGGTGCTTGGAGGGGCTAGGGGAGCAGGCAGGGGTCACCCCATGGTCCCCTCCCTTCTCCTCTCCTCCAGCTCCCCCTCCCCTGCCCCCTACTTACCAGCATGGCGTCTGAGTCCAGCTCCTTGCTGCACCCAGCAGAGACTGCCTGGATTGCCAAAGCTCTCTGAATCATTCCCAGATTGATTTGGGGAGCTTCAAATCGATTTGGACCTTTTAATTGGTCCCCTGATTCAATTTGGATTCAGAGGTTCAGCCACCAAATCGGGCTGAATCTCCTCTGAATTGAATCAGCACCTGAAGCTTCGCACAGCCCTAGTGGGCAGGTGGTGCGGGATATTCATAAATTATTTACCACATTTACCTGAATCCAAAATGACTTTGAATTTAAGATGACTCTGAATAATTAGATTTTATACATGTAAAATTACAAAATTATAAATTTGTTATAATTTTCCATGAGTAGAATGTAGTTATTGGAGGGTCACCTTAAATTTGCAAAATTGAGGAAAGCTGCAGTAAGCAGGCGGGCAGTGGGGATGCTCAATGAGTATTGGTCTGATACTCCATCCTAAGACAAGGCTTTGTTTCCCCTATTTTAAATGGGGAAAAAGAAGCTTATTTTGGAAGCTAGCAAATACGGTAATGGCAGCTTTATGACAAGTTTAAATATTTGACTTTTCAAACTGCTCCTTTCCAAGTGTGGTACTGAGGAATTTTCAGATGGGCTTTGAAAATAAAATTCCAGGATTTGTGTCCATGGTGTATATATTAGATGGGTTTGAAGCCTGATGATAATACATGGTTGGTAGAAGAATAAAGTAACTCACCAATACAGTCTACTCTGTCTTGGGTCCACCTGTGCCAGAAATCTTCTGAAGAATGGGACAGATTCCAGTTATATATCAGATTCAGGGAAAATATACTGCTCCACATGCCTGTGATAGGAAAGAAAGTAAGTACTATTGAATCAAAGCACATTAAAAATCATGACTTAGGCTCCAAAGGCATATGATTGGCTTAAGAACCTTGATATATTCTTATAATAAATTGTATTCCTTCCCAAGTCACCATTCTTTTATTTATTAAATATGTTCCTGAATTTATCTCTTTCTATAAATATATTAACTCTGAAGGATTTTGGAATATGGACAAAATGTATATGTAAGATTTTCAAAAAATGAAAGTCTTGCATTACAATTTTCTATATATCTCTGTTCTGCCTGTATTGCAGCCATTGTTATACTTAGCATGTGATTTGTTCCTCACACTTTTTTTTCAGTATTACATACTCACTTATCTAAAAAAATTCTGATGTTAGACTATTCATGTGCAAAATCCTGCACTTGTGATGGAATAATTACATGCACAAATATGGACTGGAGGATGATTGGCTAGACTATAGTACTGCAGAGAAGGACCTAGGGATTACAGGGAACCATAAATTGAATATGACCCAATAGTGTGCCCTTGTTGCAAAAAATGTCAACAGCATATTGGGTTGTATTAATAGGAGTGTCACTTGCAAATGAAGGGAAGTGATTCAGCACTAGTAAGACCTCACTTGCAGTACTGTGTCCAGTTTTTGGGCCCCATTCTAATATTATAAAAGGCTTAGTCTATTTGTCTATCCTTATTCATACTCTGATCGGCTGACTAAAACAACCAATCAGAGTGTGAATTCAGCATTGGGACAGGAAGTGGTGGCGTGACAGAGTGCTGCCATGACGGTGGAGACACAGGGGATGGAGGTGGTGGCAACGGAGCAGAAGGAAGGGGGAGTGAGGCCAGCAGTGTTGGCATGTCTCCCCCTGCTCAGCTCCATGCAGGCAGCGCCGATGGAGTGGAGGGGGGGGCAAGGTTACCGGAGCTAGCCTTGCCCCTGCCTGCTCCTTGGACATGGAGACAGTGGGATGGGCGGGGGAGTGGTATCAGTTTGCCATGCGGGGGGGGGAGGGCAAGGCCACTAGCGCTGGCCTTAGCCTGCTCCTCCCCCCTTCTGTCATTGCTGCCTACAGGGCTGATGCAGGCTGATGTGGCAGCAGTTGGGGGGAGGAGTGGGCCTGATGCAGGAGGGGGAGGAGCGGGTGCACCACGGTGGTGGTGGTGGAAGACTGGGTCCAGGCCAACATGGCGGTGGTGGGGGGAAGAGGAGGAGCAGGCCTGGGCCCAATGTAGGAGAGGTGAGGAGCAGGCCTGATGGTGGGGAGAAGCTGCCTCACCACGGTGGTTGGGGAGGAGCAGTGGGCCCAGCCCAATGCTGCAGCAGCAGGGGAAGGGGAGGAGTGAGCCTCCTTTTCCCCTTGGGCCCAAGCTTACTCCTCCCCCGCCCTGCCTCCTGTGCGTCGGCCCTGAATCCACTCCTCCCAATCCCCCCGCTGCCACTGGATCAGCCCTGGCACATTGCTCCTTCCTCTTATTGCCAGGGTGGGATGGCTTCTCCCCACCCCCATGGTCTGGTCCTCACCCATATTTCCTGCATTGGGCCTGGGCCTGGGCCTGCTCTTCCCTTCCCCCCGCTGCCGTGGTGGAGAAGGGGGGAGCAGGCCCAGACCACAAGCAGTGAGGAAGGGGGGAGTGGGCCTGGATGTGGGGGCATGGGGATCCTCCCCCTCTGCCCCCCCAGCCCCATCATTCTTGACAGGCAATTGGCTGGTGCTTCAAGAAGAATGTGGGCAAATTGGAAAGAGTGCAGTGCAGAGTGACAAAAATGTTTAGGGGCCTGGAAAGCAAGACTTATGAGGAAAGGCTGAAAAATTTAGGGGTACTTCGTCTGAAGAAGAAAAGTCTGAGGAGGAATTTGGTAACAGTTTCCACATATCTGAAGGGTGATTATAGAGAGGAAGACGATGAGCTTATCTCTGTGACTGTAGAGGACAGAACTAGGAGAATGTCCTCAGGGAAAAGTGAGGTTGGAGATTAATTGGAACTTTCTGACTATGATGGTGATCCAGCATTGCAATAGGCTACCTGGAGAAGTTGTGGAATCTCCATTTTTGGAATTTTTCAAGAGCAGGTTGGACAGACACTTGGCTGGGATAGTTTAGCCAAATACAATCTTGTCTTGAGCAATTGGCTGGACTAGATAACTTGGGGAGGTCACTTTCAGCCCTGCCTTCCTATGATCCTTTTCTTTACAGACTAAATTCCAGATCCTTTAGATGAATTCTAGCCCATTTCACAGCAAGGGCAAAACCCCCATGGCTTAACTGGAGTTGGGATTTGATTGCTAACAAACTACATTGTCATATAAAATAAAGTGTAAAATACTTAATATATAGTTGTTGCTACTCACATGCTATTTCCAGTTGCCTGCTTTAACAATACAATGATATCACTGTATTAAATAAAAATTTAAATGCGGTACAGACAAATACTTTTATATGTGATAGTGTATCATTTTTGTCAGTCATGTACCAGTGAGACACTCATGCCTGGCTTATGTGGTTATTTAAGTTATCATTTCTCTGACATTTTTCCTAAACAATAAGTCACCTTCTAGGTAGCAGATCCGGGACTCTGGCAGCTTGTTCATCAGCCGACCCATGAAGAACTCACTACCAAAATCCTCTGAACGAATGAAAGCTCCATATTTGAGAAATCCCACCTCATAAGGGGTGAACTCCATCCATTCTGTAATCAGTCACAAAAGAGACACAAAAAAGAACAGTTTTTTTCTCAGTTCACTGGTTCTGAATAGATAGTTATATTGTTATCAAAAGGATTAAAGGAGTTAGTAAATAGTTATATTGTTATCAAAAAAATTAAAGGAGTTAGACAAGGAAATTCATTTTCTGGGGTTCAGTCTAACATTTTGGATCCTAGGCCAACACTAGAGATATACAAACACCACAAAATAAAAATAGTGACCAAAACAAGGTAATTGATCTTCTTTGACCTGCTGAGGTAGAAGATGAGATCCTCAGTTGGGCTAAGTTGGATAAATTCAGGAGCCTTCTCCCAATTTACATCAGCTCAAATTCTAGCTCTTAAATTACATTTCATGTTATCCCATACCCGAAGTGAGCCCTCCTAAATTTAAAATCAAGTACCTGTCTGAAATATTATCTTTACCTTTGAAATCCCAAGTGCTATAGTTGTCCTTGACATTGAGTGCTGTGTAGATAGGTAATGGGTTCTGACCCTGGTTCACTGCCTCTTGTTGATCTGAGAGTTTGTGGTTGTCTTTCTGTTATTCAAGAAAAATGATTAAAATGAGAAAAAAACCCATGGAACTAGCATGGGAACCAACATAATTATTCTGGGCTTGGAATATATTTAACTGCCCACATTTCAAGCATGTTATTTCTTTTATTACAGCATTGTGTGTGGGAGTTATTTGTCTGCTATGTGGCTGCCAGGTCTTGATACAGTAGATAATTTGATGTTGTCTTTAAATAAATATGAAAGGGGGTGTTTTAAAAAGGGAAAACAATATTTAAAGTGCAAAGAACTTCAGGAGTAAATCTAAGCTAAAATTGAGTATCACAAGGTAAAACTCCTGTTTAAAGTTCATTGCTCCAGATTAGATTAGATTATTCAGGCATGACTGACAAACATGAAGAAATAATGGCTCATTTTTTTTCAGAATATGCCAACTTGTGATGTGTTTCCAAACTTTCCCCCTCAGGGATGCATATCTCAAATATGTCAAAACATGTTAAAAATCTTGTGAATGCACATGCATCTGCATGCGCATGCACCCCCCCGCTCCAAACTCAGCACTCATGATGAATACAAACAGGATAGTTTTCCATAAGGTATAAACATCTGGATATAATCTTCCATTGGAAGTGTTTTCTCACTTTATTTATAGGGATATTAGTGCAATATTAAATGTTCAGGCTTTATGGTATACTGTACCCCATCGTGTAACAAATACTCAACGATGAGCCCCCATAAATCTATGAAAGATGTCCTGTGTCCTTCTGTTTTCCGTTGACTTAGCTGCTGCTTGTAATACTTCAAACGCTCCAGTGAAAAGGAACCCAGTTTGCATTTTGTTGCATGTTTCTGAGCCTCATTGATTTTCTCATCCAGATCCTTCTGTGACCAATCAGCATCTTGGTATAAGTTTGCCATGGTCCTGAGGGGAAAGGGTGAGGCTTGAATTAGAAGTTTGCTAAGCTCAGCTTTTCAATTTGAAGGACTTCATGTAAAATTCAAGGTTTTCTGCCCTGATCTAAGCTGCTTTTGAGTTCTAATGTCCCTAAAAATATATTATATGCATTTTAAAGGCTCACAAAAAATCCTTCCTGTAAATTACAAGTGACCTGAGTGATTTCCTTAAAACAGCATTCTTCTATGATGACACTAATTGTCAACAAAGGAAGTCAGAAATAAGGCTGGGGTCACAATCTTACCTGTGCAGAATCTGCAGTGGTCAGCCCCAGGATATTTCTTTAGCATGGGTTATTGTGTGAGCAGTATATAGAAAGAAAACTTAAAGAAAAATGCTTATGTGCTCCTTACCATGTTGTTCCAGATAAACCAGTTAAGTATGTAGCACAGTCCAAGAGATTTAGCTTTTTGAGACCCGACAGACTGCCATACGTTGTTGTCAATGACCTCATCCCCCCTCCAGTTGTCATGATTGCTATCACTGGAGTCTGGACAACACACAAAAGAGAAAAAGCATGCAAAAAAATTGACATATTAATACTTAGCACTAGAGGAGCTTAGGTGAACCACTAGATCCGATCCATATTCCAACTTCAGAGCTGTCACCTATCTTCACACAAGAGCAGAACTTGAACAACAGGCTCACACATTAATACACTTTGGGGAAGTTTATAATCTGATTTGGACCCTAACTGTCACTCAGGACCCCATCTACATTGGATAGAGAAAGGTAAGAATGATAAGTTCAGTTGTTTTTGTTCATGTGTTATTGTTATTTGTCTTCAGTGTGCTTAATGTATGTATAAGGAACAAATATGAAAGGAAATGGAGTCCTTGCCCCCAAAACCTTATGAGACACAAAAAAATGCAGAAAGGGGTATCAAAGGTAAAGCAGGAAGACAATGCAGAAAGGACAGTATCATGAAAATCCAAGGAGGAGAGAGATAAAGGAGTAATATGGTTTTAGAAGTAGCAGAGAAACAAGGAGGGTGTAATGGAGTGGACTGAGAATTTGGTATTAAGATATTGAGTAACAGCAATTTCAGCAGAGGGGAAAAAGCCAACATGAATATGATCACAATGAAGAAGAATGAAACTGAATTTAGGTCAGCAATCATATAAATGCTACATTCTATCATTTTCCCAGTGGAAGAAAGATGGGTCAATAGTTTGGGAAGCAGGTCAAATGAGGTATAAGTTTTTAGGATGGGGAAAGACCACAGCTTATTTGAATTGCAAGGAACAGGAGTCTGAGATCAGTGAGAGGTTTAGGGAAAGGGTGAGGCAGACATGATTGTAGGCGTAAGGGAAGTTTGGAGGTGGGTGGAGATGGAGTTGCTGAAAGATTTGGAAGGATTATAGGTGGAGGGCAGAACGGCATTTTTGAGGGTGTTAGAGCAGAAATGCCCATGTACAGAGAATGAAGAGGAACATTACAGAGAACTGTGCCAATTTCTCTCAGAAGAAACAACAGGATCCTTTGTAGAAGAAAAGGAGGTGCAGGATGGGAGAGAGGCCAAGATGGAGTTAAAGCTTGCAAAACAATGACTGGGATTCTAGGCCTGGGTGCCAATGAGACACAAGCCATTTTACTCAATCAGGAAGTTGAAGGGAACCATTGTGTACTAGAGTAATTCTCCATGCTCGTGGTAGGTCATCCAGAGGCATTTCTCTGACATGGGGAACAAAGAAGGATCAGAAGGGCCTTGAGGGTTTAGGAAGCTGGAATGAAAAGGCAAAAGCATTTTCAGATTAAAAAAAAGACTAGAGGCTTTGGGGTAGGGGGGTCATGGTAGGGAAGAGGAATCAACTGTTTTAAAGAAAGTAGAGTTGAAGGATTATACAACTGAGTCTATTAATGTAAAGAACGAGCACGCTTGTGAAAAGGGACCATAGCTTGAACTTAGAGCTTCTTTGCCATTCAGATGCAATGATAATAGTAAAAATTAAGGAGCACATTGGGTTTCCAAGTCATTGAGTGCACATTTGAGCAAAAAAGGGACATTTACAATCCTGCCCCACATACCTCATAGTCCTGCAGATCTTGCTCCAAGTGGAGAACGTTCTTCAGAGCAGAAGCAACAAGCTTCTTTCTTTTTTTCAAGAAGTCTTGCTCTTCCCAGCACAGGTCAAACCCCAAGCGCATGTCTAGGTCTCCTGGGCTGGAACAAAGGTGAGAACCAAAACAGGCATATCCATTGTTACAGATAGGTGGTTTCAGTAACGTGTAAATGTTTCAGGGCACATAAATCAACCAATTACATAAAGTGTCAGATTTACAGAGTAAACAAACAGACTGATGTAAAATGGAGAGGGGATGGGGCTGCCAAATTGCTACCATTTCTAGCAAATAAGTACATTATATTAATGAAAACAGTGGATATTGTATATATGTTGTTTATTTTTTGTGGAAAGTTCCCATTTTTCAGTGCAACTTAATTAAAAATCATTTGCCTTTAAAATGTTTGCACAAGCTGCTAGCAAGCTGTCAGTATATTCTTTCCATCGAAAGGCAAGTTGAGGGTAGAATTTGGCTAACAAAAGTTATTACCAGCCCAGAGGGAATGGATCTCTTACCAGTTTTCTGCTTTCGCATGCAAATCAAATCTTTTATCCTGGAAATCAAAAATGCAAATACCATTAGTGCTATCATATTATAAAGGTTTTCTTTCCCTCAGCATTGGAGTACATTTTATTTGATCCTTCCTTAGCAATGTAAACACAATGTAAAGACCCCAAATAAACCAAGAATGCATACAGTTTCAGCATCACTACTTCATTTTCTCAGAGAAAATTTCCTAAAATTTTTCAGTGACTGCACAAGTGCTAACTAGTGTTTGCCCTCTCTTATTCAGTCATATTTGATTTGTAACCCACATCAGCAACACTTAAGTCTGATAAAAAAATTCTTTATCAGTAGACCTGAAAGCCCTTTACAAAGGGTGATCAGTTTCAGTAGCACAGTGAAGCTGATACTATCTCAGGTTCATGACTAGTAAGAATACACCCAGCTGAACAGAAGGAAGAGAATACCAGTGCTTCAGGACACAGAATAGATATTCCTCATTAAGAGTCAGGCACAAAGTGACAAAATTATTGGAAACCAGCCAAATGAATCTAGTTCAAGATAACTCAGAGCAGGTGCAAAATGTTTACTGCAGAGCTGACTACATAGCATGAAACTAATAAATTCTGGAGATTTTTCATGTGCAGCAGCACACATGTAGCTGCTGCTCAGCTGGCTGGGGCATGGGGATGCTTCAGTGCAGAGGCTGCCTGCTGGCTAGACCCACACTGAAACACCCTGATAGCCCAGGGAGCCCCTTCGCAGCACACTGAGCCTGGCTAGAACAGCTCTGGGCAGCTGCCAGTTGGGGCTGCTCTGACTGGGCTCAATGTGCTGTGCACAAATAAACTCTGGAGCAATATAGAGTTTTAGCTTCTGAGTGCATGTTCAAATGGTGCTCCCAGGAACAAAAAACTCTGAGGCAATATGACCTGGATTTTATTTCTTCGCATTAATTGCCTGTGTAGATGTGCCCGGCTTGTACTTAAAAACCTTTTATTGCTACCAGTCATTGTAAACCATGGGTTTATGTGGGCAGTGGTAGATTTTCCTTTAAAAACATCAATTGTCAACCTTCCTTACTATAGTAGATTGGGTTTAAATTATTGTGAGGCGTGTTACTGATAGCCAGAACATATCAGAGTTCTTGAAAAAAACAGGTATTCATAACTTTTTCAGGCAACTGTGGTGATTTACCAATGTGCTGCATTTTTTATGTAGTCATGCCCAGTACAATGAGTTTAGAATCTTGAAATGCCCCATCTCAGGCAAATTAACACAAGACAGGGTATACTTGTACTTAGACTAACTTGATCAGAAATGCATAAGCTTTTGTACAAAAGCATATGCATCTCTGATCTAGTAGTCTATAATGTGCAAATATACCCTGTTTCTGCCTGACTTCAGAGTAACTTAGCTAATCTCTCTGCACATAAATATAACAACTGGTTTGGAGTAAGCCCAGGCACTATGGTCACAGCTGGAGTGGCACTGTTAGAGGCAGTGGGTCATGTGAAGCTTGCAGGAGATAACTAGATCTGGCTCCCAATATAGCTGGGCAAAGATAGAGCCTTCAGGCTGACTTCATCACTTTCAGCTAAGAGCTGGCACTCACCTCTGCTACTGTTATTTTTTCTCCTACAGGAAGTGAATTGAGATTCACATGTGAGGGGCCTCCCTTTGTGTTATAGGAATAGGTATGCTGAAAAAAATACACACAAATTCAATTTACAAAGAGTGTTACATCCTCCCCATGAAGACAGATTCATGTTGCCATTTAATGTATATATTTCTATGCATTTTACTACTATGCTTATTAAGTCCAATAATAACGTACAAAGGAGGAAGGCAGTTGCTTCTTTGGTAGCTTAATATCAAGTACTGGCTGCTTATATTTGACATAGTGGAATGTGGTGGGACATGAAGAGCTAAAAATGGTATCATAGCCAAACATAATGTCCTGGGTCTCCTCGTGGGATCCTTTCACCAAAAGGGAGAGGTCTTTTCCTAAAAAAATGAGATAAAACTCGTAAATCCTTTGAATTTTATCTTCCTGAAAACCTGTACTTATGGGAGTTGTTACTTATTAAACTGAGTAGACATTCTTGGTTTTGATCTTAAAATAGCTTAAAATGACCCACCATTTACTTCAAGATACAGTATAAACCCATATATCTAACATATTTTGGAGATAGCGAGAATATTTCAATCTGCATGGGGTTGGATGATTAAGGAAATCTAGAGAAAAATGATTCACCTCAGACTATTAACAGAATTTAAGACAGAATGATGTTTTGGAAGAAGGGGCTCAAATACCTGGGATTTTGTTGGATATAGAAGCTATTTATTTGCTTCCATTATATTTCAATACAACAGTTCTATACTAACGTAATGTATGCCACAACTCCTACTGCATTTAAAAGTCTGGTTCAATCAAATAGAGCAATAAATCTAAGTCTATCTAGGGTAGGTTTATTTTATTATAAACAATAGGTGCATACGATAATTGTTTGCTTAGAACTAGCAGTCAACATGGATTTGTTTAGAATAAATCATGCAAAACTAACTTAATTTTTTTCTCTGACAGGGTAACTTATTTTATAAAGGGAATGCGGTGGATATAATCTACTTGGACTTCAGTAAAGTTTGAAATAGTCCCACGTGACAGTCTGAAATTGGAGAAATGTGGGCCAAGTAGAATGACTGTTTAATGGATATGTAAGTCTAATACCTTCAAAAAGGTTAAATAACTGCAAGCAAAGAGTAACTGTAAATGGATGAATATCAGAATGGCAGTGTGGGGTTCAATCAGGGTCTACAGAGATCTATTCAGGATCGGGTATTGTTTAACATTTTTATTAATAAAGGAATCTTGGTCAAGTTTGGAGATGACACAACATTGAAAAGGATCGCAAACATTTTGGAGGACAGGACTAGAAGCCAAAACAATCTTGATAAACTGGGGAACTAGGCACTATACAACAAAATGGCATTCAACAAAGACAAATGTCAAGTATAAGGTTCTACATGCACTGTACAGAAAAGGTGAAGAAAAAACAAATAAATACAGAATGAGACGTAATTGGTTAGCAGCAGGCAGTAACATTGCTGAGAAGTATCTGGGGACTTTGGTAGATCACAGACTCACCCTAAATCAGCAATGTGGTGCAGCTGCTAAAAAGCAAATGCTGTGTTTATGAAAGCATAGTTTAGAGAGGCAGTTAGACATGTCATCTTGATGTGAAGCAAAAGCCAGGGCAGGGGGGCACCTTATCCTAACAAGTTTTTTTCTGAGTTTGTCTCTAACGTGTCCCCTACCCTGCCTTCTGCCAATGACAGAAATAGTATGTTTAGTCTGAAGAAAAGGAGATTAATAGGGGACATAACAGCAGTTTTCAAATTTTGGAAAGGCTGTCATAAAGAAGGGCAAGAACAACAATTCTCCCTGTTCCAGAAGGAAAGACAGACAGCAATGGGTTTAAACTGTAGCAAAGCAGATTTAGATTAAAACTCTGGAAAAACCCTGCCAACTGTAAGAACAGTGGGGCAATGGAATAAACTGTGCAGGGAAAAAAACCTCTTTCACTGGAGGTTTTCAAGAAGACACAAGGTAGAGATCTGTCTGGATATTTTAAGAATAGCACATCCTGCATTTATTTAGCAGATTGAACTAGCTGACCCTTGGCTGGGGACAGACATTACATATAAACCAGTTTAAGTAATCAGAAACTGGTTTAAAGCTCTAACAGAACAGGTGTTCAGTGCACATAAACCAGTTTGAAAATGGCTGAAACTGGTTTCAGATAAACCTGGTTGAATGTTCAGACTCAACTGATTTGGGTCAAACCAGTGTATGAATGTCTGTTCCAGACCCTTCCTGGTTTAATTTAATCTAGAGTCCCACAGCATCCCAGATGCTTTGCAGGGCTGTCTGCTGGAGTAGAGCAGGTTTGGCCCCACCCCTCTCCTTCCTAGCCAGAGAGCTATCACTGCTCCAGCTGGCTGAGGGACTGCAGCGGCTGCCAGGATTTCCCCTGCCCACTCCGCCCCCCAACTGGCTACTCAAGCAGGGATCCCCACGCCCTTCTCCCATGGCAGTGACCCCAGTGAGGGACCTGGCATCTGTTCATGTCCCTCCACCCATGCTAGCTAATGTGGAGAGGTGTCTGTGTGGGTCTCCAATTTCACTGGAACAAAGGGCAGACAACTAGTGGTTTGCAAATGCAAATGCACCCTGCAGATACGAAGAGCTTGAAACTAGTGAGAGAGTTGCTTTGTTTTTTAGGGCTTGATGAGCCAATAAACTTTGTTCTGACAAGCAACCTGCTGGTTGCAATCTGTAAGTCTCCCAGAGGGGACAGAGAAAGGTGTTAGAAATGACCTGGTTTGCAGACTGTCTGAAGAAGCAGGGAGATGAAGATTGAAAAGCTCAGTATCAACAGATGCAGGGTCTGGCAACATTTCTGTCCCTTGAGCACCCAGTGAGGAGAATCCTGGGACAGTGCAGGCAGGCATCAGAGCATCCTACCAAGGCCTGACAAAGCTCCCCCCCCTCAGCTCAGCACTGTGGCAGGGAAGGGAGGGCTGGTTTAGCTCCCCCAGCTTCTACCCTTAGCCACTTGCATTTCTGGAATGAAAGGGGAATGTCTATCCACCTCCAAATTGGTTTAAGGTTTGTGGGTTAGACTAATCTGCAAAGATTGAATCAATTCAGACTCAGTCTTTTTGAATGTCTGTCCCTAGCCTTGAAGTTTCTTTCAGTCCTATGATTCTGTTTGTACACCCTTCTCTTCCAAGCAAGTAAGTGATCAAATTGTCTTTGGGGGCACCTAAATATCCCCATTCACAGTAGAGAAAACATAGTTACCTACTCCTGGCAAATTGAGGTCAACCTATGGAGCAAGGTGCCTTCTTTTTTTGTGTTATAGCACCCACCTGGAGGCATTTTACAGGTTGATTAGAATCTGAGCTAATCAAAAGCTATTGATTCATATACCAGCTTCTTAAAAATACAGTAAAATGAACTACCATGCTCATGTACCACAGTTTGGGAAGCCCTGGATAATTCTGATTTGATAATTGGACTTAGACTTCTAAATCAATTAAACATTTTTTTAAATGTCACCCTCTGCTCAACTTCCTTTCTCAAACATTTTGTGTGTTCTTTCTGTTCATACTGTCAGCTCTTCAGAGTGGGGACTTCTCTTACTAATATCCTGTCTAATCTGGGGAAGGGGTGTTTGATAAAAATGACCGTTAGCTAAAATAATATCATTTGAAATGATTGGGAGAGATACTAGACAAGCTTTTATGCTTAAAATGCCCCTCACCAGGAACATCTTTCCAAACCCATCTCTCTTTAGTTGGTTCTCTCCCAATGTCTCTTTAGCTGATTCAGTAAAGCAAGCAAATGTTGCTTCTTGCATATTCCTTGGACTACCCCAGCAATAACACCTATAGAAATGACCACATTTTTTAAGTACCATTTATTATTCAGTTCTGACAGTGTCTAACACATTCAAAATGGTGTTGATTGGTCATAGTCTGTTACAGTACTGAAATTCACCATATCCCTATTACATTTCTTCATTCATGAAATACCAAGTTTGAATTTTTTTTTAGGACAAACTTTTTTTTTGTTATACAGGTGCAAAGATGCATCTAAGGGCACTGGTACATATGATACCATTACCATATACATGATGAAAATGTCACTTCGTGTGGTTTAATGGTATCACACTATCCACATGCAAGAGTTTTGGGGGTGTTAAATTAATTTGCATCATTGCAAACTAAGTTTAGTTCGCAATGATGCATTGCAATTATTAGTCAACTGGCCCATTGGCTGTGGGAGAGATAGGCAGGAAAAAGGATCCCATGGGAGGCAGAAGCAGTGAGGGGCCCGGTTTTTTTTTCCTCAAAGGAGCCTGCCTGCCTCTTCCATGGCTGGGGGGTGCTGCCCAAGCTCAGGGGCAGGAAAAAGTTGAATTTGGTCAGATCTGCCCACTAGCAGGC
>NW_017728947.1:53675166-53680624 GCF_001723895.1 Crocodylus porosus | reverse complement strand
TCGGGGTCATGAAACTCCAAGATACTATTACACTATACAAATAATATTAGTAGTGTTCTACTAGAAAAGAAATAGCCAAAAAGAACTAGAAAGGATTGTATTGACTTTGTGATATGTTTCTAAAGACACACACAATATAATATGGAAAAACAACATTAATGCAACATCATATTTGAGATTTTAATCAGACTGAAGACAGACAATTCTAGTTATGATTCTAAAATCAATCATCATTCTACACTCTTGAACAGACTTTTTTCTCATTAAATGAATATAGACCCAGACAACATGGTTCACGGTTTGGCAAATTGTACGCAAAGAAATTACATTCTTTTTTCAAAGTGCAGATGCATATATATATCATATTCTGAATTATTTCACAGAAGCTCTATAGTCATGTAATGAAATCCCTGCTGTGTTACACACAAGTTCATGTAAAGGAGCAGAGTTCAGGTTTCTGTGAGATCTGTATCTCTGATTGTTTCACTTCTTTATGTGACTTAAATCTCAAGTTGAATGCTGCTTTAAAAGAGTTTATTTGTATATAACTATATTGATGCACTCGACGTAATCTATGATATTTTCTAGTTGCTAGTATAAAGTTTGTATGTTTCAGTACTATATCAGATCACTCACTTAGGTGAAGTGATAGACAGAATGACCAATTGTCTTAACTGAATTATTAAGTGGTCACATACAGCCAGTTTGTGAAGTAGTAATCTTACTTGAGGAAGGCTTCCTTCTCTTTTTCTTCTCATCCACTTGAACTTCCAAGCAGCACATTTCACGAGACTATAAATAGAGAGAAACACCATAACTCAGGATAGGGAATATCATATATTTAGGTCCCATTTCCCTCCCTGGTCTATCACAATGGATATGTAGACTGACTGCTATGAAGGTAACATGCCCAACCCCTAGGAAAAACGAATTCCTGAGATGGCTGAGCAAGGCAAAGCTATTATGGATTAAGGACTCCATGGGGAGTTTTATCAGTCATCAACTGTAACAAGGCAGGTTGTGACAAAGTACAGAGTTTCTAGCTTAGAAACTATAAGGTTAGGCAAACTTACAGTTTTTTTCTTAATATTATACTAACTGGGTTGGAAAGGATAAAATGAATGGGAGAAAAAGCAAGAACAGATGTCATTGTTAGGAAGACTTCTTGTGTGAAGTGTTAGAAATGTTTAAGTGTTGGTAATGTTAGGGAATAGGCTAGGAGTAATTCCTGTGGGAAAGCCCATAATTTTCCCAGTCCCATCCACTGATACTGTATGAAATTATGCAGTATTGTTGCCCAGGAAGAAGCTAATACCTACATAATATTACTCTGTCTCCCGTGAGAAAATGGGGTAAGAGAACCAGCTGTAAGTAGAGTCATAACCAAATCACTTCCAAGTTTTGCTTCTGCAATATTGGAAGAATGCTAGCTTTGGGCACCTCACAACTACTCAAGTCATAGTCCCCATCATGCATGATACAAAGGAGGAAATAATGTGAAGCAGATGACTAAAAGTAGAGTCACATCAGTTCATTCTCAGCTCCTCTTAGCACTAAAGTATGTTTCTCTGCTGACTTTGGGCCAGCTCAGCCTCTCTTGCTCCACCTGTATTGGAGATATTGCTACAGAAAATGAAAGATCACAGAACACAGAAGTTACCACTAGTACTCCATTCGTGACAATGGTTTCAAGTGGACCAAGCCTAGGAAACAAAAGGAAAAAAACCATATTTAGTTACTCATACAGCATATTTAATGAGCCACAATTTTCATTTTTATCTTGCTTATCTTCGTATCTTGGTTAACCTTTGAAGTGTTGGGTGTGAAAGGAATAAGTCTAAAAGACCTGTTTCCCAATACGGCTTTGTCAAGGCACGGCCACTAAAGCACCTGCTATTTATGTCCTGGAGTACAGCTAACAGAAAATTCTCACTGAATCAAACCAAGTAGTTTCCTGATTTGTGCCACACTGCGATTCCACGCAGGTTCATTGGGTCAAAATTAGAAATTTGAAGCCAGAGTTCCAGATGAAAAATGAATATATTAATCCAAAATATCATTATACCACAGAGAGGAAAGGATTCTTCCAAAGAGAAATTAGGAAACTAAATTATAATTTGACTATCCCACTAATTGTGTTGTGCTGACTTCCCAGCTAATCATGCCTTAGTGAGTTCTCAACACTGGAAAGAAAACCCTCTAACTTTTGACTGTTCTTCCTTCTCTATGAAATTCTCTTGTCTGTAAATGAGACAGACTACAACATTCTGGAAGAGTAAGTTTGCCATAAATCTCATTAGAAATCATTTTTTTTATCAGTAGTGTCAAAGAATGGTGCATTCCAGACTACTTAGATACATTTTTTATTACTCTCTGAACTGTTGCTTCTGTTGCAGATTCTGCACTATTTAACATTTACTCACATTTGTTCCAATGTAAATTCCACCTCTAATTCTTCCTTCCCCTGGAAAAAAGAAAAGAAAGACATTTAAAAAGAAAAGAAATATAGGTGGTTACTACTATACCACTTATTCTCAAATGGTGGCTTATGCTTTATAGATGATCTACAGGGGTGTAGGTTGTAGCCATGTTGGTCTCAGGACATAGGCAGACATAGTTCTTTTACCCAAATAGCCTTGTCTGTGGTGATCCACAGAGTATTTAGTGGTAGTCCATGGAGGATGTTAAAAGCACAAGGGAGATTCTTCACGTGTATACACAGAAGTTATTCTTATCCTTCCTAGCCCATACTGTTTATCTTAGAACATATACCCCCAATACTGACATAAACATTGGGTAGACATTCTTCACATGTATACACAGAGGATATTCTCATCTTTCATAGCCCATACTGTTTGTCTTAGAACATATGCCCACAATGATCACAAACACTGGATAGATACCTTGTTCCTAAACTTCACTGTTGATTGTCCCTCCTCTCCAGCCGTATATTTCATTGCAATTTATCATTTAGAAGATGATTGTAAAATACAGGTCCCAGTTTTCAAAATACCACTTTCCATGTTTGTATTTGCATTCTAAATGGAAATGTATGTGCCCAGTTATCAATGTAACTGACTAATTGTGTGATTTAGAAATTTTATTTAGGGAATCATGATTGAAAATTGGTGCTACAACATATATAATTAGTCAGCTATTTTTATGCTAGCTTATTGCACTGTCTGTTCTAGATTGCAGAGCTATTAATTCCATAATTGCTGGCTTATTGACAACAAGTTCTAACAATGAACCACATGTGAAATCCTATGCTAAGGTTTACCTGTAGCAAACAGACTCACATAGGAAACTCATGTAACAAACAAACAGTTCTGTGAAGAACATCCAGCATTTACCGCCCTCTCTTGCCAAAATGCTCTCCAAATGCTCTGAGAACAAATCCCATTGATAAAAGACCTACAAGGCTTGAGAAAGAGACAATATTCCCCATTGTATGATTGGACAATTAAATATACAGGAAGGAAGGCAGAAATGGCTTCCTATCAACACTTTAGGCAGGGAACCAGGCAAACATGCAGTGTGAAAGAATAGGTCAGGTGGAAGAAAGCCAAATTCATGGGAGTGGGAAAAAAGATGGTGCAAAAGGAAGGTCAGCTGAACCTGCTCAGCCTGTTTACCCAAACCTTCTGTTATTTCGACTCACCTGGTTGTCCAGCTTAAAGTACATGAGGACTGGTTCTCCAAATGGAAGTTTGGCCACATCGAAGCGCACAGTGAAGAGATGGTCATCTTGAGTAACAACATCGTCATCATAGATAGCCAGCTCCAACACATTCTACAAATATATGTGGAAGATCTCTGAATTTCTGTATTTTAGGTTGAAGAGTCCAGAAAACAGGGAATCCTGAGGATAGCCTGTACTTGGTTTGTACAAAGAGAAGGGGAGCAACCACAAAGGAGAAGAGAGGGAAATAGTGTGTGCGTTTGTAGAAGGAAGAATGGGAAAACATTGCATCTAACCTTGAAACAAAACATCCTAAACAATACATTCTTAATCCACAGAATGCTGTGTTTCCCCAGTCTGCAGATATATATCTGGCTGAATTATACACTTGGCTTTTGTAGCATGGACCAAGATGCCATACTTCTGGGTTGATCTGAGTAGGACATCTGTCATTTCACAACCTTCTGCATATTTTCCTGCCAACTAGGAATAATACCTACAGCCTTTGTATGTGGGAAGCAGCTGGCAAAAAATTTCTAGATTACAGATAGCAGAAAGTTCTGTTTCTTAGGTCCCTGTTACATGTTGCACTTCGAGGTGCTCAAATGTTGGTTGGTATTAGTACTAGCTGGAGTTTGAAGCAGCCACACCTTAAGGTTAAAAACTTTCTCTAACTGTTCCCAACCTACAGAGCTGTGACTTGCCACTATAGCGCTGGTGAGCAGAAGCCTGACTAGAAGCTACAGCTGTGAGTTGCCACTGCAGGGCTGGTGAACCAGGATAGGTTTCGATCTCTGCTTTGGAGGGGAGGGGCAATGTGGGAGATGGGAGGGTGGGGTGAGGAACATGAAGCTAAAAGGCTGAGAGTTAATGGGATGGAGGTGGATAATAAAAAGGGGGGTAGAAAGGAAATGGCCCGGGGAAAGGATGGTGAACTAAAGGAAGTCAGCCACTGAAGGATAAAATAAAAAGTAAAAAGAAAAAAATGCAAAAGAAAATAAAGAGGAAGTAAATTAAGTAAGGTCTCATGTTTTAATAAACTGGCATTTCAGATTGGGGTTTGGGTGTTGCTGGTCATGCTTCATGGGGCGTCTGGGAGGTGGTAGTGGTGAGGGAAGGTGCTTTTGGGGAAGCTATTACCCTGGCCCCAGGAAGGAAGCCCCAGCTCATGGGGATTCAACTTGGCTTCTACGTTATTCATCACCCCCATCTTCCCTAGACCCCTCTCCAGGACCTGTCCATGCCCTGCAACCTGGCTAGCTTACATGTGATCTGCAGAATGTTTGCATTGGGTTGCACTCCTGGGAGTGGGAAGGTCAGACTCCTGGAGGTGAGAAGGGGAGTTGGCTTATGCCAGAACTGCTCCTGGGAAGTAGAGTTCAGGGAGTAGAACGTGTGTCAATGTAGAACAGGAGGATTGGGGAGGGAACACAGCATCCTGGGATGCTGGAGGACTGCAACTTGGGCAGCTCATTTGTGGGGAGCAGTCAAGGGTTAAGAGTTCCAAGAGCTGCCTAAAATTAATGTGTAACAAGACCCTTACCTTGACCTGACTCTGAATCCTGTAATAGAAGGTTTCATTCCAGACGGGGTCTTTGCAGTTCTTGATTGTTTTAGTACGAGCCTTTTCAAATGAAGCAGTTGGCAGCCAAAGGCTTACATAGCAATCAGTTTCACTTACTGTAGGTAAAAATCAAATATACATACAAAGTGTAAATGTCTTTAGAAGAATGAACTCATTAAACAGTGCTAATCTTTGTTTTTAGAAAGACAAAG